>NC_054548.1:12148773-12508773 GCF_017654505.1 Polyodon spathula | reverse complement strand
TTTCAAACCCATTTAGTGTAAATTACCACACTGGTGTGAACATTTTTATAGCAAATGAGGACATTAAGTTCAATTCTCTGAGGTTGTGGCCAGGTGATTTATGTTATGGTTTGATACTTTCCTGTTTTAATAGATCCCAGTTTAAATTAGAGATGACGAAGGAAACAGAAGCTGATCATGAATCATCACGTTTCAGTCTGTTATCACTTTGTTTCTTTTGAACAGCTTCTGCTGCATTGCTCAGGAAGACGTGACTTATGGTATGTATAAGGCCAAGGTTTGAGATGGCTTTCTCTAAATAACTAGCGCATGTTTTTTTTATTGCTTTAGCAGAAATCAATATAGATTACTCTTTATCAATTGCATACAAAAGTGAAGGAATTGACTACATCAGGGGCCTGCCTGCCAGATTTAGTCTCGTTGGCATAATTAGGGGTTTCATCGCATTACCTTTCTGTTTCCCTGCCGGCTAGAATACAACATTAAAATATTTTATACAATTATAGATTTCTGACAGAAAATTAGAAACCCAAGTCACTTACAAATACGTAGTGTACATAGCAAATTATTTTGTTAGAACGGTAATTTCTAAAATAGGCACCACGACGGCGTAGTGGTTAGCGCTGCTGCCTCACAGCACCAGGGTCCTGAGTTTGATTCTGGCCTCATGTCTGTCTACGTGAAGTTTGCATGTTCTTCCCATGTTCGTGTGGGTTTTCTCCGGGTACTCTGGTTTCCTCCCACTGTCTAAAGACCTGCTGGTCAGGTTGATCGGTTACTCTAAATTGCCCTCGGTGTGGGTGGTGCCCTGCGATGGACTGGCATCCCATCCAGGGGGTAGGCCTACCTTGCACCCTGTTTATGCCTGGTTAGGCTCCAGCGCAATACATAAATGAAACAGGCATATATGTTCTAATCCAAGGCTATTATTGTAGCATGGCCAGGTCCTGCTGTAGGTGAGTACGCTGGGTCTGGAAAGTATGGGGATTAAAACGGTCAAGTCATGAACAACATTAGTAGTCATAGTGCATGTTTAAAAAAGATTGATGGGTATTTTAGTTCCTATTGTGCATTGTTTGAAACATACCATTTTGTTAATTTTTTCATAGCACAGTTGGGTTTTTTTTATACCATTTTTTTATTGAACAATTGATGGTGAATCACAGTGCTGGATTAAACTATTGTAATAATAATAATAATAATAATAATAATAATAATAATAATAATAATAATAATAAACAAGAGATATTTCTCTGCAGAAAACACTCAAGTACCAAAGATTGTAAAGAAAATGATTTTAACTTTGTTTTATGTTACAAGATTCTTTATGTCACTTAACTTTTTTTTTTTTTACAAACCAAAATAAGTAAGGCTGGGTTTTTTGGGGTATTTAGCCGATTTTCCTGCGGTTTAAAGATTAAGGGTTCCGAAAAATCTAACATTACACATCCCCATGTGTTGCTACAACTGTTAAAATAACATACTTCTATTTTTTTTTTTTATTTTATTGTTAACATCCTGACAACTTTTTACACTTATAACTTTAAAGTCTGTTTCAAAGCTCTTTTCAAAATGTCTGCTCTAGTGGATTGATAATGTAACATTGTCAAACAGGTAACACAGCAATAACAATATGGAACAGAAAAGACAGATCACTTGTTATATTATTTATTTATTTATTTATTTATTTATTTTCACTCTTCCTGCGGTGATTTAGAGGACAGATCTCAAACCTTAGTGCACTAGAGCGGACATTTTGAAAAGGTCTTTGAAAAAAGTGTAAAAGGTTGTTAGGATTATAAAAATGAAAAGAAAAGTTACAGGTTTGTTATTTAAACAGCTGAGCTGGGTGCCTTGTGCAAGTGCACCTAGTGCACAATGGTTAATCCAGGTCTGGCCAAGCAAGCCCCAGCCACATGCTGTAAAAGGAAAGAAAAATCCTTTGTTTGGGAGAAGGTAAATGCCCAGCCTGAACAGTGGGAGAAAGTTTGAGTTGGTTTTTGATTTGTGCTTTATTTTGTTAGTTTTGTTAATAAAAGTGCACATCCATGCTTAAACTGCAGCTTTCTCCCTCTGGGTCTACTGCCTGCCATTTAACAGCCTTGGCCCTGACGTTGTCCTGTCATAGTTGGTTATTCAGAATACTGTAGATTAGATTTACCGGAACACTGTTGTTCGCTCCACAGTATGTTCTTAAGCCTAGACACTTTCCTTTTTCTTCTGTAGATAATGTAATATAAATCAAGCACAGACCAACTCCGCCACTTATTCTCCTATTTTGTTTGAGTTTATTGATTTAAAGACAGTAAATACATATATATTTTTTAAGAGCTGAAATGATGGAGCCTTTGAAATCACACATTAAATGAAATAATGTTAAACTAAACACTGGCTGTTTAAAAATAGACAAGACTGTCAGGACCTTTTGTATACTAACTGACCCTTCTCTGGGCATATAGTGAGACTCTTCAAAGCAACTGTCTCTTACTCTCTGGCCTTCTAATCTCCCAAAAGATTTGGCAATTACATGTTATAACACCATTAGACAGACTTCTAGACCCCGATAGGCACTAAACTTGGACTATAGGTAACGTAGTCTAATATTAGAACTTAGTAAGTACAAAATAATATGTCAAGCTGGGTTTGTATTTTTTCCATAAATATATACAATTAATAGACTTTGGGACAATGCTTTTGGTGACTAATAAGATACAAAATATTTATAAAATTACAGGATAACCTAATTATAATAATTTACTTTACTGTTATGTAATAAACTGACACGATTTGTTTAAAATGTTAACAACTGTTATATTGTTTATATTCATAAGTCATAAAGTCAAAGGGTCTGATTTTTAACAAATTGTATACTCAGACACAAGGGTCTTGACGTATTCAGCGAACTAGAACATTTTGCTTTGTTTCAAAAATTAAATTACCATGGAGACCAGAGATAGCTGCTTGGCCCATAACCCCCTGACAGAAAAGAGACAGTCTAAGACTGTAGGAAGTAAGGATTTCATGCTGCCTTGCTACTGTGCTGACAAGCTTCATGGGACTAAGGAGGCAGAGGGGATCTAATAAGTAAAGAGAGTTATTATTATTAAAAAAAAAAAAAAAAGCACTTTGTAAAAAATCTTTATGGGAAAACCAGAAAGAAACAAATCATTCTCCTGAATTAAAATTTTGACTTTTGGCTTTTAAACAGTTACAACAACGAGAAAGCTCAGAAAGTGGGAATAGTATGCTAATAAATTACATTTACTGCATGAATAGATGAAATGGTAGCTGTAGACATTCCCAGTCAATGGTTATAGTCATTAGTATTGCAAGCCCAAGAAAAATGGTTCAATGTGTTTTGGGGTTATAAAAAAAGCACAGATAGAAACTGCATTTTGGCTAGGTTTCTATGGAAATCAAATGATAATATTTTGCTTCCAATTAAAACTTTCTCTTTTTTTTTTTTTTTTTTAGAGTAAAAATATAGAAACAATGGAAAATTCTATCAAGGCCCCAGACTTAGCTACTGTCTAAACCCGGAACTGTTCTTGATTAAGTTTTTTCTTACTTATGTTTTCCATCTATAACTTTGTCCTTGTGTTAAACTGTATCTTTGTTCCAACCAGGTCCTAAATAATTTAATTGAAAACTGCTGTCAATGTAGGACATGATTGAACATGACTGGAACATCTGGGATAGCCCAGTAACCAATGATGTAGGCCTATGTGAATTTCCATGCAATTTTAATATGGTATATCTATATGATAAACAGCAAATACAAGTGCACACTGCAACTGTGCACTTTTGGACAGCAGGTTGTCTTGAGGGCGAGAGCTGATAGATGTTGAGTATTGAATAAGGACGGGTAACCAGATTGCTTTCATGAGGAGCTGAGATTTTTGTGGCAACTGGTCTCCTCAGATGTACTGCTGCTAATACAGCACAATACTACAAAAAACCCAGGATGATAACTACACATTGTGAATAAAACTGTGACGGATAGACAGGTCTGCAAACAGATGCTCCAGCAGCCAACCCATTAATTACCAGGGACTTCAGTGACAGATCAGATTGTGTTGTTGACAGTAAGAAGGGCCCTTCATTCCATGTAATTCTATGGCTGAGTTGCTGTCCACAAGCCTCCCGTCACTACAGGGAATGCACATCACCAGTGAATAACATGGCATATTGAACATCAACATTGGGGGTCTAGAAATGTGCACAACTACTGTAATCACTTATTGGACCTATTTGTTCAGTTTAAACTGAATTACTTTTTACAACAAAAAAGGTGTTCATGTCATTCTCCAAATACCCAGTCATCTGTACATGGAGCAGCATTTTCACTTCACTTCATTTGAAGTTACAATTGCATTGTTAATTAAGGTCTATTGGCATTATTGTATGATTATGAAGCGACAGCATGTTTATAAACCCGGCATCTTCCCTTGCCATAATAGTCAGTTATATGCCCCCTAATGGCACACCAATGGATGATCAATACTGTATTTAACATGATAAATGTATTAATATTGATGATGTAAATGCTCTATGACACAATTAATTATAGGGATTCTTGGATAAACTTAAGTAGCAGAGCAAATTATTTGAGTGCTTTAGATGTAAAGTCCCAGTTCAAATAGTACTGCAAAAGTAAATTAACAGGATCTGTTTCAAACTGCTCTCAATTCAATCACTGTGGCAGCTGGAAACAGCATTCAACCACTACATACCTGGTTAGAACAAGACTCTAGAGCAGGGGTCTCCAACCCTGGTCCTGGAGATCCTCTATCCAGCAGGTTTTATAGGTGTCTTTACATCATCAGTGGCTAAGATCTGGAACACCTGTTAATCTTGACTAATTAAGCCAATAATTGGTTCAATTAAGTAACAGAGACTGGTTGAAATGAAAACCAGCAGCCACAGTGACTCTCCAGAACCAGGGTTGGAAACCCCTGCTCTAGAGTCTAGACTATTAGATTAAATAATTAAAGTGATACTTTCCTAAATCCTAACAGTCATACACTTTCCATTCACTAGTCTATAGAGGTCTCAAATATGCAGTTTTGACATGGTGTATGACATGGAAAATGTATGAAATTATTTTCTTACACATTGCCCTCTGATCACATGATTCACAGCAGTCACATTGCCGTGTTAGACAAGTTGGCATTGAGAATAAGCAGGCAACAACAACCACAACACACTCATTTTGTTTAAGCAATTACATTTGATATGTATGTCATAAAAGACATACAGTTTTATTCCATGGAAAATCTGAGGATGGTAAGGAATGCTAATTAGTGTAACATATTTAGAAGGGTGGGGTGGTGTAAGGAACAATGCAACCATGACTCTCAGTGCATCTGGCTCTTGGGTGGCCTAAACATAATATAATAATACAAATAAATAAAAAAAATGTTTGGAAATATAACTATCAAACAAGATTGTGTACACAGCTGACGTGGCTTTCATCCTTCACTGGTTGTCAATAAAGGTAGATAAAAAAGAAAAAGTACAGTACTGCTTAATGACTGTTTTATAACAACATAAGAAATGTTGGGAACAGAGGCTGTTCAATCAATTGATGCTCTTCCTTTGCTCAAAAACCAATGTCCCTATCTAATCTAATGGCATTTGAATCATCCTAGAGGTAATGGTAAAGGTAAGAGAATCGTGAGGATCTGGAACCAACTCCCCAGTAATGTTGTTGAAGTTGACACCCTGGGATCCTGCAAGAAGCTGCTTGATGAGATTCTGGGATCAGTAAGCTACTAACAACCAAACGAGCAAGATGGGCCGAATGGCCTCCTCTCGTTCGTAAACTTTCTTATGTTCTTATGTTCTTATGTAATCTACACCTGCACTACAAGCACCTGTGTACAAAATGTTAAACTGCAGTAAAATACATACAAGCACTGATTGTATAATACCTTAGAAAAAACACCACAGTATACTTTATGCTGAGAGTGGTGAGATTTCTAGCATTGATTAACTTATTACACTTATAGAAATGAGCGCTCCTGGAGTACCTTCTATATGAACAATGCAAAGTGTAGCCTAAGTATGCTGTGCTCCTTGTCTATAACACACAGTTACTATCCTAAATTTGAAAATAGGTATAAATAACACACAAATGTAAAGTTACACAGCATTTTTAATATTTACATTCTAGATTACACTGAAAAGCATACCCCTTAAGAATCACTGATTTATAGAAACCCAAATTAAGATGAATAAAAATGTGATCTGCAGCTTCTGAACCGACACATGATTTCCCTAAACTCCATCCTTCAGGCTTGCTGAGCATGTGTGGGATACACTAGCCTGGACACAGGCAACCCTGATTTACTAACTGCTTCAATTTCTCCAGATGCTGCCTAATCCTAGATGACAACAGTCCACAGTTGTTTGTTCTTTATGTGCACTATTGTACATACAGCCATTGATGTTCACATTTAACATTTGTTCTACTGAACAGCAGAAAATGTTAAGGATCAACATTCCAGCCTACATCCATATACTGTTAGCCGTGGTCTTGGTGTTTTAGATGTTTTTGTAATATGTTGCTTATAAGCAGATACCATCTGATGTTTTTATATTAATTTTAAAATGTGGTAAGAAAAAATCGTTACAGCATCCATTAGTGCACATAATGTTTTGCCTCAGGTGTATATTTATTCCTGTTACATCTGTACTTAGTTGAGGGAAAAAATTCACATCAATATAACTATAAACCATAATGGATAAGCAATGGCTTTGTGAGTGGTTTGGAATGTAGCAAGGTTTGGCCCAGGGTCCACCCCTCTGTCTCGAGGGTATACACTCTGTAAGCTGACTGTATTGTATATTTAAAACTGCAGCAGTGGAATACAAGTTTTATACAGCTTCTTTCAATATGTACCAACCATATGAAAGCAACATTATGTTGAAATATACAGAGATTCATTTTCTGCCACATATTGAGGTCAAAAGTGTATGTGCTTTTAAAAGAGTTAACATTGTCACTTGTCTTTTAAAAAAAAAAAAACAATGTATTCCAATTGTAGGACTAAAGGCCATATTCATATACCTTTTTATTTTTTATTTTTAAACTGTTCTTGTCATGTGAACAGTTCTTTAAAAACTCAAAATAAATGTCAACCCTTCTCTAAAGTTTGGACAATAATTTGTGAAATGCAACAAAGCTATAAAAGAACATTTTACAAAACTAAGGAGGTTTTTTGTGTTATATTTATATAATTATATTTTAATATTTACTAAAGGGGCACTGAAATGGATGAGAAGAATGAGCACAGAAACTGTACATTGATAAATTATATCTCTTAGCACCCACTGCAAAGATTTTTACAGCTGCATACATCAGATTATCTAGAGTCACTGCCCAAACAGAAGAGTGGTACTAGCTGTAAAAATGAATACTATATCTTGACAACTGTGAAATCTAAAACTGCCTTAAAACCGTATATATGTCACAAGTGACTAACTAGCTGGGGTTGTGACATTATGTTTTGCTTTTGTATTTATTATATTAATTTGGTTTCATTTGCACTTGTTATATTGCACAAATGGTGGCACTGATGTCGCTTATTTTGTATGTTTGTTTATATTGTGTATTTATTTAAGTGTGTGTTTTTATTTGTATAACAGCATGGATGAATAGAAGAAGAAATTAGTCCCATTCCCCATTCCATTTGCAATTAATTATCATGGACAGTCCATTATACAAAAAGAACCAAAAGTACAGGAAGAGGAGTGAGTGATTCCAGGGAGAACTGAACGGAGGACAGACAGACAGACCTGGATGGTAAACAACAAGGATCATTTGGCACTTTAAAGGGAATACAGAAAGATAAATACATGGCAGCCTAGGGCTCCCAAGTGGTGCTTCCAGTAAAGGGACTCCATGCTGAGTGCAGGATGCGTCCTATAGCCTGGATATCATAGGTTCGAATGCAGGCTAGGTCAGCAATGGAATCCACGTTTCACCGTGCACTAGGGAACCTTGTGGCCGATAGGGCACCTACAGTTCTGCAGTGGAACCATCAGATCTTTGTTGTCCTCCAGCACTATAGATGTGATGGCCTTGCTGTGGATCTGCAGTGCAAAAAATGGTGGATTAGCAGGAGCACTTTTTGCGAGGATGCGTGTCCTGAGTCACCAGGGGGTTGCAGCAGTGAACCGGGATACAAATAACAATTGGACATTCCAAATTGGGGAGAAAACAAAGGTAAAAAAAAAAATAAAAAAACATTGGCGACGACTACATTTTAAGAAACTGATAGCAAAGCTAAGTATTTATCCTTGAATTCTACTGTTGAAGTGGTGCTTTTTGGATTAAAAGAGGACTGTTAATATTATTACACTGAAGACTGTGTGGCGTTTGACAAATGCTTAAGAAATAAACACATTTGGCATAAGTATTTAGATTTGCTCCTTTTCAAGGTACCCCAGTCCATGACTGACGCCTCAGAAGAGCAAACAGGCACCAGCCAAGGGATAGACAGCCAGCTCCATGTACACACCTGAGATGCGAGGTCCTACCCTTCCTAAGTTAAGTACCAGTGGCTGAATCAGAAAATCAAACCAGAGTATGGAGGGCTGAGATGGAAGTGTACATGGTGAATGACCAGGGACACAGAGGGAGTGTGGAGATGCTGTTTGTTCTTCCATTGCAGGATCCTACATCGTGGTGCTGAAGAGGGGGGCACTGAGCCTGAAGGGAGCTAAATCCAAGCCTTACACTGGGACAAACAAACAGGTTAGGAGGTTCGTGGATTGGTCAACTTCAACTTTACCTTTCCTTGTTTGCATTTCTACCAGGACAGTGTTTGGTGACTAGGATTAAGTACAGGACTGTAATGGAGTGAAAACAAAAGAGAAACTAAGGTCGTACATCACTGTATAATGGAAGGATATCCTAAAGACTGTCTTTTTAATACTAGTTGTTTGATTAACATTTTAAATGTAAAATAATAACAAATTGCTATAAAAAGATACAGTAAGAGTTAGTTTTGAGACCACTGCTGTAACTGTTTTTGTGTTTGGTAATTGACAGGTGCACATATGATTTACAATGACACAATGTGTTACTAGCGAATTGCTAAAGTTTATTTTAAAGCTCAGACTTTCTTCAGTTAAAGAAGAGACGTGAAAGCGCTTGCACTTAAATAATATTAACATTTCATGTTTTGAATAGATGCAAACATACCGGCAAGCTGGTGTAGCTCTGGGCGGTCATCTTGGGGAGCGTGTGTATTGACGTCAGGCTTTGAGCGCGTTAGTAATAATTAATGTGTGTGGAAATATATTCTTTAGCTGGGTTTTATAAGGTATAGTATGCTTAACTGGTGAGGGTGGGTATATAATGTTTAAACAAAGAGAAATTACACTAACATTTTAATAAGTTTGTGAATCTGTTAATGCAGATACTGTAATATATTTATAAGACTATACTTTAATGAAGGTATAGTGGATTAATCCTGGGGAGGGCCTAGTGATAAGGGAGGGTATAAGTACCTGTGTAGAGCTCATGTTTGGGGACTAGTTTTGAGACTCCAGTACTCGATGTATACAATCTGTAATAAATAGAGGCTCGTGGATTTGTTTTTGTTAAATTATTAGTGTTTTGTACAGACAATCTTCACCTGAGGCTTAAATAAAAGCTTACTATTGACATTTTAATCACGACTTCTATAGTATAAACATTATGATTAAATATCAATTAAAAACAGTAAATATATTTTTTAGTTTTTACTCTGTTCTCTCTGAATCACAAAACCACATTGTCACGTGACTCGTTTAGGACTACAGTGGGGAGGGGGGGTGGTTTACAATTTGCTGTGACAGTGGTGCTGGCAGTAGCACAGGGAACTCTGGGTGTGTGGGCACTGGTCACTCCATCCTCGGACCTACAGCTGGCTTTCGTCGTGCTCGCCTCAGCAGCAGGTGTAGCGGCTGCTCGGGTTGGCCTAGCGGCTGCCCTGCTGACCCTGTCGGAAGCTCCTCCCCCTCAATCCATTTCAGCATCTGTGGAAGTTTAAATGTCTCCCGGAATCCAGAGGAATCATGTGGAATGTATGCAGCTTTAGTTTAAGGGGGACCAAGCAAGTGTTGAGGGGTGTTCCTAATAAAGGGATACCACAGATTGAATTGAGTCCAAGTGGGAATTCTAATGCCATCTGTTTTGCAGTATGTGTGAAGACATTAACACAAGCTGGGAGGAACATTGGTCCTGGGTATCAGTGGCAGAGGACTAGTCGGTGCACAGGGGCCCCAGCAGGCAAACTCAAAAGTTGAAATCATTATATAATCAATGTATTCATTTTCATAGCCATCCACCTTGGTGCTTATTCATTTAATAATATTTTTTCACTCATTCATTCATTCTACAGGGCCCGTTGTGTTCTCCTTTCTGCAGTTCTGACAGGGTCTCAGGACTTGATGCGAAATTAAAATATGTCACACAGGTGCGATTTTATGTACATTCTGATTTATTTTGTGATTTTCAAAAGTGTATTTTAAATTGTAAATACATGCCTCCAAAACACAAAAGTGGAGTACAAAAGTATAAATTGAAGGGGGCCCACGAAAAATCTGCACCTGGGCCCATCTTTCTGTTCCTCAGCCACTGCAGGGTATTGGTTCTGGTTACCAGTTCAATAGTTTTCTTACAAATGCTGGGAATTACAAATTTGCTGAGCTGGTCAAAACAAGAAATGTCTGGCTTCTAAGGGTTATAATGATTGACTTGTAAAACCACAGTTCCTTTCAGAAATGGATAGCAACCAGATGCGAAAACTTCACATTACGTTGACCACAAAATTGCAAAACAAGCAGCAAATCAATGACATCCTGGGAGTTAATTAACTTTATTTTCTCTTCTCAGAGACTGCATGGAGCTAAAAGTCAAGGGCAGAGTTAGAAAGATCCATGTGTTATCATGTATTAAATCAGCCTGCTACAGTAAGTACAGTTTAACAGAAACCAATAAACACTCAACTGTCCATTAACAGTACTAAATTCAGCCTGGGCCATATGAGTCATCCTTGGTTTGATTATACTTCAAAGCGTTCTACCACCTTTTAACTAAATACGTGGAGATTGAACATCAAGTCAGCACTTTCTTATTTTTTATTAAAGAAAGACAATTTCCTCTTGGACTTATTTTTGTCATCAACAGTTACTATTCTATCTTTAACAGCTATTCCTGTCATCCCCGCCACTTTTGTAGTTAAGTATAAACTAAAAGGAAAGAATAATAATCTTAATGTTTAAAACAATAAACATTACTTTTTGATCATATTCTTGCAATGTCTTTTTCAAGATAATAATTTTTTATCCATTAACAGTGTCCCTCAGTGGAAGCCAGATTGTGCAATTTTGAAACAAGTTGTAGCAAACATTTATTTTCATTTGAATTCATATCTTCCAGTACTACTTTAGATTAAATTGAAGTTCTCTGCTCCCATGCCCAATTCTTTGGAGATATGTTGCTGCTTCACATATGTCAGATTTTTAAATACAAATACATGTTTAGTATAACATGTGTTTCTTTCAAAAGATCTTTTCTAAAGATCAAAAAAGGTAATCTCTTATTGTTCTCTGTATTTTTTTAGCCAAACAGAACATGTTTCGTTGCTGTATGCTACTACACATTATGCAAATCAACCCTACCGTTATCGAGAACAAAGCACAGCAGACATTTCAATATGATACAGCTGAGACTAAATAAAGACTTCATAAGTTACTCTGTTCTTCATGTCAAACACTATGCAGGTTAATTGGTGAAAGACAAAGTGAAGAACATGTGAAAATAACTAGCTCAGGTCTCTGCACACCAGACCTTTACGTGTTTGGATGTAACAATACAATCATAGACACACATACATACATACATACATATCACAGACCCATTCTATTGAAAGATATAAATACAATTAGAGATTCAGATTTATAATAAAACAAAGTATTACAATAGTATTACAATAACATGCAAAAACTAATCTTGTACTTTGACAAAAGTATTTGGGCAATCAACATATTTCGTATGAAACGCATTCATTGCTAATCATTGACAATTATCATGACTGAAAACCAGCACCTGATGATAACACCGTGTAACAATTTTTAATTTTTTTTTGTTCCTGGGTAGTAAGTGTTATTTCCTAATCGCTTATGCCTCAAAAGTATAGAAAATGGCTATTATTCCGCACAAACTTTGCTTTTGTGAGCAGGACAGTGATATTTTGAAATATCACTATTTCCAATGAAAAAACGGGCGCTTTTGTGTCTTTTCATTCACATAAAGTCAGAAAAAAACAACATATGAATCCAAGTTAACATGTATTTATACTAAAGTAATACAAAAATGACTACAAAAGATTTAGAAGTGAGTAGTTTTTCGAGATTTACAATTATACTGTATTTACAATGGCAGAGATACAACAAAAAAAGGAGAAACTACCAGAAAAATAGCAGAAAGACTTTCGTTTGCCAAAAAGCACTGTGTGGGCTATTATTGACAAGCACAGGAGAACAGGAACTACTGCATCTAGCTCCAGGTGTGGAAGATGAAGAAAGACTTCTGCAAAATCTGGAAGAAGAATCGTTCGAGCAGCCCGGCAAAAGATTTGACACAAGTATTGAGAGAAGATGGTCTATAAATTCACGAGTGAACAATTCAGCGATACCTTAACAAGATGAATGTCCAGGGGTAAGAACTGAAATGCAAACCTTTGTTAAAAATAACACACAAAATAAAGCCATAGGAGTTTTCCATTGAATACCTGAACAATTCTGATGATTCTTTTAAACCAAATTTTATGGTAAGTCGAATCCAAAATATAACTTTTTTTCACCAAGAAAGCAACAATATGTTAGGAGGAAGAGAGGAGAAGAATTTAAAGAAAAGTTCACCTTGCCCAGTGTTAAACATGGTGAACGTTATGTGATTGTATGGGCTTGTTTTTTTCTTTCTCAGGCACTGGAGACCTTTGTATTGTAGAAGGATCAATGAATGCTGCAAAATATCAAGACATTTTTCACTCTCATTTGTTACCCAGTGCAAGAAGGCCTATTGGATGGAAGTTTGTATTCCAGCAGGATAATGACCCTGCAAAGTCTGCAATGGAATTTCTGAAAAAAAATTAGATTACAGTTATGGATTGGCCATCTCAGTCCCCAGACTTCAATCACACCGAGATGTTGTGGATTGACTTGAAGGCTGCTTTTGCAAAAAGGAAACCAAAGTTGATTGCAGAACTCAAAGCTGTATGTGTATGAAGAATGGGCAAAAATATCTGGAAAGATGCCAAAAACTGATTTCAAAATACAAAAAAAGACTGCAAGCTGTAAATTGATTATTATGCATTTATTTATTCTATAATTATCATCAAGTGTTGGTTTTCAATCATGATAATTGTCACTAATTAGCAACTTTAATGGGTTTCAAACAAAATATGTTGATTGCTCAAATAATTGAAGTATGAAATTCGTTTTTGTTACTTTTCATTTTATGCAGGTTATGTCATATTTTCTTGTTTTTTTATAAAGATGAATCTACTTGAATTTATATCTTTCAATAGAACAATTAGAAATTATAGAAATCACTTTTTTGTGGTTTTTCTCATTTTTTTTACCTGCTCAAGTACTTTTGGTATGCGACTGCTCTTACTATTCTCAAAATTAATATACTGTACATGTTATTCTTTTTTCAAATTATCAATTGTTATTCTACTAAGGATATTTATTTTTCTAATTACCCAAAAAGTTTAAGGTGATATTATCTTCTTTGATCAGGTAACTACTCAAGCATTTTATTCATTTCCCTGTTTTGAATTGCTCTACCGGAGGCATCAGATCAGCGTCAACATGTTCAGAATAGTGTTACAAAAAATAAAATAAATAAATAATGTAAAATATAATTATAAATTCAAACAAAATGTACTTTTTTTTAATGTCTAGGATACTACATTCAATACATTGAATTGAACACATACAGCAGCTGCCAGCTCCTGCTGTATTCCAACAGCTAATGAAGTTCCTGCCTGGTGACCAGAGAATGATGAAGAAATTTCCTTCTCAATGACTTCCTAATCAAGTGCAACTTGAGCTTCCTAAGGTCATCATTAAAGCATCAAATAAGATTGCTCTGGATGATGACAACCTTGGAGGATGTTTGCGGGGTTTGACCACCATCTTATAGTAAATGGTAAATACCGCCATGCACAGAGTCACTAATGGTTTTCCACATGCTGACAACTTAACCACACGGCATTGGCTGCCATCATCATTCTTCCCACGGAAGACATTTCACAGAATTTGATTGTGAGAAAACTTGTAGGTGTTGGTGCAGCTGCTGTCCTCAGCTGTTGATTGATAGAACAAGACTGGAAGTTATTTGAGAACACAGATTTCCATGTCTCCGTGTCCTAAGGCAGGTGGTCTTCTACAACAGGTTAAAGTTAATTCAAACACATGTTGACCGAATCTGTTCTCAAGGCACAGGTGGTCTCCTAAATAATATGGCTTTTAACTTACTTTTTATCTGCACTTTTTTGCTGGCTATTGGGAAGTTAGATTTTATGAAAGGCTGTTATTTGACCTGTTACAATTCTTTGAAAAACTTGCCAACATTTTAATTAAACCTATGAAGAGGGGTATGATAGGAAACCATATATAAAGTAAACTAATGGATATAGAACACTATCCCTTCCACAGAAATGGATTAAACAGGATACCATTAATAGTTTTGTTATTTTTTAGTTTATTTTAAATCAATGTCAACATTTGTATTTTCTACTTGTGTATGGTGCAATTCTTTTGCTATCAATACAAGTCCTCACTTTTCCTCAGCAATCAATGCATGATAGAAAGGAGACATGCCTTTGCATCTCAATGGAGTGACTATTTATAGAAAAACCAAACAGCAAAAGTTTGTCTTTGCTGGTTTTCAAGAGTGGGCTGAGACAAGTACTGCTTTGCTTATTGATGAGAATTGATTGTACAGAGGGCCTTCCTAAATAGAAAAGTTATTTGATTGTTCTTCTAAAAACCGTATTAGTATTAGTATTCTGGGTCTCCCATCATCCTAATAATTAGCATGTTATTATTAAACCATACCCAGTCGCCTACAAAAAAACCTTTTTTTTTTTTCGAAACAGAAATGGGTTAGGCAATAGACCTGTTCAATCAGGTTTTAAGGCATGCATATATGTAGCAAGCACAATTCATGTATTACATTCATTTCAGAATCACTCAAACAACTGAAATAAAGGTACACCCCAGCAGAGCACATTTAATAGCAGAGTAATTACATTTAATTAGAATGTGTATAATAGAACTATACAGTAATAAAATGAGAACTCAGAAAAGCCTTTCAGCAAACCGGTGGCAGGCAATATGCTGAATGTTACTCTCAGAACTACGTTTTACCCCAGATGTTCTCATTTAAAACTGCTGTTTTTGCTTTAACACCTGCATCTCCTGTGGTGAGAGACACAAAAGTAGTTTCATCAATTTAAGGATTTGTTCCTACAGTATAAGCACTCTACAGTAAAGGGAAATTGCAACTGCCAGTCTCAGCTCTAACTGAGGAATCGAAGTGTGTTGAGGTTTGTCTGGAAAGGACACTGATGGAATAGTGTGATAAGTGTGTCAGGGAGGTAGTGAGAACTGGGAGAAAGTGTGCAGCAAAGGATGCAGTGGAAGATGCAAAGGCTGTCCTTCGCATCAGTGATATCATGGGAAGAGGAGGCCTTGGTCTCAGTTCAGCTCCCATGAGATGGCACAAAGCAGATCCAGCTGAAAGGAGGAAGTTGATATTTACTGAAGTACAAAAGCAGGAGGAGAGGGTTTGTGTCAAGGCAGGGTCCCAGCATAAGATAATAGATGAGATAAGAATGAGGACCTGCCTAAGATTAGCTGACGAGATCTGTGGACAATGGAACAGTGGAGGATCAGCCTCCTTGTCTAGTCTATATATGATGTTTTTCCATCACTGCAGAATTTGAATGTGTGGTTTGGGGAAAACCCTGCATGTCCTTTGTGTTCATCACCAGCTACCCTGAAGCACATCCTTACAGGGTGCAAGGTGACTCTGAGCCAGTGTCACTTCACTATCCACTATTCTGACTTAGCCGCTATAAAATGATGTTATAATCTTTATTAAAGTGTATACTGCACAATAAAGGGTTTATATAAAACCCATAAAAGTGTAGGATTTTTGTATCAAATTGTAATGTTTATTATTCTTGTGTGTCAGGAATGAGTGCAGTTTCAACAGTGTCAATTTGGGGTTTACTGTCAAGGGCATGAGATAAGCAGAAACAGAATTTCACAGAATCTGACAGCAAAAACTTATTGTGCGTCTACAAAAACAACTGGAGTATATTATCTGCTTTTATCTGCATATTATCTGTTTAATAATAAAATCTTTCTGAGAGCCACGTATGTAGAAATTTACTAAACTACTTATGAATAACCCTATATGGACATTGTATTTCAAATGCTGTGCATGTCTTGTGCTACAGCGGATGAATCTTATGTATAGGCTGATTGGTGACCTCAAAAGTTAGCTGATAGAAGTTAACATCAATGAAAAGGAATGGCTAAGATAAGTAAACTGGGCTGGATTGGGTGGGAGATGGAGGGGTGCGGTGCTAGAATGCCAGCATCTCTGTCGAGCCTTCCCAAGGTGTCATGGGCTAGTCTCTGAAACACAAAAGACAGGAGATGCCCACCTGATGACCCCTGCAAAGTGCCCCACCCAGCCCATTCCATACGGCTGCCTTGCAGATGTGCCAGGGAGAAAATAGACTGATCCCTGGAGCTAGCATTATACTTCAGCCATCTACACAGGGCCAATAGGAAAGCTGTTACCTGGCAGAGAAAAAGTGCTGAAGGCTGATATATTACAGCAAGACTACATCTTAGTTGGCCCCACCACTGTTATTTTCTATTTCTGAAAGTCGAGTCCAATATAAGCATGAAGTAAATAACAGCTACTCTCCTGTAATATAAGTTATTTATACTGTACTAGAAAATCTACTGTAGTCTGCATTAAGTCCAATATACTGTACACTAGTAAAAGTGTTTTGAAACTTTAATTTTCACCTAATTATTCACTGATAAATAAAACAACTGTTTTGGCAGTACACACTACAGGGAACACAAAATAAACGAAAGGGAGTGTGCCCTGTGACTGACCCACAATCAGATTTGCAGGAATTGGTTGGAGGTCCACAGGGATATCTGAATTGGCTTTGCGTTTCCTGTGACCCCAACTGGACCCCTTCTGGAAATGATCCCCAAAATCCAGTGGGAGATTCCCTAGGCTGGGTCCATACCTCCAGGATCCTGTTGCTTTGTAACATTTGTTGTTTAAAGTACATGGTGCGACCAAAATAATCCCAGTAAATCTTATCTAATATATATTGCTATAATTTCATCGGTCTCAGATTTTCATATATATGAAAAACACACACATTATGGCAAAGGTGAATTAGATTTTTTTTAATGGTAATTTATTTTAAGATGTTGGAAAATTATACTTATTGAACACTCCTTTCAAATACTTCAATACTGTACTTGAAGGAAACAAATGGACATTGAAAACATATCATTCACAGGAAAGGCAGTGATTGGTGCTGAAATACGAGCCAGTGCATCTAGTTTCTATGTGTCTGAGTGGTTTTAAAGAAAATGAACGGCAAACGTTTAGTATTTTTATTTTCTTTTAATGACTCAAACTCCTTCATGTGTTCCTTCAACAGAAATCACAGCATGGAAAAGAGTGTAAGATTAATTCGCCAATTCTATGGATTATAAATGCTATGAAAAAAATATCGCACAAAATGTAATATTTGGAGAATGAAAAATAGAGTTGGGTTAACAGCAGAAACAAAACTTGCCCATTGATCTTCAGTTCCTCTGGTAGTTTTGGTTGCAGTGATGAGGCAGCTTTCAAATTGAGTAGGAAAAACAATTGTTAAAAAAAAAAAAAAAGAAAGAAATTAGACCCTTTTTGACTTCACCTGACACTATGTGCAAGTTTTCTGCTGTGGTGAGGAGCAATCATTAATTAGATGACAATTAAAGTTTAAAATTACAGAAACAGACATAACTATTTTGGAGTCCAGGTAATTATTTTCTTTGTTGGTTTTATTAGGAATACGAGCTTGATCATTTTATGAAAATGTTTTTTGCTTTAGTTATTTATGATAATTTTTTAGAAAATTATGTAATTTAGGACAGATCCTGAGGAAATTGCAATTATTTTCAGTTGGCTAAAAATAAATTGGCTTTAACTTTGCCTTTTAAACATTATCTCCTAAAGACTGGCTGTGGCAATAGAATTCAACACCACATGCCAGTGCCACCGTTCTTGTCATTGCCACCCACCAACTTCACACAAAGTCATATGGAAGCAGGTATCACATTAGAAATTAACCCTCATTCTTGCCCTTCCTCCCCAATTCCGACCAACAAAAAAACATTGTCAGAATTGTGGAGAAAGTTTGGTCATTGCCTACAGGTCACCACACATTGGACCACGCCAAAAAAATAAAATAAAACATCTATTTTTGATACAAGACGTTCACACTGTCTGCGGTGCGATGGCCGACACTGAAGTGACACAGAAACGATGCAAAAAATTGAAATGGTGCCAAATTTGCCTTGGCATTGCCACTGGTGTTTAAAGGTAGTGTTTCAGCGAAAATAGCATTTTATCACTGGACAAATCTCATCACGTCTGGTGTGTGGAGATCTTAACAGTGATATATTTTTTGAATTCTGAGCATAAATTAGATAATAATGAATCCTAAGGTAAATCTAACAATGCAAACAATATACAGTAACACTCTTACCATAGTGATGACATCTTGCATATCAAGCTAGAATTTAGCCGACCTCCTCTATCAGTCAAAAATGCATTACTGAGGTTTCCAATCACTAAGAACCAGCTCAGGTACTATAGTACAGTATAAAAAGCATGTCAGAATTAACACACAATTTGTTAGACAAAGCTGCCTGAGTTAAATGTCTGATTAAGGACAACCTAGTAATTGTTACATTTAACACAAACTGTGTTCCTCTTAAACACAAAATGGGTGAAATACTTCTGGTGTTAATTATAACACATTTTTTAGAGCCTATATGCAGAACGTTAGGTTACTTGCCGTAACCATGGTTCCCTGAAAGAGAAGATGACCACCACAACAAACTTTTGGGATATGCCTGCCTATTGGTAGGTATTCACTGAGTTATTTATACAGAGCTGCTGATAGGCCCCTTCCTGGAGTGACGCCCTCGGGTCCCTGTAGAAAATTTGTAGTATCAGGCAATGTGTCTAATCCGAGTTCATTTTAATGAGAATTGACTGTAATGTGAATAGGGTGATATGAAAGCTAGCCTTTATATCAATTCCAATACAGGGTACTGGAAACTTTTAATGGATAATATATAATGGGCTAAATGCACTAAGCACTTACTTCAATTCTATATTTCCACATCTTAATGCAATACATTTCTCTTTGAAAAAATCGTAACACACAATGTATTTATGTAACATTACATTTAGACTTAACTTTTTAACAACATTTTCAGTCCAATATAGTTAAAGAGAAAATTAAAATAACAGGTAAACACCAGTTAAAAATGCTCCCAAAAATTACAAAGTAGCCAGCCCTCAAATGAGGTCGGTGGAACTTAATGGGTTAACGTGACATTATTACAAAGCATGTGCAGATTGAACTTAATTAGGCTTTTAACTTGTACCTCCCACAAAGTGTATTTTGGATCGTTGTTATTTTTCTTGGGCTCATAAGGTATTTTGGCAGGCCACTACTTTGTACCAGAGAAAACAAAGCCATGAGAAAATCTGCTTATTTTTTATGTTTGTGGTTCTTATCTTGTCAACAAATTCCCTACAGTGCACTACTAAATGCACCTCTGTAGCTACAAAAGAAAGGCACAATTGGCTTCTTCATGGGGTACCGTATCAATCTTTGAATTGCTGCTAATAACTGTATTAGATTTGGAAAGAAAATAATGCATTGTGTTTTATTGTTGCCGTTTTTTTTTTATCAGCAGAAACACTCATTTACTGTGTTTTCCATTTCTTCAACCGTCACAGGCACCCCCATGGGTAATCACATGTTTCAGTCTCTGAGGTCTTTTTTAAACAAAGAGTCTCATGTGTTGCAAAGTTATATAAGTTGTCTTCAACTGATATCTCCGTCTCTGCTAATTTTCTTGTGACCTATAAACAGAGGCAAGGGGAATTCCTAATACAGTACTACCCTACTATACAGCTAGTAACCTTAAACATTAACATTTATTTTGAAAATGTTCACATCTTCATTCATATCGTGGGTCATTTGAGCAGTGGACTTGGGAACATAATGGTACCCTTATAAAAATCATATAGTAAAAACATAGCAAAGTGTAATAAATCATTAGCAAGCTTATAAAGCACTGAGAGGTATGGTAAAGCATATTAAAAACATGACAAACCATGGTATACTATGATGAATGAGTATACCCACAGGAAAAGCATAGGGAAACTGCAAAATTATAGTGAAAATTTAGCAGGATCAATGTTTATAAGTTACCCAAAGGTTGTATGCTGGTGTCTGGTGGTGGTGGTTTAAATAATGAAACTGGTTAGTGGTTGATAGCCCATTGCCACTCCTCCTCAATTGTAACAGGGTTATTATTATGGTGACGATATCCTTATAGCAGATATTTAAAAGTAATAAAAAAAAACAAAAAAACAATTTGCAGTTAATTATATAATAGTACAATAACATTTCAAAAAAAATTTTTTATTTTTTTTAACACAATTTAGGGAAAAAAAATGTAAGCGAAACTAAGCACTTTGTGCAAAAGCTTAGAAAATCAGGCCCCAGTACTTTTTATAAGGATACGGTCACTCAAATCAGAACTATCCTATCCTCTTTAGACTGGAACAGGCGAACAATTAGTTTGCACACCAGGCAGCTAGGCATAAGGATAAGGCTGCTGCACCACAGGTAAATCCTTAAAACAGATGGTTTATTTTCTACAGCTGGTAAAATGGATGCAATTGATGTAATATGTTGTGAAGGTAACTGGTTACACTGGTGGTCCCCAACACCAGGTTGTCTTTGGCACAGTTTTACATGTACAAGAACTGCTACTCATTTCACAAGACTGAATACTGAGTTGAACTTGCCATATACACAAAGAACACAAAGACTGAACAGTCTCAGGTCATGGGACGGCATGGGCCGTTTTGCTCAGTAAGTTTTTATTTTTTCTGATGTGGTGGAATAAACAAGTTGTAACTGTATGAAACTAGAAAGAAAGAACTTAGTAGCAGGGATGCACAGTTATAATAATATTTTGCATATATTTGTATACCATCATAATACTGATTTCTGAAAATGTGTCTTTAACCTTTGCCCTTTCTTTAATATCAATTTACTGAATACAATTATTACTACAACATTAAGACCCTGCATCTCTGAAACAAAGGGAACAAACATCAAACGTGTTGATAATTCATTATTGGCCGCGTTCTGCTGAGGTGTGAATTGTGTTTTTATAATAATACATATTAACCACAGAAACACAACTGCCAGTGAAGTGGTAAGTCGTCGCCTCCCTCCCAGCGTCCCCCGCACTTCTGACAGAAGAAAATCCTCTTCTGCTCCTAGCACTCTGTTCCAAAGCGAGTACTAGCGGTAACTGTATACTTCCAGACAGTTGGGAGCTGTAAATAAAATTAATGCTGAAGTTAGTAATATGCATGTAGCTATTTAGAAAACATTGCATCTGACACACACTGGCACGCAGCTCTCACCCTGACTCAGTTTGTAGATGCAGTACAGTGAGTGGGCACAACATTCGACGGATGCACTGAATCATTTATGTCTGGAGTGTTTGTGTAGTCTATATTCACTTATTGCTACTTCTGCATTGATCGCCTAGGAAGTAAAAGTTCCAGGAGTTTGGAAGTCGATGTTGATTTATTGCATGTCAGGTTTTATTCATCCCTGCTCTGCTTTCGCGTACCTCTCAGACCGATGGTCTATTTAAGGAAGAGACTGATCAACACCTGTTTTCACTGATCTGGATGCTTTGACAGTTCTTTTTCCTGATGTCACTGGCATGCTATTTTGCTCGCTTGTCCCTCCGGGTGTATTGCATTTAGGCACTGAGCTAAGCTCGAGCCATTCACTCTTCGCTTCAGTCTCTTCATTGTATTTGTCCGTGGTTCTTCACTTCATCGCATCCCCAGTTAAAAGGATTCTACGGATCTGCTAGCTACTATACTTTTCTATAAGGTTAACCATGGCTGAAGCAGGACGTCCCGAAGATCACAGAGAGGACTCGGTTGGGGATGAATTCAATGAAATCATCAAAACCAGATCGGGTAAGTGAAACGTTCTATTGAAATTAAACGGGATTTGTAATATTAAAAAGTATACGTGTTTGTATTGTTCTTGTTTTTTTTTCTGGTTGATTATAGGCCTGCAAACCAAAGTGTCTTTGCTCGCACTTGTTGATTTTTTAAATTTTGTTTTATAATTTAAATTTTTTATTTATTTTTTTACTCATTTGGTAATCTGTTGTTGGTCAGTTTTGGTCAGGAGTTTAAAACGTTGTTGTTTATTCAGGGACGATCATTGTGCGTTGTGATTGATGTCAGGTTAAGATTATTTTAAAATTTTTTAAAAAGTTTTACAAAAGTTGAAAAAGTTCTTGTGGGGATTTATATAATTCTATGCAATAGTAACGAGGGATACCATACTATCTATTGTTATTTTGTTGTCTTTTTAGTATGTACTACTATTGCAAATTATTATTATTATTATTATTATTATTATTATTATTATTATTATTATTATTATTATTGCTGTCAATAATAATAATAATAATAATAATAATAATAATAATAATAATAATACATATTGAAAGTTGTTTAAGTCATAGTTTTTTATGACGTGATCTTTTTTTGCGTTAATGATTCACTAAATACTTTATAGACTCGTTAGCAGAGGAGGTATACATTATTTCTGCTGTGTTTGAAATAGGACAGGTCATTCAAGACCCTAAGCAGCACAGCTGTAATGTTTCCCGCTGGTGTGAAGTTTCAGTGCCCATTTTGGAATCCTGCCATGTACTGTAGCTTAACCTTCTTAGAGTAGACAGCAGAACTTGACACAAAGTACTTCAGAGTTATGATATATATATATATATATATATATATATATATATATATATATATATATATATATATATATATATATATTCTGAGCTTTGTTATAGACTGTATTAAAATGAGTATTAATTAAAATTGGAAGCCAGTAACAAACACACTACTACTGATGTACACTATTACATACAAAACAAATACCGTGAAACGAGGGTTGTCCAATTTTATGGTGGCGTTATTAAGATTAAGACATTGAATAAACACCAGTGTCTTTAGTTGGTACACACCTGTGTTCTATGATTCTCTCAATAGGGTTTCATTAGAGTTTACTGTATAACTGACACATTGTTTTAACCTCTGCAATGTTAATGTTTCAGATCACATACTTTTTCACATGTATATTTTACTTCATGCTTACAAACCGTCCGATGTCTGATGCAAGCCCCCTTAAGTTAATCTTCAGGGGATGCTTTGTTTTGGGTCAGACAAAAAAAGCATTCCTATTTGAATAGGTCACATGCCTCTATCCAAGCTGACTTGTGTTGATTCAGATTCAGTATAGAACAGAGGCACACAGCGAAAGGTAATACAATCATTAAGGTTCTGGAACAATTTTTGAGTCTGTGTTTTGAGTGCTGGGGGCCTTGTGGTCCTGAAAAATAAACATGTATACAGCTGTGCACTGTTCTAATTACAGTATAATTGTTACAAAGAGGACAGCAGGTTCTGTTTGGTTGAAATATTGTATCTCTTGTAAAGGCCATTAACCAGTACGTTGCAAAATGTATGTGTAACTTTTTTTTTTTTTTTTTTTTTTATTTAGTTAGTTTTGTAACACAGTGCTCTGAGGTAATTTATGTTATTGCATCTTGTTAACTCACATAGAGTTGTTGACAGTGTATTTGATGTTATTACATAACACTATAATGCTGACTAGTTGCTTGAGCCTTGAGACACACTGAAGTGACAGACTGAAAGCTACTGTTAACCTACTTAAACGTATGAATAAAACATGAAATACAATCGATTTCTCTGACATGCATTGTAAATATACAGTACTACAGTATATACAGTACAATTAGAATTAAAAAGAAGGCAGTGTGGTCCAGTGGTTAAAGTCTAGGGCTTGTAACCAGAAGGTGACTGGTTCAAATCCCACCTCACTATGACCCTGAGCAAGTCACTTAATCGTCTTGTGCTCCATCTTGCGGATGAGATGTTAAATCAATGTTCTATTGTAAATGCACAGTTCACAGCCTACCTCTGTAAAGTGGTTTGTGAAGGTGGTCCATGATGAAAGGTGCTATATAAAAATACATATTGTAATTTTATGTTTTAAGCATAGCCTCATAACATCACGTGTACATCATTTTTAGTTGTGTATGTCCCTGTGGCAAAAACGCCTTACCTTTTTAAACCTCTAATGTTTACTGTATGCTTTAGAATTACAGTCTGCACTACTGTTGTGGAGATAAGGTTAAACAAAAATTAAATACAAATCATAACTTATTTCCTTAATTTGGAAATGGATGTTTAATACTTGGAATTATCCCAGCAGTACAAAGTAGTCTTTTATACAAAATCAAGTACGTGCAATTAGTTCTAATGGCGTGGGCCATAGTCTTAGCCCTATGAATTTTTTTATGTCCTGTTGCTATAACAACATTTTCCATTGGACCTCCTGTAGTGCCACAGTGTGCTGAAAGTCACAAGGTATTCTTTGCTGGAGATTAATTTTACAGAGCAGTTCCAAAGAAAACGTTAAACACATCTGTGTGAGGAGAAAGTAGACCTACAGATGGTGGAATGCCTGCTCTTTTTAGTGAGGTACGTCCCAGACCAGTCTGGTGGGAGTGCTTTGCCTTTTGACAGTATATTTAAAATAGCAGTGCTGTATATTTATCAACCTCAGAGCTTGAGGATCCTCAATTCTACAAGAGATATTCATAAGATATGAATAAGTTGATTTTATTTTTATCCAAGCACTGTAGCTTTGATTATAACCAGCTGTCTGCATTGAATAGGTACAGTGGTTGGCTTCCTCACTATAGTATAAATGACACTTTATCAGAGAGCATTTCATTATATGTAATGCTTTTGAGAGCTAGAGCCACAGCCCAAAAAAGTAAGGTTAGGTAGCAGACAGTCAGCCCCTTAAAGTGTTAATGTTTGGTTTGGTTTCTTTACAGAATAATACAATGAACCTTTTTTTTTTCTTCCCCAATGAGGAAGTTTTGTTGAATGTTCCCAAAGCATTCGTGTGTCCTATAGCCTGGTAGTGGTATAAGGAAGGGGGTCAGTGAATGAAGCGTGTGTTGGGGGAAGTGCATCCCTGTTGGCTTGGCATCATTGCAGTGAAATATCTTCCTGAAGGTTGTCAGACATAACACCTGAGTAAATAATAAGCACATGGCTCTTGCAGTGTTTAGTCTGGTGAAGGAGCCTAAAACAACATTAATCAAATTGTAAACCGGAACACTTTTTTTTTTTTTTTATCAGCCACTAGGGCTAAAAAGAATGAGTGAAGGTAAATTATTGAGTACTGTTAAGTGACTTCAATGTACAGTGCAGTCAGCACCTGTTTGTCCACCTCTTATTAATCGATCACTCTCATTTAGCCATCAGTCAGCAGTGTAACAGAGTGATTCTATTAAAATACTACATATAACCGTCATATGTGTTTTCCAACACTGTCTGTATTATTTTGATACACAAGCATCATATCACTCTCATTAATCCTTCCCAAGACATGCGACAGGAGTGTACACGTCAGTGGCGACTGAACTGCGTAGGTAGCCTACTATTCAAAATATTTTTTTTATTTGTTAACTAAGTGAACAAAGTGCAAAGTTAAAGTACTGCATGACTGCTGATACTGTATTTGATGAAGTAGAAGCAAGTGCTAGCCATCAGTACTGCTCCTGTCATGAGTGCACTTGCACGTTATATTGTAAGCAGAATAGTCTTTTTTAATGCTTTATTCATTACTGTTGGTTTCTGTGTTGTAAGCTGTAGGCTTTAAGTTTTTGTTTGAATGTATTTTTCACTGCTTAAAATACCATTTAAATGCATCACAGTACAGAACGGTGAATGCTGTTTTCCAGTACTGTAACTTCAGTTGCAATATAAACTGTATGAATGTTATTGTAAATGTAATGTTGTTTGGAAATTCAATTTTTATGCGAAACGTATGTGCATTTATGGACTATTTCTGATATAATGGTATTATATACATATTTGTTGTGCATATGAAATCAAACCACTGTAATGGAATTCTCACACCCAGAGGTTTTCATTCGGGTAAGTATATAAAGGATAGAAATGAGAAATCGAGGTATTGTAATACATTTTTTTTCTGGTTCCACATCATAAGCTAGTGGTTTGATAAAACCGTCACTCATGTGTCAGTCGGGGAACCCAAATTGAACATGTTTTTATTTGGTGTCTACACAGTTGTCAGTTAGCATTTTTGCTACCTTATTTTTGTTACACTGACACTGTATTTCTGTAGTTTGTTATGCTTTACCGTAGTTTATCTGTGATTTATAATATATAGACTTTTAATACACTTTGGACAAGATTTGCAAAATGTTTTAATCAGTTTTATACTAAAACAACTTAAAAGTCACCTCTGTTTAACAAACACAGTGTGGTAAAACTAATGGATTGTTTTGTTGAATATAGCTAACTGAGAAAAAATACAGTATGATCACCCAGATGGACCTAATACACTTTTGGCAGGCTGTTTATAGTTTTATTTGTGATGGAACAGAAAGCAGAGAAAATATGTTAGAGGTGTGTCTAATACCATTTGGCAATTAACATACAAATGGTATTACCAGTATCCAACAGGAAAAAAACTTTGGTAAGCAGCCTTAATGACTCAGAGAGGCAGCAGGCTCCTAAATCTCCAGTGTAACCCTATTTCAGCACTAGCTTGGCCTCATTGTCCAGGTTGTTAAAGAACAAATCACAGTATAAATGCAGTGAGCCAAATGTTTTTAGTTGATGGATTCAGCATTATATGAAGTGGAAAACAACACATGGCAAGCAGAGAAAAAAAACATGCTAATAATTTGTGCTTCAGAGCTTGTATAATCCAGTTGATATCACGTTCGTCATGGCTTTTTGTTGACATTCAAGTATTTACAGCTGTCTCTTGAATTATAGCTGGAAACATTAGAGATGGAATAAAATAAACCCATCCATCCACCTGCTGTACAGGTAGTCTTAACTAATGTAGAGCTATCTGTTACAATAGATAGAGGAGGTCTTCAGCTAGCACTGAGCCCCATGCATTCAACTGGCAGTAAACTTGCCGACATGTTTAATAAATGAATCAGAGCAGTATGTTGTCAATTTGTTAAAGGTCAAATGCTTGGGACATATGTAAATGATTGTTATCAAACCCTGTGGTGAGGTCTGTAGGTTCCTATCAATGTAGCAAAAGAGAATGGATACATGTTGGCATGTGCTGTGACCACCAGCTGTCTAGTAATGACTTTCACAGCTGTGCTGTCAACAATTCTTAGAATTTCTTTGAAAATACATAGTTGAGCCTGACTTTTAACTCTTTCAGTGTTTGGCCTTTGAATATCTATTGTACACATTGAAGTGAACCATTTAAAAAATATTTCAGCTCACAATGCATGAGCATGGCTGGAATGAGCTAGTCAAAGACTATTTGGTTCTTAAGATTACACAGAACTACTGGACTTAACTAAAACCCACAGTACTACTGTGTAGGATGGTTAGTAAACTTGAAAAGTTAAGAGAAAGATAAAATGGAACCTATTTAAAATTTCATAGCTCAAAACTGGGTTTGTTAAATAAACTATATATATATATATATATATATATATATAATATATATATATATATATATATATATATATATATATATATATATATACACACACATATACTTTTGATATAGAACACAATGGAGTATATTTAATTAATCAGATTTCTGCTGGATATAAATACCATCACTGAGATAACTGAAATGTGTGTGTGATTCGCTGAAGTGGATTTGTGTATGAAAAAAACATATAGTACGCAAGGATGGGTCCTATTTAATGATTTAAATGACAGTATTATTTAGATTCGCCACTTAAATTAAATACACTCCCATTAGATCCAAGTAAAGACCAATATTTACCATTAATCTTCTAGAAAAGCCCCAGTGACAAAGTGTTTCAATGGGGCTGCAAAAAGAGCAGTATCTGCAATTAGCAAGCGGGATGCAGTTTTCCTGTTATACTTTCAGACAAATAAATTGTACATCCACTACATACACTTGCTGGGTGTTTATTTTCTATGCTTTTATAATAGCAGTTCATCTATCTGCATGCCCTGATACTCACAAAAGCAGGAACTAAAGTTAATGATTAGTTAACTGCACATTAATTTCAAGCTAAAGCCAGCTGGCAGGGGCTGAAACTGTAAGATTGGATGCAAAGGGAAAGGATATATCTTTATCCATAATAGATTGAGCATTATATGGTTGTTTCAGAACACAATACAAAAACTACAGTTTGAGTAAACATGCTATGTGTTTTGTAAATATTTTTTTAGGGGAATATTCCAAAAAAAGCAGTGTGACCTTGTAATGCCCAACTGATATATTGCCTTAGTGATTTGCAGGCTCCAACTGTGATCAACATGCTAGTTGGGTTATTAAATGCCCTAACCATCACATAAATATTGCTTGTTATGTTCTGTGTGGTGAGGGATTGTTCTAAACTACTGAAACGCTGCCTCAAGTATGATGTTAATGTAATGTTACCTACTAAAAGGTTTCTTTCACGGTTCTTATGAGAATGCTAGTTTTAATTACTGCATCTAAACTAAATACAGTATGTAGCCCATGCTAGTAGTAGCAAAATACACCAAGGTAGTCCCTCACCTTTACTTGGGTCACAGAGGACAGGGCAATGTGTTTGAAAGCAGCTCTGGAGGGGTGCATTTCTCTGGAAGAGTTGTTCAAGCTAATTTCAGTGTAGACAGGGATGAAGTGAATTCAAGTTGAGCCAGGGTTTATATCTTTTGCCTTGCCTAGGTCACTATTATTGTACTCATTCAGCTTGAACAAACAAGTAGAGGGGTCGAAAGAGGCCACCCATATTCACTGCCTTGACGACCGCAGTGAATTTAAACAAGATAACTGCTTGACTGTGTGTTCATTGATTAACTGCTGGCTATTATCAGGTCAGATACTTTGGTTTCTGCACAAAATGTGACAATGATTTCAATGATTCTTAACTAGCTTTCTTGAATTGACTCGTCTTTCTCCCCTGAACTTAATTATTGGAAGCTTGCATCCTGATGCAGTAGCCATGACGCAGGGTCTTACTGAATTAGAGCCGGAATATATGAACCGTGCAAAAATAAGGTAATCAGACAAGCGGCACAGCTAATAAGTTGCTGATTAATTTTTACTTTGATTAGGTGCAGTCTGTAGGGTATAACTGGTGATCAGTGGCATATCACATTTTACAGACTTTTAACATAGATCTCGACTATTAAAGTAACCTATTCATTTTAGAAGTGGTTTATGTTGCTAGGGAAATCTTCCCCAGGTTCACTAAGAGAGAACAACGTTGTAGGTAGAGAAGCTGGTGAAATGCGTTAACAAGGTGAATGTTATAAAAGTGATGAGCACTTCAGAGTCTTGGGAAATTAGAACCAGTTTAAAATGCTATACAGTATTTTATGGTAATTCACGGTTAGCTTCTTGATATATTACTTAAAGTGTTTCAGAACCCTCTGTAACACTTTACAAGAAACACTTTACCTTTGCTGTATCCCATGTTGCCCATATCACGTTCGTCAGGAGAAAATATTTTTTTCTTCTAAACATTGCATATCCAATTCATGCTCCCTCCTGCAATAATACTAGTGCTCTGATTGTATTGTGGATACAGTATTCTGAATTGTTGCATTGCATTCTTTAAGAGAGATTTTTTTTTCTCCTGAGATTTTTCTTGTTTTTCGGTCTTACTTGTAAATATTTTGATTGTGTGTGTGTCTGTATTATAAATAGGGCTTGCATTTTTCTTTTTTTTTATTTGTTTGTTAAGTGGGGGGAGGGTTATTATTATTGATCAAAATCAATTATTTTCGGTTATTAAAATTAAACAACAACCAATTTTCAGTCCTAATTTACAATGACCCCCAGATGCAGGGGGCAATTAACAATAAACCAATTAAAGAAAAGCGTGCATTCACACATGTTTTTGGCAGGGAGGATATTAACCCCCTCCCTGCCATGTTACTATATATATATATATATATATATATATATATATATATATATATATATATATATATATATATATTATATATATATATCTGGTATATACTGAGACGTGTACAATGTTGTGTACAACTCACTTCCTAGTTTGCAAATGCAGTTTAATGAATACAAGACCCTTAGCTTAGTGCTAACTGGAGGGTTTAACCAACTGACTTATTAGCCTTTTAACAGCAAGTATATGTTATTTATTGTAATTATTTTGTATTAATTGTAATACTGATGTTTTTTTTTTTATTTTGAATATTTTACACAAATGATACATTTTGTAAATGTTAAGATAACTTTAAAATAATTACTGGTCCATAATTTATTGGTTCTAAACAATAACGCAAATAATCTTACAACACTATAGAGTTTTTATTATGTCAGCTCTGAGTTTTTTTTTTTGTTTTTTTTTTTTTTTTACAGGCCTCCCCAGTCCCTCGAACTATTTTATATGTAGGTCCATAAAAAAAAAAAAAAAAATTTAAAAAATGCAGATTGGTCAGTAGCAATGTCTTTGCACACTGTCTGCCTTCTGAAAGAGGTTTTCATTATGTAGAAAGGGTAGTGAGTGATTGACATTATTAAAAAATATGTTGCTGAAATTCAGGTTTATCAGTAAAACAAACAAAAAAAAAAAGAACTGTTTTCTCAAACAGGTCATCAGGGGTGTGTTTTGGTTATTATCGATTAAAACCAAAAACCTCAAGCCGTAATTATAAATAGTTTGTATATTTTGAATTGAAGTTTGGCAGGGATGTGAAGTTTGGGGATGGTCATCAGTATAAAAAAGCCAGATCCCTTGTTGTTTGGTTAGTTTAGGGAAAGGACTGGGAGCAGCAGGTTGTGCTAACACCCTCATGCTAACCAACAGATGTTGTGTGGGGACAGGTCACTCATGGTAAAATGCATTAAATATTCTCTGGCTGTTTTTGCATGGAACGGTGGTGTCATACTTCACTTTCTGACAAGATCCAAGGATCCCTGTGGAGACAACCACCCCCTCCTTCCACGAAGCATGGAAGACTGCCATGCTATAATTGTAATCATATTAATCCCGTACACCCTTTTTGTAAAAAGTGAAATCCATGCTACAACAGATACATGCTTGCTTAAAGAATTTAAAGAGCAAGGACATTACATTTTGTTCTAGCTTTATAACTGTAAGCTTGCCTTGTGTTTGTTGTTTGATAAAATTATTCCGCATGGTGCAATGGCGTAATAGGGTTTTATTTATTCTTTCAGTTTGATGTTTATAAACAATCAAACAATCAATCTTTATTCAGCCAATCCAGAGGTGGGCAAGTCTGGTCCTGGGGTGCCGCTGTCCCTTAGTTTTTGTTCCAACTGTATCCTAAATTACTTAAATGGATCAATTAAGTGCTTATTGGAAGCTTAGTGGTCCAACTAATTAAATTAGGGTACTGTTGGAACAAAAACCAGGAGGGACAGCAGACCCCCAGGACTGGAATTGCCCACCCCTGCAATCTTTATTTTATAAAGCGCCTTTCATAGTGGACCACTATCACAAAGCCCTTTGACTCTGTAGATGTGTCATAAACAATAACAATTTATGGTGACACTTTAGTTTTGGCACCTATTATAAGTGATTACAAATAAGGCTATGATTTTGTCATGAAGGTCACGTGGTAATGGAAATTGTGAAAATCATCTTGGAAATGGGTGTAAAAACACATTTGTTAGGCACTTCCTTTATTTCCTTAAAATAATGCAGTATGCAATGCAGTGAAAATACAAATTTGCGAGTATGTGTAAATTGTTTGGTTGTGTAGCACGCAGCATTTACGTGTAGCTGTGTAGGTCAGTGAATGAGATTTGTATTTTGTAGCTGAGCAAGCATGTAAATGAACACAGATCGTATCTTACTGTAAACTCTCGTTAGCGATCTTCACATACATGCAGAGCTTGTTCGTTTTTTTAAAACAAAAACGTGGGCTTGCATCTTCAAAAAAATATTAATTAAAACTTACATTTTATTTCTTAAACTTTTTTCATGCAATGTAGTGTAGCCAAGTAGTCTAAAACTAAACATTGCTAATCAAAATACTTCAGGCTGCCGTTGAAAATCTTTTTTTATTTCCTGCAAAATGTAGATAAAACGAGAGGTTTATCTGTTTCGTAGTCTTTTCTGGTCTTTACGATGCCCTTCTCTTGGACACAGCGCCTGCCTTACTTGATTTTCAACTCTGTTTTATTTATTTATTTATTTTTTTATTTTCATAGGGGTAGTGCTCTGTAGACTACTTGGAAACAACACATTTAAATGTGTCGTTCTTATTATTGAAGAAAAAATACATACAGTTTCATTTCCGACCGGGTAATAAAAACGATTAATTGACATGCTGATTTTGTGTAATGCACAGAGAACTGGGAACACAGTTTATTTCAGACCCCGTCTTTTTTTTTCCACAACTTGCTCGTGAAATGTACTAAAAATCACTGTGTCAAAATCATAGCTTGAATTATAAACAATAGCAAAACACATGTATAAGTCTTATTATTTCTAATAATATTCTATAATTAATGGCATAATTAATAACAGGTTTATAGATTGTAAGCAACGAATACCCAGACTAAACAGAATTTATATTATGACATAAAGCTTTACACTGGTAGTGTGTCATTAAAGACGTTATTGTTATAAAACACAATTCCTTGTTAATAGTTGTCAAACCTTTTTAATAGTACATTCAATGTTTTATTCATTGAAAACTAAAGGGGTAACTAGCCTTCTGAAATTGAAGCTTGTAACCTGATGCCACGTTATTGACGTTAGTAATCATCAAAACCTTTAATAACACATTTAGAGGTATTTTTATGAATTGATCCTTAACTAAAGAGTTAATCGAAAAACATTAACCTTTTCCATTAATCTAATATTTTTTTATGGATAATGTAATTTTGTTAGGGAAGGCTGGAAATTGCTCTTAAACTGTTGTGGCAATCTCTTATTAGATGCGAGTTAATGCTATCCTGATTTCGTTACAGAAAAGCTTTTATCTTTAAGAACATAAGGAAGTTTACAAACGAGAGGAGGCCATTAGGCTCATCTTGCTCATTTGGTTGTTAGTAGCTTATTGATCACAGAATCACATCAAGCAGCTTTGTAATAAAAAAAAAGTGTGTTCTAGAAAGTTCTAGAAATGCGTTCGAGTTCATCTGTGCCCTTGCCCTATAATAACCCCGTATCTTATATAACTTGTTTTTGTCACGTTTATATAACTTGTTTTTGTTAGAATGTTCTAGGGAAAGGGATGGTTTATTCAGAGGGCCGAGCCTCGAGGGAGTGATCTGGCCAATTACTATCTCGCATGCAAAAGCCTAACTTGGTAAGTTATAAAGGACGGGGTTCTCCCCTGCTCTGATGAGAGTCAGCCGTGAGGATTAGCGCGCAGTCCTGCTCGGTAATTTCTTGGAGACAGCTGCTTTCTCTTACCAGGGTCGAAGGGCTCTCCCGATCCGCTTGGAAGGGTAAGAATTAGTTCAGTTGCGTCTCATGGATTATATTGATCTGTGATTAATATAATCTTTGTATGTAACCTTGTTGGGTTGTGTCCCGTTAGGGATATCGTTATTCACAGTATAGCATCTGTGTATGTAACTGCGTGTGTGTGTGTGTGTGTGAAATAATAAAGGACCTTTTAAAATTACTCTGTGAAGTAATTGTCTTATTTACTTCCACATCGACTTCCTTTTAAATTTAAAGTAATTAAATTTCACACAACAAGCTTCTTGAAGGATCCCAGGGTGTCAGCTTCAACAACATTACTGAGGAGTTGGTTCCAGACTCTGTGAATTGTCTGTGTAAAAAACTGCCTCCTTTTTAATGTTCTGAATGCCCCTTTATCTAATCTCCATTTGTGACCCCTGGTCGAAAAAGTCCCTTGGGTCGACATTGTCATACCTTTTAGTATTTTGAATGCGTGAATCAGATTGCTCTGTAGTCTTCTTTGTTCAAGACTGCATAGATTCAATTCTTTTAGCCTGTCTGTTCATGCCATGCCTTTTAAACCCGCAATAATTCTGGTCGCTCTTCTTTGCACTCCTTCAGAGCAGCAATATCCTTTTTGTAGTGAGGTGACCAGAACTGAACACAATGTTCAAGATGAGGTCTTACTAATGCATTGTACAATTTTAACATTACTTCTCTTAGATTTAAACACTTTTCACTATATATCCAAGCATGTTGTTGACATTTTTTTTCATAGCTTCCTACTCTAGATGAAGGCATTTCTGAGTCAACATAAACTCCTAGGTCTTTTTCATAGATTCCTTCTTCAATTTTAGTATCTCCCATATTTATAATGAAAATTTGTATTGCCTGTGTGCAGTACCTTATACTTTTCTATATTAAATGTAATTTGCCATGTGTCTGCCCAGTTCTGAATCTTGTCTAGATCATTTTGAATGACTTTTGCTGCTGCAACAGTGTTTGCCACTCCTCCTACTTTTGTGTCGTCTGCAAATTTAACAAGTTTGCTTACTATACCAGAATGTAAGTCATTAATGCAGATTAGGAATAGCAGATGACCTAATACTGGTCCCTGTGGTACTCCACTGGTCACTTTGCTCCATGTTGAGGTTTCTCCTCTAATCAGTTCTGTTTTCAATGTTAACCACTCCCTAATCTATGTGCATGCATGTCCTTGAATCCCTACTGCGTCCAGTTTGAAAATGTATCTTTTATGCTGGACTTTGTCAAACTTTCTGGAAATCTAAATAATCCATATCATATGCATTATCCATTGTCAATGTTGCATCCTCAAAAAAATTAAGAAGGTTGGTTAGACACGATCTCCCTTTCCTAAAGCCATCCTGACTGTCTCCCACTGTTACCATATAGATAATTTTCCATTTTGGATCTTATTATAGTTTACATATAATAGAAGTCAGGCTTATTGGTCTGTAGTTACCTGGTTCAGTTTTGTCTCCCGTTTTATGGATCAGTATTACATTTGCAATTCTCCAGTCTGTCGGTACAACCCGTGTCAAGAGACTGTTGCATGATCTTGGTTAGCGGTTTACTATTGAGAAGATCTCATCAGGCCCAGGGGATTTTTTTTATTTTAAGAGCTCCTAGTTCCTTTAATACTTCTGCCTCTGTTATGCTAAAGTGTTTTAAAACTGGATAGGAACAGGTTGACATGTGGGGCATGTTGTCCATATCCACCATTGGAAAAGTAATCATTTAATATATTTGCTAATTTTTCTCTTCGTCTATGATGTTGCCATTTGTATCTCTTAGACATTTCACGTCTTCTTTGAATGTTCCCTTGTTGTTATAATATTGGAAAAAAAAGTTTTTGGAATTGGTTTTAGCCCCCTTCGCAATGCTCATTTCTATCCCTCTCTTGGCTTTTCTAACTTCCTTTTTGACTTGCATTTGCAGTTCCAAGTACTCTTTCTGTGTACTTTGTTCTTGGTCCCTTTTTAATGCTCTGTAAACTGCCTTTTTTCTTGAACTATTTAAAAAAAAAAATCGATTCAACCATTTTGGCAATTTTGTTTTAGTTTTAGATTTGTCTACTTTTGGGATGTAATTGTTTTGTGCCTCTAGTACTGCACTTTTAAAAAAACAGCCATCCTTTTTCTGTGGGTGTTTTCTCTATTTTACTCCAATCTACTTCTGTTAGTCTCTGTTTCATACCTTCATAGTTTGCCTTTCTAAAATTGTAAACCTTAGCTTTAGTCATTACTTTTGGGGTTTTAAAAGCACTTCAAGTGAGACCATGTTATTTTTGTGTTTAAAACCTCTTCTCCAGCAATCTGAGAAATTAGCTTATTAGTTCACCATTAGAAGGGCTTTAATGTATTTTGTTGACAGTCACAGTTGAGGTGATGTATTATATTTCTGTTCCTGGTTCTTGGCAATGCAAGGTTTCTGCGACAAGATCTCTGTATTACTCCAGGGATCTCACGGACTCCTGCAAATTACACTTCATTGTGATAGTGCAAACATATTGACAATTCCCTTAACATTCCTGTAGCACGAGTTTACCATAAAGAGTCTTATGTCTATTTGATCATACTTTTACAAAATTATAGTCAGTTGCTAAACAGCATGCATTTATATAATGCACAAGTATGTCATTTTTTAGAATACATTTACTTTATTATTGGTTTTGTAATAAACTGGGGGCTGAAAGTTGATATTTCTTCTGTTTTTTTTTTTTAATGCAAGGAAAATTAAATCAATGCCATGATTGTGTTAATAACTCATGAAAACCCAGTAAACTTAATATATATATATATATATATATATATATATATATATATATATATATATATATATATATATATATATATATATATAGGGTCTGGCTAAAGATATGATAATTACCTTTATATAACCAATTAAAAACAAATACATTGCAGTAGTTTATTGACTTCCCTTCTATGGGATTTCATAATCTTTTTTTTTTTTTTTTTTTTCAGCCATCATGAAAAATGCTCTCGCTGTAAATTTTATATGGTGGTTTTATAATGTGTTTCACTACTTTCTGAACTCAAATACAGCAGATGTGTGGAGAAATAGTTTCTCTTAGAAAGGCCAGCATTTCTTTCCATTGCCCATAATCTGGGATCGAAAAGCTTGGACTACAATGCCAAAAAAAACAAAGATTTGGCAAACACTCTTCTGAGAAAATAAATTGGGACCTGGGCAAACATTAAAAAGGATTTGAGGGCTAGAATGACTGCTCAGTATTTGTCAGTTTTGGCCTCAACCCTGCTTTGAAGAGGTTTAAAATGCAAAATAATAATTTTCCTTTATGCTTAATCCAGGTCTATGGTTTGTCTGACCAAAGACCAGTTCAAATCAGCTCTTAGCTGCCCTCCATACATTAAAAAAGCAATTGAATGCAGTACCCTGTCTTTTACTCTTTTTTACATTGCTTGCAGGCAACTCACGGGCAGTGGTTAGTAAGGAGTATTATCCGAGCTACTCTGATTCTGAACCGTAAAACCGAACACACAGACCAGTGACCCATGATCTTCCACTAGCCTCAGCTGTCTGATTAGTGGCAGTGGCCGAGGAACTACTATATCGCCTCTTATTTTAACACAGTCATCAATCTTTGAGAGACCACTGCTTTTAAAAGAGATTTGTTGATCTGTATACCTTTGTGTTAATATAAGTGTCTGCATGTACTGTATGCATTTATTACAGAATCACTTGTATTATCCTCTAACCAATGGTGTAGTGGTAAAAAAAAGTGGGTAAACTCCCCTGTTTTGGTGGAGTTGAACAGGTACATTGTTATTGGCCCTCAGGCAACCAGAGCCTCCCCATATGGTTATTTCCCCTCTCAGGTGCTGTGCTGTGAACAGTCACAGACCCGATGGTGCTCTTCACTGAACAGTTCTTTGAGTGTCCTCGCAGGCTAGGATGAAGGCTACTAGTGTGCCTACCAACAGGACATTAAGAGAACATAAACAACCAACCAAAAACTCACACACACAGAACACGCAGTCCAGTGGCAGAACACGCAGTCCAGTGCACCCCCACGCACCCCTGCTGTCACCGCAGTTCTGACTGAGAGCTCTCAGCTGTCAGTGTCTCACGCAGCAACCCAAACATACACTCACAGTTAAAATATCTTGATTTTACCCAGGATTTGATATCACAGGAGAGTAGAAATGAGTAAACTCTGTATCCCTTACATGAGAAGTGGGTAAACACTATATTGCCCAAATTAAAAGTGGGTAGATGCTGTTTACCTACATATACCCTCGACTATACCACAGCCTCTAACCCTCACCTGTCTTTAAAATGTGCGAGTGTTATTTTCCCAAGCCGACATTATAATCAGATTTCAAACTACAGGTAACAAAGCACAGCTCAGTGCTCTAGTCAAGCCATCTGTTTTCAAGCACATGCGTTTGGAAGCATGGCCATTCTGTGAATTAAGTGGGTATTTTTACAATGTATCTCTGTGACACGATGGCTCGTGTGTGACTTCAGACCAGGAATGAATGGACACAGTCTGTTTAGTACCGTTGCGTTGGTTTATTGTAAATTAACAAATACAAAGGTTTAACAAAACAGCAACACAGAACAAACAAAACGGCACAGTGGCCAAAACAAATAGAAAAACAAAACACTAACAAACAACAAGTACTGTGCTGGTGCTTCCAGCACGAGTAGATTGGTTTCTTTTATAATTTATTTATCCTCTCTCTCCCGTACCGCCTCACTGCACCCCCAACAGTGTGTGTGAAACATTCATTCTTTTATGCAGCTGTGCCGAGACTCGATTGCTAGTCAGTCATTCACTTGAATCTCGGCACAGTGCATGTGGACTAATTGTGCACTTCCCTTGCCCCCATACAAATACCCATTTTAATCTGCACGTGAAGTGGTTGTGCATTTCCAGGTGCCTAAATACAAATGTACATTTTACACCACCTTTGCTACATAACCCACGCTCCGTGCACCTTTACAATAATACATATAATAGACAACATAAAACACAAAATACACATGGGGCAGGGCACAATGCCACAGTTTCACACAAAACTTGTTTTCTAAAACTTAGTGGAATACCTCAACAAAATGTTGGTGTTTCTCATCAATTGGCCAGCTTGTCAGGAGCTGACCTCTTTATGATAGCAACATGTGGATTATGTAGTTCTCCATCAGTTTATATCCAGATTACATCATGTTTCAATAGGTTGTGGTTAGTCCCAGACCAGCAGTGTTTGTTCAAAGTAAATCAAACTCCATACTACTAGACAGTGCAAAGATGAGGTGTAGTAAGTTTTGAATAGAGATAGAAGAGAGACAATAGCACTCTTGAACTGTGGAAAAAAAAGAGTCTCTTTTATGATAGTCAGTAATGGCCCAAAGCAGTTCAAGGGATCTTGGTGAATGCAGTTTAGACAGCAAAGTAATTGGAAACATGCCATACGGTCTTACCTCTTTTTTACAACTTGTCTGGGGCCCCGCCAAATTTTGTAAATAACAATCCAAAAAGTTGCCAAATTGTGTTTTTTTTTTAAATTGTAGTGAACTGTCAGCAAATAGTCTATAAAATAATACATTCTAATTATATTTGTACTGATACAGTTCTTAATTTGTTACAAATTAAAAAAATAAAATAAAAAAATCCTATTTTATAATTAAACAAAAACCCTGGTCAGATGCATACGAGTGTAAGTCATCTGTAAGAATCCCCATATTAGCCAGTCCTGAGGAAAGAAGTAGGTGGGTTTTGTGTAATTTGTCATTTTATTGTATGCTGAGCTTCAGAACAAAGTCACGCCCCAAGGGGTTGGCGTGGTTATAGTATGCAGGGCATTGTGGTGATTGAAGTCCTGCACTGATGACTACCCCATAATCGAAAGGTATAGAAAAAAAACATACAGGTTAAACAGTCAAAAAACAGCCAAACTGCAAGAGACGATATTTACCCGCTAGATGCTTTAAAAAGCAAGCCAAATTTGGCTGGAAAACCACCAATTTGGCAGCCCTGGTCCCAGCACGTAAGTTTCAATTCTACAAGCTACTGGTCACATGCATCATTGTGTATATCAAAGAGACATGATTTATTTTATTTATTTATTTAAAGAATAATGCATGTAAAGTTATCAGTGGGTGGAAACAGAGAAAATAAAATAAAGCTTTTTGTTTGGGAAGATTGACCACCTTGGAAGGAATGCTGTACTTTTTTTCAAAATGGCTATTAGTGGTTATCAAGCACAAGCAGCGTCAGTTTGCACCAATGTTAATTTGAAACAGCATGAAACAAGGATTGGTAAGGCTTGTGTGTACAGTGTACACTGGTCTGGATAGGAGCTCCACTTGCAATACTGCAGGGACTTAGTACATATTCCCTGTCGGAATAATTTGAACACCATGGGGGCTGTAGGCGGTAGAGTTTTAGGAAAGGTACAATGTTTCTGTGTATGCTGGATATTTCCTTGTTTCCGTCTGTCTGTAATTTAATATTATGTAACTGGCAGAAGTGATTTTTAAAGTTTGGGTTGTTTTCATCATCCACTTGCTGTAGGGAGAGGCAGAGCTGAAGTGACAGAAGTCCTTCTCCTCTAACAGCTTGATCTGCTTTACTCATTCATATTTATTTAGTTTTATATTTGCCAGTTGTGTATTTACATACGTATATTTTAGTATGTGAACAACATTTTCACAAGTGAAGATAGCTGAATAGCACAGTTTGTAATGTAAGTCATTCTTCATGCATGCAATACTAATCTTTTTCTACAACACATGAATTAGAAACACAAATATTATATAATGCTTGGAATACATAAAGGCAAAGGAACAGTTTTTTCAGGAGTCAAAATGTTATACAGAACACGTTGAATGTTTCAGTTTGACAGTAACAATAATTTCAACAAAATACAAAATTAGGCATGACAATGGCATGCTTCACTTTAAATAGCCGACTGGGTTTTCCTAATTGAAATTGTATGGGCATTTCCTATCATAGTAGCTAAAGCTCACCAGATGGTGACAGCAAACATTAAGCCTTCAAAAGAAATTTTAGATTCAGCTTTTGATAATATTAATAAGGACCGTTAACCAAGACATTAAAATGAATTTTCTTACTAACCAGTAATATGATCCCTTCTTGTCTTGTCTTGAAGGTGCCTTGGTTCTTTGTTCACTTGTTACATGTTTTAATTGGAGAATATACAGATACTATACTGTAGATTAAACATTGCAGCTGCTTCTGGGAACTAAATCACTTGTTGTCAAGTGCAGACCAATGACCTACAGCACAGGGAATGCTTATGAAGCTAAAGCAACTTTTTTGATCTATAGCGTTAGGCTTGCAAAATGAGGAAATTCCTGGGTTAAAGTATACAAATAAGCAATGAATGAACCAAAAGTTTATCATCAAAACAAAAAGGGGGATTGGGGGCAGTGATGAGTTTTCTCAGACTATGTAAATGAGATTGCAGTACATTGTTTTCAATAATTTGCTTTTATTTATGTATTGAGTAATTTAGTTTGGTATATAACTATTCACAAACCACCATTCCATAATTTAAAAAAATAAGAAGAATAACGATAAAAAAAAAAAAAATCTGATTTAAATCAAATAAGTCCGATTTGTTATTAGTTTTTTAACTCGGCTACCCTGGCATATATTAAGCTATATCTATCAGTTCTCTGTTTGTTAATATCAAAGCAAGACTATAGTCGTATATTGTGGAATACCAAAGATGATACCAGCATTTCTGACAAAGCAACAAAGTGAAGTATGTTTATATCTCAGACTAAAATGTTATTTATGCTTAATAATAATAATAATAATAATAATAATAATAATAATAATAATAATAATAATAATAACATTGGTCAAGATAACACTGTCTTCTAAATTAGTTGACATACGTGAAATGAAAATAATGTATAAAACATGTCAAATGCCGTAAAATCACTGCTTGCATGACTAGAATGTCGAAGGGATGTTTTCTTTTGTAGTGCATCCATTATAAGGTTTCACAGTGGGGTATCAAACACTGTTGTGCTCAACCTTGATTTAAGAAACACAGCTGGGTGAGAGTTCTTGTCTAATCAATACGGGCTGAGATTGCAAACCGAAGACCTTTCATTGCTTCGAAACCACACAGACAATCCTTCTGGGGCATTATCTTACTTTTTAGGTTATTCATACAAACTCTTTCTTTTGAATCGATCGGAAAGGATAAAAGGCAGTTATTTGTCTGGGTCTTAAAATAGATTCCTACATGAGGAAATCTCATTTTCTTGTGCTAAAATATTGATTGTGCTCTGTGTGACAGCAATTTATTTCGCCCTCTTGTGGTGAATTAGTCAAACATGCTGGCTCCTAAGGCACTAAAGTATGCAGTGCTACTCAAAGTTTAAATAACTTGTCAGGTTTTTCTTAAAGCCTTGTGCTAACTACAGTCTGAATTGAAACTGTACCCAGGCCTTTTCATTTCAAAGCTGCCTGCTGAGATGTTATGGCAGCCACATCAAGATGATGTGGTCGTATTTCCAGAGTCTTCAATAGTGTGAAATGAAATGTTTGTCTTATCTGAGGAAGACTTTTGCCATAAATAATAGTTGTAATGATAAATTAAAGTAGGAAGGTTTTTGCAGTACCTCATTAATCCGAATAATGTAATGTTTTACCTTAATAAATTGTAAAACATGTGTCAATTACAACCAAAACACCCAGTCTATTGATCTTTAAAAAGCGCCTTGTGAAAGGATGGCCACGGTCAGCTCCAAAAAGCCCCACACAGTGAACTGTAGTTGAGCGCTGGGTAGCACACTTGTATTGTATTTAACCGATACAATAAAAATAAACGCTCAGAAAGAAAGACCCTAATACAGTAAACTCAAGTAGACAAACTAGCATATTCAGTTTCCTAATGGTTCGGGACCTCAACTAGCATTTTATTTTCTTTCAGTACTTTTGTGTTTGGCTTTTTTAGATAGTTTAGCATCATTAACTATTTAAGTCTAAACAATGGTCTACACAGAGTAATTTAACTGGTGTGACAGACTCTACAACATTTTTTAAATCAAACTTTCAGCTTCAACTTTTCACTTCTTAGGATGCAATTTTTTTAACGGTTTAAGTTAGAGTATGCAGCACCTTTCATCAAACCTAAACAAACAAACAAAAAAAAAAAAACAGCCCTTGACACCTGAACACCCAGACCAAGTGTGAAGCTGCGGTTATACCGAAGGCTGTCAGAATCAACCAGGCAAGTCTTTTCATAACTTTTAGTTTATGTTACTATATTCAAATTTCTGGGTGGCTCAGCTGGGATACATGGTGAGCTAGTGGATGGGAATGGATGAAAACAGAATCTCTTTCCATCAAAATGCAATTTTGCACTAAAAATGTGCTCCTGAAAATGCCACCAGCTAATAAAATCACTAAGAATAGACCTGTAAGACACTTCAATTTGATGTTCTATGTACATAAATGGGTATAGACTTTACAAATATGTATAATGTATATCAATACCTAATGAAACCCAGCCACACATAGAAAGTAATCCATGTAATTAATTCACTTATGTGTAGTTACAGACTAAAAGCACTTCTTGCCATTGCGTTACACAAGTCTTGTAATTTATAAGTTCTGACTTTGAGTGCAAGAATGGAAACCTCTTCAGCATTCAGTAACCGATTGCCTTCAACAATTGGGGTTCAGGGATGAATTAAGCAATTCAGAGGTGGGACATTAAATTGTAATCATACAGGAGACCCTGTACTCACGCTGAATGTGATTAAAATAAATCTGGATGCTTTATCTCAAGTTGAAGTGCTATTAAAAACAGAAACATGTTATATCTTTGAAAAAAAAGTGTCAGGGTCTCCTAACAAGGAGAAATTACTGTCTGTTTATCAAGCTGAATTATCAAAAAGGCACGCATGTTATAAAACCAACCAAACTTCATCTTAGGGTTTTCAAGGCTTTCAAAATTTCAAGGCTATCTCTTCACAAACTCTTTCCTGCAGTTTTGTTCGGTGAACCAGTTCTGCATTATGTGGTGATAGACAAGCCTTTTACAACTCTTATGAAAATGATGTGGCCGGGGGTGAAACAGGTTAAAGTGGCTGTAATTACCATAACACAGTGTTAGGCTGGTGGAAGTGATGTCTGGAGAATGGATTAAAGTTCTGTAAGGAACACAAATCGTAGCTGTAGAACATTACGGAAAGCTTTTAGTGACAATAATAGGAACCAAGTTACAAAGCTGTCATCCAGTTTATCAGTGCCTAATTAAGTCTTAGTGTAAACCCAGCGTGCATATGCAATAGAGTGGTCTTTTGGTTGCCGCAGTATTGTTTTTGTAAGCCAGGAGTATTAAGTGATATGTTTAGGTAAGGAAACACTATCTGCAGTTTCTTTAGGATGAGCAGTGCTGCTTCTGTTTCACTATTAAATCATTGTTCCCTCACTTAGTACTATTCCATACCTCGTCTAGTTTTACCATACAAAATCATATACAGTAGCATTTGAGTACGTACTCCGTATGGACTGAATAAAAACTATTGATTTTAAAAAGCAATACTTGTTAAGGTATGCTCCCTTATAAATGTTTACCATAGTAAAGGCATAGCAAAGCGTAGTAAAGCATAGTGAATAATAACCAGCAGCCCCGCATCTTGTGATCTCAGAGTTTGGAAGATACTGAGTCAGTAACTCCTGCAAATAACTAGGTGCTAATCCGTTCAGGGCCTTGTAAGTTAACAGCAAAATCTTAAAATCAATTCTATACTGCACAGGGAGCCAGAACAGGGGTAGTATGTTCACTTTTCCTGGTTCTGGTCAGAATTGTAGCAGTAGTATTGTAGCAGCTGTAAGCAGGATACCACACATTTTGGGACACCAGAAAAAAAGTGCCTTACAATAATCAATTCTAGATGAAACAAAGGCATGTTTAGTCTCTCGGCATCAGATACAGAAATAATTGGTCTAGGTTTAGCAATATTTCTCAAATGGCAATAAAGATACTTTAGTAACTTCCCTAATATGAGTCTCAAATGAGAGATCAGGATCAAAGACGACACCCAGACTCTTAATTTGTAGTTTAAGTTTTGATGAGAGACTGCAAGGGTTGCACTCATGTCATCCCACATTTCCTTTTAGTTGGTTCTGTGAGCCCACTAGCATCATTTATCTGAATTCAGCATTAGAAAATTCAGTGACAGCCAGTGCTTGATGCCTGTAAGGCAAGTAGCTAATAACACCCAGGCAGAAAAATTTCCAGGCTTTAGGGATAAATATAGCTAGGTATCATCAGCATAGCAATGGAAGTTCACTCCAGGTCTGCGGGTAATGTCACCCAACGATAGCATATATAATGAAAAACAACAAGGGACCTGGAATGGAGCCCTGTGAAACACCACAGACAACGCCCGATAATGCAGATTTTACCTCTCCAATCGACAACAGGCAAACTGAAACCTGGCAGAAAGATAAGATTTGAACCAGGATAGGACAAGGCAAGACAGTCTCACTGTGTTTTTAAGACAATTCAGTAGGATAGAATGGTCTACCGTATCAAAGGCAGCACTTAGATCAAGAAAAATGAATACTGTTGGAAAGCCTGAGTCGGAGCTTATCAGCAGATTATTCACAACTCTGACAAGGGCCGTCTTGGTGCTATGTGCAGCACAAAAACCAGACTGAAACTTCTCAAATATACCATTAAGAATTAGACATTTTTGTAATGTTATTGCAACCACTCTCTCTAGAACCTTATCTAAAAATGGTAGGCTGGAGATTACCCTATAGTTATTGAGGACTTCAGGGTCCAAATTGTGTTTCTAAGCATAAGCTTTACCACAGCTACCTTGAGTGCTGAGGAAACTATACCGGAGGAAAGTGAACCACTTATAATTTGTTTTTAAATGTGGGTATTAATAACACCAAGAACATCTTTTAATAAATGTGTAGGTATGGGATCAAGAGAGCATGTAGTAGCTGTCATATGTCGAACTAGCTTTCAGTTTCTGTGAGGTAATCAAAGAAAAAGCCCCCATAGTAGCCTTAATAGGTGTAGTTGGTAAAATCGTGCTTGAGTCCTCCTTAATAGAAGGTATCTGTGGAATCTCATTTCTGAAGTCTAGTATTTTATTTTTGAAGAAATGTAAGGAGTCATTGCAGCTGTGAGAGGAGCCAATGTCAAGGGCAAGACTATATAGCGAGTGATGGTAGCTCTTGCATGGTATAGTGCTCAGTTTGTCTGCGCTTGCTCACCCCGGTGATGAACAGCTATTTGAACACCAATGAAGTGCCGTCATTCCTTTCAATCTCAGGCAGCTTGTTTACCTGCAGCTGGCTTGAATGTGCCTGACAAGACCAGTCTCCCTGTCACAATTACAAATAACATATGACTTGCATCCTCCATTAATAATATTTACTGTTTTTTAGAATTCTGCTAGTTGTAGCCTGGATTACAAATCCTCTTATTTTTGTAACAGTATTATGGGACACATCTCTACAACAATGTGTAAATGTGGCAACAGTATTATGGAGTAAATGAGAACTTTACACCTTGCAAAGCAAAGATCACTGCCTTAGCAAGTCTCATCAGGAAGCTAAAATCATGTCTTCATTGCCTTTTAACTCATGCAAGTATGCAAAGAACGGTTTGATACAAATTCACTAACTGTTTAATGATTTGTTTCGACATCGTTTATCTGCACTCAAGTCTACTGCACACACCAAGTTCTTTCCACTTGACCTTTTTTAGTTATTAAATGTATATATATGGGTCTACCTAAAATTGGGAAATTGAGGGGTCACCGCAAAATTCACCTCTTTTAGGGGCCAGTGCATACCAAACAAGTGCAGAGAAAAAAAAAAAGAAATGAACTAATGCACAACGCAAGCGAAGTATCTTCCTTCTTTACAGCAGTTAATGTTCTTGTTTACTGTTCAAATGACACAGTGTTTTAATCAGCCTATCGATGCGTCTGTACTGGCTTTTCTGTGACCTGTACTGTACAGTAGGGGGTGGGACAAAGTCAGTGTTTCATTGTTTTGGATTTAGGTTGCTGAAATCTAATTTTTAGCATAGGAAGTAAAATACCAGAAACGGATGGCAAAGCAAAATAAAGCATATTTCGGATGATGATCGTGTCAAAATATTTCCACAAAGAAACTGTACATGCAGATGGAGGTAATTGTTTTGCATATCTTGTAATGTTTATACGATCGATATTTAGCCCCAGAATCACATATTAAACAAAAGGCTACTACAGAGGCTGCTGAACAGAACTTAAAATAAATAGCTTTCAGAAAACAAACTGGAAAGTCAGTGCAGACAAAAAATTCCTGTCGGTCGTAGCCAAGTTAAGTCAGTACTAGAGGTAAGATCTAGCACAGCCACCTCGCTTCAAACAACCTGCTGATTACTTTTTAAATGCAGAATTTTAGACCTGAATAGGCAAGTTCTTTGTTTTGATTCAGTACCAATAAAAGAAACTATTGGATGGGCCAAATAATATGACAGGGAACATACAGCATATATTGCCTTTTGTAAAAAGTATGCCAGATGCCCTTAGGTAACCAAGTTTTGGACTGTTTCTAATTGATTTCCACATCTGTATAACTTGGCAATGCTTTACTTTACACTTCCAACCAATTCAGTGGATGCAGGATGTGCAGTCTCAATGTATGGGCAAGAGAATGTAGGCAGCAAGTGCAGGGGGATGTTGCATGCTTGCCTTTAACAAATGACAGCACTCTGTTCTAGTAAGGAAGCGAGTACCACCATTTTTTGGTTTTTAGAGTGCTCTGAAATATTATCTACTTAGGCTTATTTAATGTTTAAACAGGTCAGCGAAATCCTGATTTTATTTCATAACCTACCTGCCAAAAATACGTAAGTTTACCACGATTTAAGTAGACCCCTATACAGTATATATAGTGTGACAAACCAGGGGTGTTTGCCACATGCAAGGACTTCTTCACTTGTCTTGTGTAAAAAGAACAGCACTCCAAAAGCACAGTTTTTTTAAACAGGGCAGGCCTGTATCTTTATTTAAAAACACAAAACTAAATAAACAACACCAAAACCTAACTCCTTCCAGGAGTGTTAACTTAAACTTTTCCAGTTTAAACTAATAAAGTGGACAGCTAAGCTGTTTACCAGTATCAAACATATACATTCTTGAAGTGTACACACAGTACCTTTTCTTTGTTCTTTGAGCATAAAGTTCTCTTTTTATAGCATGTGGCTGTTCCCAGTTAGCAGAAATTATACCATCAGACAGTTTTCTATACATAATCCATAATTCATGAGAAATAGATCCAGACAAATTATGTCAAATAACATGGTTAATACTGTATGGACAACAGTGCCCTTTACTCTGGAGTTTCTTTCAGAACTGACCAGAACTTCGTAAGGTAATCCCAGGGGAGCTGTTTCACTCAGTGAGCCCTGTAATAATATACTTCCTGGTAACAACACATGCGCTCATTGTTTTAATGCACAGCAGGCACTGTTGTTTGTAACAGTTCCCATAGCAGTATAAGATTAGATGTTCTGGCGACAGATTTGTATTGGCTGCTTGTAATTGCATATGCTGGTTTCTCAATCAATATGATAGTTAATGCAAGCTAAACGTCAACACAATCTACTGCCCGGTAAATTACAGTTCAGTCAAACCAAACCAACACCAGGCAGCTGTATTTTCTGACATACGTCTGTTTGAAACAGATAATCCTCTGAGCGGCTCTATGCGCATTGCATCAATCAACCTTGAGGGACAAAGCTGGTTCAATCTACAGCCTAGCAAGAGAAAGCAATACAAGTTGTTTTGAATGCCACAAATGTTTTAGCCTGCCTTGAGCATGAGATCATCTAATAATTCAGCCCTTGCTGTTATTTTTAGTACAAAGACAGTTATGTGGAGCTACCTGATTATCCCTGGGTGTGCAGTGGTTGCAGAGAAGTCTTCCATCCACCTCACACTCTTGGTATGTAGAAAGTGGGAAGAGCAACAGATTCATATCTCATTTATAGGCATAACCTGCACATTCTACCCACCTGCACATTTTAGGCCCAATTTGGATCACAGGGCAAGGCACTAATGCGAAGGCAAATGTCGTCAGTGTCTGATTATATAGCTAGTGCTGAGATATAAATCCCTTGTCATTTCTGCTATGTTACCATACCCCACATACTTTAGGGGTCATAGAGCAACTCTAAGAAGACTTTAGGGGGTCCTAGAGCAACTCTAAGAAGCACATCTTTTGGTGTTGTTTCCATATAATCAATGCTTCTGCTAACCCTCACCATTTAACCAAGGACATAGCTAACTACCTGTAACTGCATCCCTTCTAGTAAGAAAACAAACCCACATACCTTGTTTTCGTTACTGTGACTGTGGTTTTTTAGTTTTCTGGATGGACCACATGACCATAATTCTCTATAAATAATTAAAATGGTACGGAAATTCCATAGACAAGCCATTTTGTCTGACTAAAATATATATTGTCTCCATAGTTTCTAACTTGCTATTTTTTTAAACCCTGACTAGCGTGAGGTTGTCTGAAAGTCAGTTGCTGCAGGGGGTGGGGTTAAAAGATTGACAGCTTAGTAATTATGCTGTTTACATTACAACTGAATCACTGCACGGCAAAATAATTAGCTGTCGGAACAGCGAGATAAAATAAATATAAAAAAAACCTCGGCACGTGTGCTGACCTTTTTAGAGGGTGTAAGGGCTGTCAAATGTGAGACTGCATTTCAACTGCTCAAGTGAAGAGCCCTAGTTGTGCTGTAAACACAGCTGCAGCTGCTGTTATCTCTCGGATTCAGTTGCAAACATTACAGAGAATATTACTTTGAGCATAAAGGTCAAAACAAAAGCCAGGCTTACTGTTTTGAATGGAAAATTTAATGGAAGCCGGGAAAAATTTATGGAGCCTTTTACATATATATATATATATATATATATATATATATATATATATATATATATATATATATATATATATATATATATATATGCTGATTGACAGATAAAACAAAGATATGGCATAATTAATGTGTACTGTAGGATTTAATGTCTTAACCCTATCTGTGCCAGGTCAATGCTTTTAGTAGAGAATGCTGTGTCACAAAAGAATGCAAGAACATTATTATTATTATTGTTATTATTATTATTAGCCAAATTGCATGAGACATGGGTGTCAAGGCCCAAGGTTGGGAGATATACAAAGATACCTACACTGACATATATATATATATATATATATATATATATATATATATATATATATATACCAAAGCCTACCAAAGTCTGGACCAAGTGGAAAATGATTGTCATTTCAGCTCAACTTGTATTCACAAAAAGGACAAGGCCTGCGAAGGACTAGGGTCATGTCCTTTAACAAATAAGACCTTGCTTCAGTGCAGTACAATTATTCAAGTTATTGTTATCTTAACTCAGGTTATTGACTTATCTTAAATAGTTCCATTTGTTTTGTTTTTTTTTATGTACTAATATTCTATGTGTTTCAAAGTACATCGGAATGCTGTTTCAGTTTCAGTACTAGAAAAGCATCAGATAGCCTTTGTGTTTGTTTGTTGGTAAAATGCCCAAAGCTTTCAGTAACTTCCCAGTGATGCCTTTGTACTTTAAAGGATTTCTAAAGTAGGGTAAGCCAGAGAAAAGTCCAAGCTGACACTGAATGACACATGCTGCAGATGCTCAATCACGCTATGGGATTTTTTGTGCCTTAAGGCCATGATACACTGTCAACTTTTGGGGCAATCGTTGCCGGCAACTGTTGCTAGCAACTGGATTGGTATCAGCAACTAGGGCAACCCGGTAAAGCAACATTCAACTGAAAAATAATTTTCATTAGCCAAAAAACAATAGAGATTGAAACTATATACTTCTTGAACATTTATTCAACCAATTAGAAGAAATGTTACAGAAATCAAGGAGAAGGTGACAAAATGGAAGAAGTCACATATGCTGCTGTTACTCTTTTGGTTGCTGCTGTTTTGCTCATTAAGAGGTTATTAATTTTATTATTATTATTATTATTATTATTATTATTATTATTATTATTATTATTATTATTGTTGTTACTATTGTGTGTTACCAGGTCAAAAAAAAGCAAAAGCGAGTATGGATCAGGAATTGGCTGTATGGCGACAAAGCAGAGGATGCTATAGTCACTTGCTCAGTGAGTTGGCTGAAGAAGGCCCACCAAGCTAGCACAGTTGTCTCTGCATGGATGAGCCTACATTTAGTTGTCTGTTGGGAACGATAAATGAGAAAATTCAAAAGAAAGATACCCTGCTTTGGGAAGCAATATCTCCTGGTGAAAGACTCTCCATAACACAATACATTTCTGGCTACAGGTGAATCTTTTTCATCACTGCAATACACTTTTAGGGTCAGCCGACATAGCATCTCTCGCATTGTGACTGAGACATCCCAAGCTTAAAAAATGCTACCTAAAAGTTCCTTCTTCAGTGGAGGAATGGGTAGCTGTGGCAAAAAAGTTTGAAAACATCTGGAATTTTCCACAATGTGTCAGTGTCTTGGATGGAAAACACATAACCATTGAACTACCACTGGACGCAGGATCCCATTATTTCAATTATAAGGGAACAAACTCATTGGTTTTAATGGCACTTGTTGATGCTGATTTAAAATATATTTACATCGACATTGGAACAAGTGGAAGAGTAAGTGAAGGGGGTGTGTGGGCAAAATGTGGTTTGAACAAAGCTCTTGCTCACAACACACTCAATATCCCAGCATCAAAAAAACCTGCCTGGAAGGGATGTAAAAGTGCCATTTGTGATTGTTGCTGATGAGGCTTTTGGACTCAAACCCAACCTTTATGAAGCCTTACCCAAGAAACCAATTAGGTGAAAGTATGCACATTTTTAACTTGCTTTTGGTATTTTGGCAAACCGCTGGCGGTTATATAGAAAACCTATCCCCTAAAAGCTTCTAAGGTTCTTATCCTTACCCGAGCTGCATGTTCATTACATAATTATATGCACACACAGCTGTACACACCACATTGAAATGACCAATGGATCTTGGAGGGAGGCCTGGATTGTCTTTCACCAATGCACGACCGACATTCATCTGCATAGGCCGAAGAAATCAGAAATGATTTATTTATTTATTAAACCTTTATTTTACTAGGTAAGCGCAGAGATTAGTCTCTTTTACAAGTGTGACCTAGCCAAGAAAGGTAGCAGCAACACAATAAAACATGGTACAAAAACACAGATACAAAAATACAATACAAATCATAATAATGCAGTCAACAATCAGTGAGACAGTCAACAATCACATAGTAACAGCTCTCAAGTAGATCATCGTGCAGCTTTCTCTTAAATTGTACTAAAGTTATCTGGGCCTGCAACTTAAGTTTAGATTGTAAACCATTCCAAGACCAAGGAGCAAAACAGGCAAACAATCTTTTAAAAATATAAACCATTGCCCAAAAAAGTTGCTAGTATATCATGTCCTTAAGATTACTTTTAAGGCTTTACACTTTCTCAGGATGTTGAGACTTAGGAAAAAGGTAAAGTGAGTATAACAGTAGATCAATGTATAGTATACATACACTGTATATTCCTTTGATATACCTTATTTGACATTAAATATTGACAATATTAGGAAGATTGGTTTATTTTTAAGTCTGTAATGTATTATTAATGTTCTGTAGAAGAAGAAGAAACCCACAGATTGTACAGGCAATGCATTTTGTAAGCAAAAGTATGTTGGATGAATTGATTATACAGTCCACTCACACACTATTATATATAATTTAAAGTTCAACTCAAGAATGTTCAGGCATCATTTCAAGCAATTATTGTTAACCATTAATCAGTCTCACACTTTCTTGTATTGATATAATAAACAAATATTAGAACTTGCATTTATTAATTTAACCTGTACAGACAAAGCAACAATTTTTCAGCTATTCCAGAATGCCCATACGGGAATCAGGACTGTATATCATGGGTATATAATTTTTAAGATAGGTACTGTTAAAAGAGAAGTGTCACATGTTCATGTTTTAGGCATAAACAAGTATTTAATTGAATTAACACCATAATGGTTAGAAACCTAATTCAGCAACAGGAGTAGAAAGAATTATAAAACACTACGTCTGTTATCAGAGAAGAATTATAAAACACTACGTCTGTTATCAGAGAAGAATTATAAAACACTACGTCTGTTATCAGAGAAGAATTATAAAACACTACGTCTGTTATCAGAAGAATTATTTGCAATTCTTGGCAAAAGTTGTTTTATTTTTCTTGTATTTTGCTCAGAGGTGTTCTAAAGTAGATTATGGCAGTTGTGTAGAATCCATCACTATGATTTTTTTTTTTTTTCATTTACAAAAAGAAAACAAATGAAAAATAACGTTCACTATCTAGATAGAATCTACTGCAAGATAAAAGCATGTCTCTTGCCTTTGGCTCTGTTCTCCTCCATCAAACTTGAAACAAATTTGCTGACTGCTTTGCTGCAATAACTGGAACACAACTCAACAGCACAGGGGATGTAGTTAGAAGAGTTGGGGGGCGGGGGGGGGGGGGGGGGGGTGGGGGGGGGGGAGGTCTTCCGTAAAAACGCATTTGTGTCGTTTCAGTGAAACACAGCAAATGTCATCCAATCAAGCACAGACATGTAGGTTAGTTAAGAGTATCTGCAGGAGACTCAATAAAACAGGATGTCCGAATAAGTATTTGGACTATGGACTTATGATACGATGAAAACTTAATACCTGACACTTTGCTACTGGAATTTGTGTGTGTGTGTGTATGTATATATATATATATATATATATATATATATATATATATATATATATATATATATATATATATATATAAATGGCTATAATAATGGCTACAGTCATTTTGGGGGAAGTAAAATAATTAAAACACATTTTAAATTAAGACAAAAACAGAAACTTTTATTGTGTATACATCTACAGTATAATGTAATTTAATGTATTGTTCACTTATTAAAAATAAATTTGGGGGGTGGTGTCTGGCCTGCTTTTCTAAGAGTTTTAATGACCGACAGGAATCCCTTATTGCTGGTTTTAAACTCGCTGTCAGCAGAGATGTTAAAACTTCTACTGTTAAAGTATATATTTAGTCCAGCTCAGCATTATAAAACTGGAGACTGAATACTCGTCCCCAGTTGAACTTCTTGCACTGGCGGAAAATTCCCTTAATGTTGTTGAGATTTTTTTGGACTTATTTCCATATTTTTCTGTAAATACATTAACAGCCCATGCTGTAGTTTTTTTGTGTTTTTTTTTCAATCTTTGTTTTCTTCTTTTTCATTCAGCTGTGTCTCATCTACTGTTATGTGTCTACTCTTGACAGTTGCTGGTGCACTTATTTATGTATGTATTCATGTATTTATTTTCAGGCAGCTGTCTTTAGAAAGCTGGTGTTGTACCAGTTATCTGGAGTTTCATCTCCAAATATATTAAATAAAATAGATGGAAATGTCACTGACTTTTGGCAGTGGTTTTGTAACTAATAACAAATAATGTGGTAGTGTATAATGATTTATTCAGTGTGCAGTGGTTCTTTATGCAAGCCACGGTGTATGACGGTGTTGCATATATATATATATCTATATATAGATATATATATATATATATATATATATATATATATAGCATGTGATGCTGTTATTTTTCCAAGCTATGTTTATATATATATATCTAAGTATATATATATTAAATAATATACGAGATATCAATATATATATATTCTATAGTTTTTGAAAGATGTTTTCATATGTAGGATAGAAATACATTTTTGCAAGTGAATGCCCCTAGTGGAAATGAGCAGACATGCAGAAAAGTCAGGTTTCTGTGTCATGTGTTTTAGAAAAAGCCAGAAGGCTACAGCAGCCTAGGGATACTCAGAGCATCACTATCAAAGTGTGGCAGCTAAATGCAGAAACAAAATGATGACAGGTCCCAAGGGTCTGAGGTGTCAAAGCATCCTCAAATATTTAAGACTGCTAACGGCAGCAACAGGAACGTCTGGTTCAGTAATGTGGCAGGAATTCCCTTAAATCAGGTGGTTATTGTCCACTTTACAGCAAAGATTACTTTGCATATTAAAAGCTCCCTTTTTTGTATATGCTTAGGCTTCATTTTGTATACTGTAAGTGTGATTAGTTTTTTGGAACCAAATTGGTAAACCAGAGCCCCAGAGGCTGAGTGAAATGCTGCGTAACCAAACATACTGTAAGGGTGTTCTGCACCAGGAAGCAGCATTATTTAGAGTTGACTCAGCCAAGATCAGAGCTCTTGCTACAGAGAGCCTTCTTAATCCTACCAAATACCTCCACTACAACACTAAGAAAATAAGTTTGACTTTTTTTTGTAAGTAATGCTTTATATCCTGTTGAGATTAAATAACCATTTTGTTAATGATCCTTATTATGTATTATGAGTATGACGCAGGCAGGTGCTTCACACAGGCGAGGCCATCCACACCCAGATGGAGGGGCAGGCGTGAACCTGGGACCTCTCGCACTAAAGCATGACGTCGATACCGCGGTACAAAAGAGCTGGTTCCTTTGTAAGGAGCGTATATATTTGTTCCTCACAAATATAAAATAAACCTTCCGTGTGAAAAGCAGTGCTTAATTTGTAAAGAAAGAGGTGCCGTGGCACAAGCAATGACAAAATATCGTCCTTAAGAGCCACACATTCAAAATCATAACACGTTTATTTGAAAGAGTGTTGTACGTGCTAGTGTTAGATGTTTATATTCACGTATTATACATCATATACAAAGTAGCAGTAGGCCCCTAGTGCAGAAAAATTAATTAAAGGCAACTGCAGGACAAATAATAAATACATTTAAAAAAAAAGCCTGTATACATGTTTTGTTTTGCATTTAAATGGTTTAAAAAACAAACACATTAAAAGGCATTCAGGAGGACTCCAGAAGGATGACACTGATTATAAAAATAAATAAATAAATAAATAAATAAACGCACCCTAACACGAACATTGGTTTGACCCACGATCTGCACTATTATCAGCGATGTGTGTGCAACAGAAGCCGCTGGTAGATTACAAAACTTATTAATTAAACTTAGGCTAGGTAGTTGTTATCTTAGTATGTTTTTATTCTCTATTAATTAAATTCTATTCATTGACAAAGGCAAGAGAGCCAGATCGTTATTATTATTATTGTTTTGGTTTAATATAATATAGCAGGCTAATGTTCCTATTGAAGTTTTTTTTTCATTAAAAAGTTGTCCTTGTTCTTTGTTGAAAAATTAATGTTCTTTGGGTGAACTGTCTGTATATAGAAACCTTAGTGTTTACGAAATCCCAAAGGAAAGAAATATTACAGTTCTACTCAATTCCTGTTTAAATGAGATGCTCAATCCCAGTAGATATTTCTGGAACCTGTTTTTTTCCACTCACTGGAAAAATTTAAAATGCATTTACAGAAATACCCAGTTAAGATGCAGTAGCTCGTTTGAAGCAAGTTTGAGTACAACTGCTAAATATGTATTTGTTGTATTGTGTATTGCAATAATGCCAAGAGATAGACCATCACATTTTAGAGTGAAGTTTTGAATACTGTTTATATACAAGAGGGAGGCACCGGGAAACAAATAAATAAATAAAAAAACATAAATGAAAAAAGTTTGATTAAAATGCAGTGGCATATTACATATAGTAGAGTAATCCAAAAATGGATTGCCATATTCTTTGGCAATTATGATATTTATAAATTGCTTATTAATGTAAATTGTGTCTACAGTACTGTAGGTGAATGCAGCTTTATTCACTCAGTTAATTGCATTGCAGTGAAACGTACAGTAATGTCTGGTACGTGCTGGAGAGTATATAGCACCTACCCTGTCAGCTTAGCAAGAGTTATTCAAATCTTGTTATGTAACAGGAGACAGCTCCCTAGAAGATAACTCAGTCAGCTGAATGTGATCTACTTTTCCCCTTCTCTTCCTTCCGATATTCATCAGTCAATGTCTGTATGTCTGTCTGGCATGGAAGGGTGAAGACAGGTGCTTTTCATCTTGTCTTGCTTATTGGGACTGTGTTTTCAAAGCTTCTTGGACAGATGCAGCACTTTCCAGAAAATGCAGTAACCATAAAGAACCACAGGCTGCAGCTCAAAGGGCGTCAAACTTTTTTTAAATACCAAAGTCTGATATATACAGTAGTACTTTACCCTAAGCATGCGGGTATGTGATTTGGCATACAGCAGATTTAAATGTGGATTAGGTTATCAACTGATGCATCTAAAAACAGGAAAAAAAAAAAAAAAAAAAAAGTTTCTCAAACTGCAAGCTTGATTTGTTTTCTCTATGTGGGTTTTAAAAAATCAGTCCTAGCAAAAAGTTTTCTGTACGTTTTGGTCAAAGTTCCCTATACTGTATGTGAAAAGCCTTCCCTCTGCTTTGACATGTTTTAAAGCTTCCATAAACTCTGCTGTCCTTTTCCCCCCACCCTAAAACAAAGTGAAGTTTTGGAATATTTCATTTTTTTGAAAAATGAAACTTTCTTCTGTGTGGTAACATATAACATTTCAGCTGCTGTGCCGTTTTACAGACACTTACTATGCAAAAATTGCTGTGGCTCACAATAAACAGTTTAGAAATGGAATATTATGGAAATGCAGATGATACAAAGTATCCCTTTAAATGCTGGACTGCCTGAACTCAGGAGCTCCCAATAAACTGGAGTTATATACTCAAGCAGTGGCCCAAGACAACTGTTGGGTCTGCAGGCAGCCTGTAATTACTGCATACCTAAGCTGTGAATATGGCGCTTAGCTACAGAAAGGTACTTTCCTCAGTCGCATAATGCACAGCAGAGGATGCAGCAAATGTCAAGCTTTTGTGAAACAGCAGATGGTCTTCTTTTAGAACCACAGTAAGTAATTAATTTTTCTATTCCTTCATTTCCTTGCCTTATCTGGCTCTGTGATGGTAAATATATTGTTTTATTTACAAATCCACCAAGCACTGAATGTATCAGTGGATTAATTAATAGAATGAGGCAGGTACAAAATTAATAGAATGTAGCTTCCATGGAAACGGGGCCAGTGTTGGTAATGCAATGTAAGAACAAAAAACATTAGAGGAGTAGGGGAGCTTGGAGGCGATCCTTAACAAACTACAGCTTTAAAAGATAATGGCATGTTTAAAGGGTTTGTGTGACTATTAAACATGTGTAGCACACTGCATGAACATGCTTCATTGTCCTCTCTAGCTAACTGTGCCAGAGAAAAGCCTGTCCAACTTTCTTTCTGGTTTCCCTATCGATTTATTTTCCATTGTGCTTCTTACACCAAGTCAGTTTCTTAAACATACAGTGGGTCCCAAAGAAAAGGGCACTGGTACTCAAACTCGGCATGCAAATAACTTGAAGTGTAAACTCAATACTTTCATATGTTTCAATTCTATTATGTTTCTAGCACATGCATGTGTTTGAAGGTTCTTGTGAAGAGTTTTTGCTTCATGATTTTGAATAATAAAGTCCTCTCAATGCATTGATTATTGTTGATTAGTACCAATATTCATTTACAAAAATAAGTTGCTGATTTCTTCTTACGTGATGTTTGAAACAAATTCCGAAAGACACCACACAGCAAATGATTATGTGCATTTTTAGATGTAAAACACTTTGGAATAAATTACTACCAGTAATTATGTATGATATATATATGTTTGTATGCATGTTTGCGAAAATATTTTTCAGAGCAGCCCTAAAGCATGTTCCACATCACAGCTTGCACATAATAAAAAATAAATAAATAAATAAATAATATATATATATATATATATATATATATATATATATATATATATATATATATATATATATATATATAATGGTTGACCTTTGGGGAAAGTGTGTTCTCTCTTTTTCTCATTTGCTCCTTCTCTTTCACCACTTGCTGTTCTCTTTTCATAATGGGATTGCAGCGTCTGCATTTTCAAATAAATCTTCTCTACCTATTTAGTTTGAGACGCAGTCACCCCTGTTTGCACTGTCATCAAAATCGCTCAAAGTTAACATGCCACACCCTGAATGTTGTACCGACCGCTGGCATTACTGCAGATGGTAAAGGACAAAGAGCGTTTGTTCCCATTTTAATCAAAATCAGGGCCAATTGCGTTTTGCCCTAGCATTAGAGATTTGCCTTGTCAAAACAGAGCTCTATAATTTACCTATGTTTGGAAAGATCAAAACTCAACTGTAACGTACAAAAGCAAGACGCTGGATTGTATTATCGATATATGTGATACTACTTTTGGAAAGTCAATAGATGTTATTTTTCCCCTTTCAAAAAACAGGAGTTAATTATAGACTGGAGTAAACGCTTGAAAATATAGCCCTACACCCCGTTCACACTTACTGAGTCGGCCTTGGGCCGCCTCAAAATTTCCGTTCCCAGTTGAGGTTTTAGGAGGCCTGAGTGCGTTCACACACGTGGCTGAAAAGGAAGCCTGAATTGTGGCGAAGTGCTTGTCGGAAATGTAAACAGTGACGTAAACACGGCATTCCCGGAAGTCAACATAAGAGATTGAGCTGGGAAATTTGCAGACGTAAATATGGCAATCTTATTTTTTGCAACACTGTTGGTACTGTACTTACTGCATAAGATACGATAAAGGCGTGTGCAAGTCAGTTACTGTGGAAAGAAGCGATCGTGTTGGATCATGCGTAAATGCAGCAAACAAGGACGTGTACATTACATTAATCACAATATAGATTATAGTGATTATATAGATTAATAGTGACTGAATATGCAACGTCGTATGCATTATTTATCAATAGTAGATTTACAATTTACAGATTTCAATGCATTCCCCATTGCTATTTAACGGGCTGGAGATCGCCGTAGGTTCCATGAGATCCAAGATCCGTGGTGGGTTTATTTCTGGCCTGCTGCTCAGTATTTCAGAGTTCTCGGACAAACTTGCAGATTTTCACCAGAGATAACACGGACATAAAGGAGAAAGCTGCTTCTGCATCCAGCGCTCAAAGAATATCATGGACATTTGCAGAGCGTTTTGGAGATGTTATAGTAATAAAATAATGACTTGGATCGTATTATTGAGGAGTTGGGGATAAAACGAGTGATTGGGAGAGTATCTACGTCTATAAAGAGGTATGTGAAAAATACAGTGAACAAGGGGTGGGGCTTGTCTGGAGATGCAGGACTGTTCTTTTCCGATTCAATACATTTTAAACCTGCTTTACTCTGGGGGGGAAAAAAAAAATTTAAAACAGCGCGTGTGAAATTAATTCGGAGCTGACGTGCCTGACAAGTGCTGAATAAATGGACCGCTAAGGGTTCATTTCTGCATTGTCCCAGCTGCTACCCCTTAAAACCGACATTGTTTTGATCTACTACACTCGACCTAGGAGGGGAGTGGTTTAAGCTGCGTTAAGGCCGGCCCAGGGCCTGCGTTTTCATTTTTAGAGCGTTCACCCTTGAGATAAGGTGGCCCTGGGCCGGCCTAAACCACAACTGTGAACGGGGTGCTAGTTGGCTTAAACACTCTTAAAAGTCTGATCTTCTTTGAAACAGATTTTAAAATGTTTCTGACCACCATAAGTCCATATTTTTTATCGTTAATACTACAATCCGGGGTAAGTCTTTTTCTGGGTTTCTTTGGGTCATGATTAATCACATCAGAGTGAAGCTACTGGGGAAAGGAACTACATTTTATTTTTTAAAGGACATGATTTATGAAAACTTTTGCTGCTGCATTAGCTGCATAATACATTAGACCTGAATCTTCATTTACAGAGTTGTGATTTGCATTCTTTAGCATGATAAAGGAATGGTGCTTCAATGCATACAGGGGTATGAGGCATTATAATTAGTAGATTGCTGTATGAGCAACACAGGTCTTGGAGAAACAGACTACTCATGGTTGAGTTAAAGAATGCTTTTTCATTGTCCTTTTTTTTATAAGTAAAATATAGTTTTGTGTAAGACAATTGATAAATAAACCAACCCCAATCCAGGACAGCTTCATAAATATAAAACTGTTTTATTCATAAAAATAGACCAAAATACATTATTTAATTCTTTAATTGAGTAAAAGCTTTGCGAATAGGGCACCTACCAGCACTGCATGTTAACATAAAACACCAACAAGAATGACTGCTTTTGAATATATCTAAAAACAACATTTCTGTGTTCAGTGTTTTATTGCACAGCCCTGCATGTGGCATCTGATGTGCTAGTTAAGAAAAGTGTCATTAATCAAATAAGAGTAATAGATGGCAGTTCTAATTTCAGGCAGATGGCTTAGTTTAGACGCAAACTAGGTCGACCTAAACTTTATCCCACATCCACTGTGGCAAAGTGTGCAATGTATGATTTAGTTTAGTTGTTTTCTGACGGGTTTGTGTAGTTGCTTTTTTGACCAACGCATTCTTCTGAAATGCAACAAATGATTGTTGCAGCTAAGTGACACGGAACTCATACTATAAACAAAAGGAAACACAACTCTGTCTTGTTAGATTAAAATGTAAATAGAAAAAGTGTTTTTATAACTTTCAGCAGTTTCTGACATACTGCTCTGCAACAACAATACAATGCCATCAGACTGCAAACACTTCTGAAACTACTCCAGAAAGGTTTGTACAGATTGATGACACTGCATTAGTTTCAGTGATTTTTAAAGTGACCAGTGCTATATATTGTAAACAAGCAATTACTTGTAGGGGAGGAACACTGGATAGAAATGCTGTATCAGAAACAGATGTTACTTGAGGTAACAGGGTTCATCTTCTCAAATAATTTCTTTGAAACAATGTTGATGACGTTGAATGATTCTAAAGCCAGATCTTCCCGTGTTCTCCCAGGTAACCCAAGCAACAGCACTGATTTACACCAGATGTGTTGTCCATAAACTCATTACAAAATATGCGGAGACAAATGGAAGCTGTGGATATCCACAGTTCAAAGGTAGGAGTGAATAGAAACTGTAGCTTTACGATAAGTAAAGAATAAAAAATTAAATTCTTGGACCAAGGAGCTCTTTAGGGTGAGGAGGTGAGGTATTAAGTAGAGGACAGGAGGCTAGAGAGGGTACATAAAAAGAGCCAGTTGAAGCGTCTTACACAGGCATTTATTTTTGGCCTGATTTTCAAATATAGCTTATCATTTTAATACATGTATGTCCACTGGGATGCAGCACATTTTTCAGGCACATTCTGTCATGGTTCATTGGTAGGGAGCAAGTTAAATACAATTCCTTTATACAAAAAATGTAGGTGTGGGAATTAAGGTAAAGCAAGTTAGTTTCATAAGACATTACCTGTAACAGTGGAGTGACCCCTACAAGGCATTGGATAAGTCCTGTAGAAAAAAAAGTCTGCTCTGTCATGTTCACCCAAATAAATGGAATGCTGCTTACAAGTCTTTTATTATCCTCCAGCTAGCTGGAGACATTTAGGGAAATCATCACAACCTCAGATCCTTAAGGTGACCTTCTGAGTTTCTCATTACTTTCTTAACATTGACAAGCTTATTTGTTGTAAACTGCACACTGGAATAAAAGGCTTTGATAAATTGAAGCTGCTGTGCTTTAAATAACATTGCGCTACCCAGCGCTCATCCGAGAGGCATAGCTGTAGGACGGGCAGGATGCACTTTGTGGGCCTGACATCTTGATGGAATGTCTTCTCCAATGCAAATACTTAAAGATAATAATAATAATAATAATAATAATAATAATAATAATAATAATAATAATAATAATAATATTTTTTATAGCACAATTCATAAAGTGCTTTACAGTTTAATACACAGTGATATTAAAAATTGACTTGAAGCAGGTTACATATTAAAACAAGGACACACAACAAGTTTAGCCCAGAAACAGAGGACACTCAGCACTATTACTGTACAACACAAACAGCCAGCCCTACACAGACTCAAATGCCATTTAAAAAAAATAGTTTTTAGTTGCTTTTGAAAAATATCAACAGTATTTGAATCTTTTATTTTCTGTGGGAGAGCATTTCAGAGCTAGGGTGCATAGCAACTGAAGGCCCTATCTCCCATAGACCGAAGCCTAGATTTTGGCACTGTTAAGAGCCCAGCATCTGCAGATCTCAAGTTTCGCACAGGAGAATATACAGTTAACAAATCAAAGATATAGCTAGGAGCCAAACCATTCAAGGCGTTATATGTTAACAGTAGTAATTTAAACTCAATCCTGAACTTAACAGGAAGCTGATGCAGAGATGCCAGGACAGGTGTAATATGTACAAAAGATTTAGATCTTGTTAGGACTCGAGCAGCCGAGTGCTGAACATATTGTAGCCTATTAATAACACTTTTAGAGGCTCCAGCAAACAATGCATTACAATAGTTGAGTCGAGAGGAGACAAAGGCGTGCACAAGTCTTTTTGCGTCAGGTAGAGAGAGAACAGGTCTTAAGAGGGCTATGTTACGCAGATGGAAAAAAGACACATTTGTAACATTTCGAGCATGAGCTTCGAAAGTTAGGCGAGGATCAAAAGTGACACCTCGATTTCTCATTTCGGAACTCTTTCTAATTTAAAGCTCATCAATAGCCAAGCTGAAGTTCCCCACATTACTCAACTGACGCGGAGAACCAGTAGCATAACCTCTGTCTTATTGCAATTTAACTGCAGAAAATTTTCTTGCATCCATAATTTGATTTCCATCAGACAGTGTGAGAGTACAGAAACAGCTATTGAGGTATTAGGTTTAGTTTGAAGATAAATCTGAGTGCCATCTGCATAAGAATGAAAACTAACTCCACTGGCTTATTTGGCCAAGTGGTAGCATATAGATATTAGAATGGAGCCCTGTGGGACACCTGACTGGAATAGGACAAGAAGTTCATCATTGCATTTCATTAAGAGTGAGCTACACTGTTCAGAATTAAAAGCCATGCTAAAAGGAAAAGCTGGCTGTGGTTGTGTTTACTGTGGAATGCACCAAACCAACTACAACAGTGGAGAAAAAAAGAAAAAAACCTTCAGAAATCCATGATCAAATCCAGTGAACCTGAAATGAATCATTGGCCTCTGTACCAACTCCAACAGTTGTATGTATAAGACTTGAAATGTACAGGACCACAGGGACCAAGTCCAACCTGCTGTACACAGCACTAAATAATGGGATTTCCAAATGCTTTAGTGGCAGCTTTGTCAGACTGTATCAAGTTCCGCTGATATTCCCAAGACCTGCATACAGTCTCGTCAACCTTCACGAAAAATATTTATGTGGATGCATGGGTAACTGTTGCTGAGATTTCTGTTCTGTTTTGTTTTTTTTAGCAAGAATAATTTTAGTTCAGATTTGACAAAAATAAAAAAATATATAGGCAATTTACATTGCTTCACATCATATGATTAGTAACAGAATCGCTGAGCAATCAGAATCTCCATATTAGCAAGAAGAATAATGCTGGAATCTGGAATGCATTGATTGGTTAAAGGCTAGCCTAATTAGGTATCTCACACTTTGCTTTAAGGCCACCTCAGTAGAAAGTCCACGATTTTTCCCACTTACAGCAAAATGAAGTCCTGAAACGCTTACCATTCAATATATATATATATATATATATATATATATATATATATATATATAATATATATAGATATATATATATATATATTTTTGACACATGCTTACGTGAATGCGCCTCTTCGGCATGTAACAAGTTGGGGGTCAGGCAACACACAGGGTACAGGACAGGTGGTATTTGTTGACTTTACTTTTGCATGACAGTTCTTGGCAACAAAATTGGTCCTGTCTGATAGCTCTTCATCAAATATACCAGGATCAGAGAATAAGTACTTGATAAAACACTGTGCAAATACTTGTTATGCATAAGATTTAGGTGAGGATGCTGCAGGGGATGCTTTGTGGGATATGGTAAAAATAATTTGACCCTGAGACACGGACCATCTGCTTGGCTTTGAATATGTTACCGACGGTGTCTTCTGACCCTGCTTTAGACCTCAGGAAAGAAAGATGAATTTTAAATAAGTAAATATTGAAAGTTTTTTAGAAGAATTTTAATCGAATCCTTCAGGGTTATACACATTAAATGAATGTTGATGGTTCTTTTAATTGCGTTTTTGTTGAAGTTAGATAGAAGGACTTATTTTTTTTAGAGGTTTTTTTTTCAAAGATTTTTTTTTTTTTTTTTAAATGATGATGATGCCAGTTTAACATCCAATTTAGCATCTACGCTTAATTGTAGGGTTATGTGGGTGCTTTCAGTAACCCAGTGCTACTAGATGTTAAACAAGAGGGTTTTAATTGTAGTTTTTGTCATCTAAAAATAGCCCTAGCATGACCTTTGGAAGAGCACCTCCACTGAAAGATTTAATTTGAAAGTAAAATGGTTCAAACGCTCCCTTTTTTATAGCCAAAGAAGCTGCTCATATTTCAAACAATTGTACACCGTTTTGTTTTTTTCTGATCGAATTAAACATACGTTTCGCATTAACCTTATTCACCAGTAAAGTAGCTGTCAACATCAGTATCAATGAGGTTTCACATCTATACGAATGTTGTGTGCTTGCTCCTGTTACAAGTGGCTCATGAATAATTCAATCTTGATTTGGAAATTGAGGTGTTTTGTGCAGGCCGTTTTCACCTACCTGGAGTATGTGGATTTTGTTGAAAGTTCATTAAAGGGTCGCAATTTCCATTACAGTCTGTTGGAATACTAGCACTTGTGTATCAGAAGAAGGCGACAGCTCCTAAGAAGGTGCCAGCGGCATGCACCTCGACCAAGATTGGCAGATATTTTATAATGTCAAAGTAAAAGAAGTCATACCCTGTCAGTGGAAACCAAAGTGGCAACAGCACTCCGGTTCTATGCAATTGGTAAATTGTAGTGGGCGATTAGCTGGCATAAGTCAACCTTCATTTTTAGAATTCTTAAGCGTCAGCGTGTCAACATATCTGTATAGTGTAACACTTTGAATGAGATGATAACTACCCTATACCAGTGACCCTGTAAACCTATGCACTCTGTTTATAAAAAGAACAGATCTTAAGATCATTAAATAGAAAGTGTTGTGTGGTGCTACCTGAAAGAGCTTCCCTTCTGTAATCTCAAATGTGGAGCGTTGTATCATTTCAATCAACCACCAGGATCAAAGAAACATTAAAAAAAAGTTTTAGCATTGGAGAGTTTAAAACTATATGTTTTCTAATTTCTTATACGGTATGTGGCCAACATTGAACACTTAAAAAGGACTAGATGGAAGGAAGAAGCAAATCTATCAGCACCTTCATTAAAACTTAAAAAATGAAACATAATTATAGTATGCCAAGACCGCCCTTTTGAACGGGAGGTGTGGTCATCGCTCGGTTGACCTGTAATGTCCCTTGTACTTGAATTCTCATTAAACAAATAGCACTGTCTCATATACCAGTTTCTTAGCTCATACCATTGTGTCTTAGACATATTCATCTCTTTATTAGTGAGCTCAGGAGGACGATGCTTTTAAATGAAGTTATGCTTGGATATTTGGATTTGATTATTGGGCTTTGTGTTAAAGCAAGCTGACAAGTGTACACCAGGCTTGCCCTTTCTAGAAATACCTTAGTGATGGCTAAATACCTGTTGTGTGCCATATCATCTACACAATATGTATTGCTGACAGATAACAAATGGAACAAATCATAGTGATTTAAGATTGTTTGAACTTTCTTGTCCTTTGTATCAGTATAAGAAAACAAACCAATATTAAACCTTAATCTTAAATTCAATAGAGCTTTGCAGCAAGCAGGTTTCCCATTACCTGTGATAGTTTTCTGAGACTGGGACAGAATGCATGGTGTGATTGCAGACAACAGTAAGACAAAAGATTGCATTAGATCCGCAGGTTATGAGATTGTTCTGAAAAGTACTAAGGCAAGGGACAACGTGCTAAGCAAATGCGTTCAGCGTGGAGCTTCTTGCTCTGATTCCAGAAGAGTTTGAAGAATACCAGATATGTTAGTTGAAAGGGTACTAGATATGCTATACTTGGAGGCTGATAATAACAACATTACTCTATTAGGACAAAACAATAACTTTTGCTGTCCAACACAAACAAGTAGTATATCATTTTTGTAAAGAAAATATCCACCTTTTGCCTGTTCTGTGTCTTCAGTGCACTCTGGAAGAGGGTGGCACCGGTGAAACAAAGGGAGTTGCCTGTTCTCTAGGATGGAGATAAATCGTACAACAATTAGCCCACCTCTGATGAACACCAGCTCACTAAATGGACTGCGGAGATTGGTATTATTATTAATTAGTCAAATAGCAGACTCTTTTATCCAAAGTGACTTACAGAGACTAGGGGGTGAACTATGCATGAACAACTGCTGCAGAGTCACTTACAAAAGGACGGATGGCCTTAGCCTCCACTTTATTTCTCTATATAATTGTAATACTAAAAATCTTTTTAGCAGGAGTGTCATTTGCATGTCTGTGTAAACATGTTATTTAAAACTTTGCTGCATATTTCTACTTTTGACATTCACAGGAATGTGGTGCTGATTTAGCAGTTTGTGTTCATTGGTTTGTATTTGATACAATGTGTCATTCTTTGTGGAAAGCAGGGGAAATGTATCAAACTTAACTCAGTGTTGTACGCATGTGTCAAATCTGATGAGATGTATTCGAATGGATGCTCTAAAATAAAGAGTTAAACTGCATTCTTACCCCTGGCTTTTTTTTTGTAAAACCCATGCTTGACACATTTTTTTTCAGTGATATGGGATTAGTCGATCTACTTTTTAGTATTCAATATGAATATGTTATGGCTGAATGTTTAAAGCTAAGGATGAATAGCTACAGTTTCCAGAATAAATGCATGTTTTTCAACTGAGATGGTCAGTTTACTTTGTCAGGGATCTTGTTATATTGCTAAAACAAGCACTCTGGAGAACTAGTTACCTGTTTAGATGTATCTTTATTAGAAAAAAAAGAAGTCAGCGTAAGTTTAAGAAAACTGATCATTTAAATAAGCATGATTTATTGGTAGAAGGCCATTCACACATTTTACAGCTACAGTAATGACTAGAAAATAAATAGTATGTTTAGGCATGGCGGTGCTTCATAAACAATATTCATTCTGTTAGGCTATTACGGTAAACAAGACAGCCCCCCCCCCCCCTCTCCCCCCAAATAGGCATTGTCATTTCTCAGAATCAAAATAGAGAAGAAATCATCATATTCCACCCACTACCTGACATGCTGACCTAAAACTGACAGCTGAGATATTTAAGATATTGCCTGTCGTCTCAATACTCTTGTAGACGGATTGGCACGTGTTTAGCATTCAACGGCACAGTGGACTGAGCGGTAGGATTTAAGAGAATCTGATATCTGAGTAACTGTGGTTCTGGGGCATACATATACACATATTCATGCAATGTAGGAAACAGCTTTTTATATTTATAAATAGACCTACAGGGTAGTGGGATATAAATGCAAAATGTAACAAAAAAATAAAAAATAATAATGATCACTTAACAAGTATGTTAATGTAAAAATCCCCTTGGTGCAATCCTAACAGAGAACCACCTTAGGCCAGTCATTTGAGGCAGTCAGATCTGTCATGTCTGTGTTTAATAAGGATTCCAAAGGAATAGCTGCAAAATGGTTCTAAAGATAAAAAAAGCTTACAATAGATTTAATTGTGGAAGCTGTGTATGAAGTTTTAATCATACCAAGAGGTTTATTAGATTTAAAGCTAATAATATGCCAGTTTTCAAGAGGCTTGTTTCTTTGTTTTATTTATAAGCCTGGCAGCATCAAAATATTGTACGCACACTGTATATAGTATTAGGGAACTTGGAGACCTGTGACATCTGCAAACACGCAGGACACCAAAAGCAGTAAATTGGCTTTCTCTGCCCTGCCTTAACTATCACCTCAATCACTCTCTGAACCTTTGCATCTCTCTTGGCTGAAGCTATTGAAGTAGGTGCCAGCACTTACCTTCTCTTGCAATGTACATCTCTTTTATCTTCTTAGTCCCTTTGGAACTGTGGGATAAGGTGCCAGTTGTGTGTTTGATTTGTTATCTGGAATCCTTTCCTGCACAGTAAGATGGGTGGTAAAGGAAGACAAGGAAAAAGTAACACTCATTATTTTCCAGGTATTGATTACTGCAACATTATAATGCTGTTATGTAAAGACGCTGTTCATTCTTGTGTGTGAATGTCAAATTGGATTTCTGTCCACCTTTTGACATTTTTGGGAACTTTAATTCTTACAGAATATCAACTTTTAAGCCAAGAAGTAATGTTACTGTACATGTGGTTAAAATGGCTTAAATACAAGATTTTTAATGAAGAATTACAATTAGTGATTGATGCAACTTATAAAGACATATAAGAAAATGTATGAAGAAGAGAATGTAATTGGGCCCATGCTTTGTCAGGCCGAGTCTTAAAGGAGATGAATGATGCAGCTTTATCAACATGGCTAGGAAACCCATTTCATACACTCACTTTTAGTTTAAAGAGGTATCTCCTACCCAATCACCTTTTTCCCTTATGTAACATTTATGATAAATAAACTGAGTGACAAGACTCCCTAAGCACATTTTTCATTTTGGTTTTGAATTTGTTATTAAACAAACTAGCTCCAACCCGAAAAATGTTTGTCTCTTAGGGGTCTATTCATAAAGGGTTTACATCTGTCGAAATGAGAAAACAGGAGTTCATGATCAGATTTCATAAAGTTTTCAATATTATTATTATTATTATTATTATTAGAATTACAGTATGTGGCAGGCTGGCGAGTGGATAGAGGCCCAGAAACAGTCTGCAGTTAAAAAAAAAACAATTTTATTATAAATAAACAAAAATACAGGTGCACAAGGGCAAAACAAAAAATCTTTAAACACAAATAAAACAAAAAACAAAATTCACAAAAATAAAGGTTTCCAGGCTGGGCAATGCCTTCACTGGATTTCAAACTTTCAAACTTTCAAACTTTCAAACTTTCAAACTTTCAAACTTTCAAACATACAACACCAAACCACCAACCTACTTCCTCAACTCCCTCCTCCAAATGAGAAGCAGAGGCCTCCTTTTATGTCAGGTGGCTGGGTGCTGATTGATTGTTAATTAACCTAATCAACTAATCAACCCCAGCCACCTGAACATAATAAACCCAGGCAGGTAGGGGAAATTAACCCCATCCCTGCCAATTTAAAAAGGGCAGAGCTTTGCTCTGCCACACAGTATTATTCAAACGTCCTCCTCCAGTGCTTTTTTTTGGTCCTGCGGTTAAGAATGGGAATCTTATGTGTGCGTATGGAAATGTGTTTAACAGCATTGCCAAACAAAAAGAAAATACAAAGTATTTATGTAAAAAATACTTTTTTTTGTCTCTCTAAATTGACATGTCCTGAACTTTTGGCAGATGTGATAAGGGCATCAGAATCAGGTTTTGCAAACTGCCCGTGACTGGCAGCTGCAGACTCGGGTTTCGGTAGCACTGTCGGTGGATTCCATTTTTTTTTTTGCAACAGCTATAGATGGCAACCAGGGAACATTAATTATGCTGATGATGTCATCAAAAAGAGGCGGATTTTCATTCTTGAACGACTGTATACTTATTCATAAAATGCTTTGCGACAGTCGCCCGTACTCTGAGTTCATTTTATGAATAGCAATATAGATGACTTTCGTTAGTTTTAAGTACTTTTATAAATAGGCCCTTAGTATGTAATTAAATTACTGTAACTTTTAAGGTCGGGGGGGGGGGGGGGGGGGGGCTAAACTTGAGGGAAATTAAAAGTTCATGCTGAGCACTGAATAAATGTGAAGCAGTAGTTTGTAATTACCACTGTAACCAGAGAAAAAAAAGTATATATTTTTCTTTAAAAATACTATCTAGCTTACTATAAACATATTGTTGTCAATTTCCTTATCGTTTTCTGTAGATTTCTGTAAGCAGTTATAGATTTCAAAAGGAATTTGTGTAAAGGGTATTAAATTAACAGTCTTAGGGTCCTCAGGGGTCTTGACCTCAGTGGTCTGGCCCCAGAAGACTTGAATGGCAGCTTTTTAAAATTGATCTCATGTAACTTAATAAATCCACAGACCCTGAGTGACCTGATCATTTTAATTACAAAATAATAAATAATTAAAAATATACATTACATAAATGATGCATTTCCAAAATGAAATTGTGAGGAGCTTAATGAGATATGATTGATCTGTTTAATTATATGTGTTGAGTAAAGTATAGGTAAGGTACCTATCACAAATGTTTTTTAAACACTATTTAATGTTATTTTTTCTACTCTGATGGAATGTTGACATTTCTTTTTTTCTGACCCTTTCCAAGGGGACAGTTAAATAGAACTGCGTGTTTCACTTTGTCATACAGATGTTATGACTTCAAAATTACAGAAATGAAAAATGTATATTTAATTTTTGCAGTTTATATAATTTACCAGCTAAAAGGCTAACTTTAAGTTTTAGTTTAGTTAACTTAAAGAAGCTGTATTTTGCCAGGGGACAACCATGTTGTACCTACTGTACCAGTCCCCTTCAGAAAGACACACTTTAGTTGCTTTATGTGCTAGTATTTATGAAGAGTTTGCAGTATAAACGTAAATCTCGAAAAACTACTCACTTCTAAATCTTTTGTAGTCATTTTTGTATTACTTTAGTAAAAATACCTGTTAATTTGGATTCATATGTTGTTTTTTTCTGATTTTATATGAACGAAAAGACACACATTTGCCCGTTTTCCCATTGGAAATAGTGATATTTTGAAATATCACTGCCCTGGTCACAAAAGCAAAGTTTGTGGGGAATAATAGCCATTTTCTATACTTTTGAGGCATAAGCAATTAGGAAATAACACTTACTACCCAGGAACAAAAATTGTGTTACATGGTGTAATCAGACACAGATCAGTGGGTGTTGACAAGCCACACAGGCGCACAAATGTAATAACACATGGATGCTGTTACTATTGTACCAGCAATAGTAGCCCTGTCAGATTTAATAAAGAAAAGAAAAGAAAACTAAAACTAAAAGTTTGCCACTCAAGGCAAGCGCTAGCCTCACTGAAAGAGACTCCTATTCCAGGAACCTACTACACTACGAAACCCTATACTGGTTGGGATCAACATCCCCTAAACTAACCTACTGCTGTCGCTCCCAAATTCCCAATTGCCTAGCAAATCCGGGTCTTTACGACAGTCCTGGTTGAGCAGAGCCTTCACAGGCACTGTCTTGCAGTCAAAGGGTTCCATAGTAGTTGTCCTGTGAAGCAGATGCTCGCCTCCTCAATGTAAACAAAGCACCCCTCTGTGCAGCATGGCAGTGCAGTCGCCTCGAGCTGTGGTGCAGACACTTCTTGAGCTGTGCTCAGCCTCCCAGGCCACTCCCCCCAGCCAGTCTGGACCTCCTGATCATGTCTGCCGGGCGACCCTACCTGCTCAATTGGTTGCCTAGCAACATGTCTCCTATTACACGTCCCAGCTGCACACATCAACACAAGAACCAGCGACAGGGTTAAGAACATAAGAAAGTCTACAAATGAGAGGAGGTCATTCGGCCCCTGTGTTAGTAGCTTATTGATCCCAGAATCTCATCAAGCAGCTTCTTGAAGGATCCCAGGGTGTCAGCTTCAACTACATTACTATGGCATTGGTTCCAGACCCTCACGATTCTCTGTGTAAAAAAGTGCCTCCTATTTTTTGTTCTGAATGTCCCTTTTGTCTCGACTTCATTTGTGACTTCTGTTCCTTGTTTCTTTTTTCAGGTCGAAAAAGTCCCTTGGGTCGACATTGTCAATACCTTTTAGAATTTTGAATGCTTGAATCAGGTCGTCACATATTCTTCTTTTTTCAAGACTGAATAGATTCAATTCTTTTAGGTGACCGGAACGAAACATAATATTCAAGATGAGGTCTTACTAATGCATTATACATTACCTCCCTTGATTTAAATTCAACACTTTTCACAATATATCCAGGCATCTTGTTGGCCTTTTTCATAGCTTCCCCACATTGTCTACATGAAGACATTTCTGAGCCAACATAAACTCCTAGGTTTTTTCAATAGAGTCCTTCTTCAATTTCAGTGTCTCCCATATGATATGTAGAATGCACATTTTATTTCCTGCATGCAGTACCTTACACTTTTCTCTATTAAATGTCATTGTCCCAGTTCTGAATCTTGTCTAGATCATTTTGAATGACCTTTGCAGCCACTCCTCCTATTTTTGTGTTATCTGCAAATTTAACAAGTTTGCTTACTATACCATAATCGAAGTCATTAATGTAGATTAGGAATAGCAAAGAACCTACTACTTATCCCTGTGATACTCCACTGGTTACCTCGCTCCATTTTGAGGTTTCTCCTCTAATCAGTACTTTATGTTTTCTACATGTTAACCACTCCCTAATCCATGTGCATGAATTCCTACTGCATTCAGTTTGAGAATTAATCTTTTATGCGGGACTGTCAAAAGCTGTCTGGAAATCTACCATTTACAATGATCCATTATTGATGTTGCATCCTGAAAAAAATCAAGCAGGTTAGGTAGACACGATCTCCCTTTCCTAAAACCATGTTGACTGTCTCCCAGGATACTGTTACCATATAGGTAATTTTCCATTTTGGATCTTATTACAGTTTACATAAATTTACATATAATAGAAGTCAGGCTTATTGGTCTGTAGTTACCTGGTTCGGTTTTGTTTCCCTTTTTGTGGATTGGTATTACTTTTGTAAGTTTCCAGTCTGTCGATACAACCCCTGTGTCAAGAGGCTGTTGCATGATCTTGGTTAGCGGTTTGTAAATAACATCTTTCATTTCTTTGAGTGCTATTGGGAGGATCTAATCCCGCCCAGGGGATTTGTTTATTTTAAGAACTCCTAATCCCTTTAACACTTCTGCCTCGGTCATGCTAAAGTTATTAAAATTGGATAGGAACAGGTTGACATGTGGGGCATGTTGTCCGATTCCTCCTTTGTAAAAAAATTGTGAAAAGTAATAATTTTATATATTTGCTATTTTTTTTTTCTTCGTCTATTATTTTGCCATTTGTATCTCTTAGACATTTAACCTCCTCTTTGGATGTACTCTTGCTGTTGTAATATTGAAAAAAAACATTTTGGAATTGGTTTTAGCCCCCTTAACAGTGGTTCACCATGTCACAAGGGGTTATACACATTACAGTATATTTTTCTATAATGGCTCCTAATAGCTTGAGCAAATGATCACAAGCTTCAGTAGCAAACCATTCTCAATACAGCTGGAGTGAGCTTAATGGTCCAAACATTCATGGGCATAGCAAAGACTAACAGGCTTAATAACTGGTCAAGAGCCAGTTGTGAGGTACAGTAGATACGTAGCCATGTACAAATGGGCTGGCACTACCAGAATTTTATTCACATAGACCCCACAGTTGCTGTCAGAAAAAAAAAATAATAATAATTATTTTCTGACAGTTGACATTCAGAGTGACAGCTTGTAATTATTTTGTTTCACCACATTGTTTTCATATGGAAACGAAACATAGTTATCAATTCAGTTTTGACAAACTGACATACAGTACGTAATATTCTTTTAGCATTTGTTGCTGTTGAAATTTGTAAATTTGTATTTTTTGTAAACCTTTGTTCCTCATGATATAAGCATTTGAGAGGCATTATCTCATTTACAAGAGAGTCCTGGCAGACAACAGCCACACGCATTCCGGTTACATCTTTCATACTAAATGTTAGATACACAATCATATTATATAGTATCCAAGGTAAAGCAGAAAATGTCAACAGTTAAGCTACACTTAAATATTACAAACACAGTCCATTTTAAAATAAAATAAAAAATGCTTCTGAATTTCTGTGTGTGATGTTCTTTTTTATGTCTGGTAGACCATTCTAATCATTAGGTGTTGTTTTTTTTTTATTGTTCAAATCTTTTAATTAAATTTAATTTCATTGATAAAATAGCTAATAAATGTATTACCCACAAAAAACTAACCTGGTTGGTATGGTTAAGAAAAACAATACTAAATTGTAAACACATTGGACTAAAGGTCTGCTTTAAATAGTTCACCAAGGAATTATATCTTAGGGTAAAACTGTGGGACTCTGCAAATAAGTATTATTAACTGTGATTAACTGTGTTTCATGCATAGATACATAGATAATGCACTGTAGCTCTTGTACCTTTGTCTTATTTTATAAATAGGGTGTTGATTGGAGGATTTGGTCTAAAGGATTGTATATCCTCTGCCCACTTTAGTAGCTTTGGTTGTATTATTGCACATGGGTCTAGGTTACTGTGATTGACGTATCAGATAGAGACAGGTTAGCAGACCAGACCTGATTGTGTAGCAGTTGCATAATAAATGATGGAGAGGATCACGTTAGACATGCCCACCTAGTCTAACTTGAATCATGCAAGAAGAGAGCTGCTGGAATTCAAATAGACTTTCTGTCTTCGAGCAGCCGGCAGTAATAGAATGCTCTCAGGAAGATGACAGATGCAGGGAAAAGATGCCGATTTGCACTGCCTTGTTTTGTTTCAGCCGCCAACTTATTGGCATGATGGAGTGAGTGGAAAAGCAGCTGGTATGGAAGGTAGGATTACAGACGGCATCACATCATTATTCATGTAATTAGAAACTGACCATGTCAGAGCATATGTTTAGAATGCCCTGCGATTGATGGAACAGGATTTGTTGCTGGGTGCTGAAAGGAGGTTTGTCAGTCAAACTACCAAAAAAAGCATTGCTTTCTTCATGAAGTCTGATTTTAAATGGTTGGCTTTTTATCAGTATCTGCACAACCAGGTTTTGTTTAGCTTTAGCTCTTAAAACCTCTGTGGGGGGAGCGCAGATCTAAAAAAATCATTGCAGCCAGACACCGCTCTGAAAACAGTGGTCAACTATTAATAGACAGCATGTATTTTTGAAAAGAAGCAGGAGACCGGATAATATATTCAGGTAAGCTAAACATTTGACACAGTTTTAAAAATGGGACAAAAGCACCAATGTTTAGATCTTGGACTGATGGTGTGTAATTAATTTGGGACTGTTTTGCCACTACAAGATGTAATGGTTAGCGGCGTCTTTCTGTTTATTGATGTTTATTTATTTCTAACATTAATTTAAACTGTTCATGCAGCAATGCTTTAGCCACTAATGCATCTGTTTCAGGCACAGAACTGTATTCACATTTTGCCAACTTAATGCCTTCCCAGCTGCTCTGTAATTTTGCACTTAATTACTGCTCCTAATTTCCCTGTATCTGTTTATTTGTTAAAAAAAAAACAAAAAAAAAAAACATTGGACTTTGGTAATGAGACCTGACAGCTAATTTTGAATATTAATGAAACATGCAGGGTAAAATATTGAATATCTGGAATAATGAGAATAGAGTGCTCCCTGTCAGCATGAAGCTTTGCATGTTTTTGGCATGTCCTCAGCAGTGGAACTCTTCTGCCTGAATACAGCTGTTGCACATCATGCTTTTGTAAAAAATATAATAATTGGTAAGATCTAGAAGGTACAATAGATTATATCTGGAGGTTGATATTAATTATACAAAGCAGATCTCTACCAGTTTACTTTAAATCCCAGCTGCAGGATTGAAAGTTTGAGAAGTAAATGATATGCACTGTATGGCTGAACATTGTATTACAGCATGGAAATCAGAAGTTTGCCTTTATAGTATGAACATAAGTGGTTCAGATGGATCTCAGAAAATCATCATCATGGAATGAAAGGCAGATGCAAATAGATTGTTTTCAAATTGTGTTTGCGTAATCAGCCCCATTTGAAGTTATTCTTACCTGCTATACTATGAATGAGTGGTACAGTTCGATGTACATATTCCTTACACAGTTAGGAAAAGCATCTACTTGGAATTACAGTGTTTTTTTTTTTTTAAAGCATTCTAGTACAGTTTTACAGTAAACCTGTCACTGTATCCAACCCCCCCCCATGCACTGACTTGAACTCCAGACACAAACAGCTCAGCCATCCCTTGTGATCCTGTTTAAAGCCATTTAATGGTGCAAGTGTGACGCTAATCCTGAAGTCAACACAGTTAATCCCAAGGGAGTACCCCATAGGAGAATGCATAATCTGTCACCTGTCATATTTCTCACGTTGAAGAAGTGTCCAGTGCCCTTCAATATGTAGTAACCTTTTTTTATACACAAAAAGGGTGCTACTTTAATATAGCATCCACCAATGGCTTCAGATGGAATCACTTCTACACTTCTGTATGTTTTACAGATGACTCAAATGCCGGTATCTCAATTATATACTATACATCTTGTTATTTCAGTTTGACGTGTAATCCAAAAGCCAGTGAAGAGACTTTTTTTTTTTTTTTCAGCAGGATAATAATTGCCTGTTATCTGGCAGCCTGTGTTGTTCAAATATGACAGAAGTGAAATGAGTTTGGTGTTCTTAGCCTCCAACAAACATTATTTCACAGGGAAACAAAGTCCAAACAATGAGTAGTTTCACTGCAGACAGATCCAGGACTGAATGGCAGGGGTGTCAGGGTTGATGGTGGTTTGAAGAAGTAAGAAGGACTGTGGTCTGTCTTTTCACAAACCCATGAGCATGACATTCACAAGAACTCAATTTAAAAAGAAAATAAAAACAGTTCCTTAGGGCTACTATATTAAGGCATTAACTTGCTTCCCTTAGAGACAGAAGACTGCACATTTTTAAAAGATATGACGCACTTATAAAGCCATTTTAACAGCCTCTCAAGCACATTTCTGTGTTCATTAGCAGTGGACAGAACTGATTTTTCACAGAATTGCACCCTGTTTGGTTGCTTTTAGTGATTGCACATTGTTCCCTTGTTAATTCAGTTAATTCACAGTAGGACCATGTTGACAGTACATGTATAAGTGCAGTACCTTTACTGTGTAAGGACTGTTCACTGCCCTTAATATTTAATTTTGTATTTGTAACTATATACTATTTGTGTGCAGATGTCCTTGCTTGTTTTTGTATAAATAATCAGGATGGTCAACTAAAATGATCCAGATCATTTAGTAAACTATACGTAGAATATTATTTTGTGTTAGATTTCCACAGTCCCTTTTCATTTATGCATTTACATTTTACTGTATTACTTGTTTTACTACTTTTTTCTTTGTATATTGTTGGATACATCATTTTTTTTTTTAAAGACAATAACTCAAACCTTAAATAAAGGAGTCATTTACTGCATCCTGCTTGGGAGCAGGCAGTCTGAGCACTTTTAATTCTTTTACTCACATGAGTCCTTTAGTCTTTGAGAAATTACATTCTCATAACACATTTAAACACGGGACCTGACAGGAGTTTAGAAAGATATTTGAACACTAAATCTGGGAATAGATTTTCATTTTCTGCAAGTTTAAGTCAAAGAGAAAGCCAAGATTGACAAAAGTGAATGAGTTTTGGGTTTACAGTTGTGTTTCTACCATAGAGGGCAGCATAGTTCTCTCTACTGTATAGAACAGTATAACACTACGACAGAGCACAGGCTCTGCACATGGGGGTGTAAGGGAGTGCATCTGTGAGTGAGAGTTTGGTGGCTGGCGGTTATTTTGATGAAGGAACAGCCTGTAACCAAGATGGTCACCGTGTGCACAGCAACATGGCTTGATTGTTAGATTGAATAGTTGTTTGATTGGGAGTGAATGTAAAAGTGTGGAATGTGGCCAGGTGGTGATTGGATGATTGATTGATTGCACAGACAGAATCAGGTGAAAATCAGCAGCCACTGGAAGCGCTGTCGAAGGAGTAATGGAGACGTAGGTGAAAAGCCAGTGGGGGGAGCTGGAACCCCTAAAGCCGGAGGGGGAGAAGTTACCCTCCTCAAAGGCCAAAGTAGGAGGCTAACGTCTCAAAGGCCAGAGTAGGAGTGGCTGCCTGCCTGTCAAGAGCCAGAGGAGGAGCTATGGTCTGAGAAGGAATAGTGGCTGTGCTGAGGGCCAAAAAAGAAGGAGCTACTGTCCTGACAGCCTGAGGAGGAGGAAATGCCATCCCTGAGAGTGAGAGAAGCCTGAGCTCCAATCCGGTGTCTATTGGTCAGCTCCCTCGGCCTGTGCTTCCAGTCACCCACCATTGTGCCTGGACCTCCCATCACCCAGTGACCCCCCCCAAACATAAGAGGAACCATTCTGAGTGGGAGAGCATGTGACAAGAAGAACCCTGTCACTAGTTATTGCTCAAATGTCTGCAGCTGGGATGTGGAACAGGAGATGCGTTGCTTGGCAACCAATTGAGCAGATGGGTTTGCCCAGCGCTGAGCTGATCGGGAGGATAACTACTACATAACTGTCACAACAGTAGTAGGTTAGTTTAGGGGAGTGATCCCAATCAGTATAGAGAGTGTTTGCATAATGTAGTAGGTTCCTGGAGCAGAACATCTTGTATGGCAAACTTTTATTTGTAGCTTTGTGTTAATTTTTTTTGCCATACATTAGATTCCAGTTTTTTCAAATGTTTTAAACAAGGTTTGGCTCAGTAACAAGTCATTGTCTCCAGACAACCATATCCAACCAAAACATGTGGGGGTTGGGCCAGCTTCTGTGGATATTACTGTTCAGATACACCCAGGCATTGTGTCTTGTGAAATGCCTCCTGGATATTAAAGACCATTCATCTTCAAAAGCTTCAAAAGGAGTGCAGTGTTCTAGGTTAGAGATCACCTCGTAAGGACTGACATTGAAAACAAGACTACAGTCAGACAATTCACCCATAGTTATAGACTGGTTATATGTGCCCAGTAGGGCCTGTCCTGTTGGATCACATTCATTGTGGTGCTCTGTGGGACAGACTTCACTAATATCTCTGCTAATGGTAAACCCAACCTATTTTTTTGATACTGCACTATGACACAATTCCATGAAAGGTTGCATCAAGGACACTAGAAATTAAAGAATGATGCAGTGGTAACTGTCACGCCTTATTTATACTTATAACTGAACATTTTGAATAAATTAAGCAATTAAGAAGATCATTTGTAGGGCTGTGTGATGACGTGGATGGCAGCATGATGTATTTACGTGTGGAATTAGTGTTTAGTTGTTTTTTTTTGTTGACATTGTATGGCATTCATGGATTCTCATTGTAGTTGATATTTTAGGAAGATGGTCTGGTCTGGCCATGTAATTGCAAATAACAACAGATAGCTTGAATTTGTTATTGTAGAGTATATTTATATTTGTATTCTCATTACTTTTAATGCAGTAAGTGAGACTTGTAAAGTAAATTTAACATCCTTTTGTATAAGGATGTGACAAAAACTGATATGGTTGATAACTATTCTCCTGTTTGAACAGTATGTGCATTTGCATTCAATTCCACTAATATGTCTTTGGTTATGAGACAGAAATGCATATTCTCCATATTTCTAACTTGAGCACAATGATTAACTGGCAGACCATGGAAACATAATAATTGATATATTTGTCCTTTATTTTTCATCCCAGTAGGATATTTTCAATTTCACAGCAAACATGTTCTTGCTTATGTTTTATTGGCACTGATGTTGTAGTTATGAAAATTAAGTAAATAAGTAATTTTGTAACCAGAATGCATTTTTGTGTTGAACTTTGAATTATTGATATCTTTATTCACCAGTGTTTTGTGAAAATGTCACTACTTGATACTTTGCACGTTATTTGTTCAGGTGATGTTTATTATTGAAAAAACCAAAGTATTAGACGCCCAGTGCTTTACTGCTGAAACATCTAAACCACTTATATTTCACCTTTGAATGTGTCAGACAGGGATAAAAAGCCATTTCCATGGAAGCTTTTTTGCGCTGCATGGCTTGAGAGTCTCCATCTATACATTCAATACCTCCGATGCCTTTTAGACAAATGTTGGCACTTAGCATTTTTGAGCTAATTGTGCACTGGTTTTATGTTGTCCATGAAGGGAAAAGTTGAGGACGCCAAATTAATTTCACTTGATTAAAATCCAGAATTGAAGCTTATGCATTTCCCACTATGTTACTTCGCCTCATTTCCATAGTAACTTTAAATGTACTGCCATTCAAGTGGAGGCAAGTGCAGAAGTTTGACAAATCCATGCCTGCTACTGTAAAGACAAACCAAATAGCCTGTACTGTGATTGAATATAACATTGCCAGAATACCTGGGCATGCAGTATACAATATGTTGTATTGTGATACAAGTTTCAACAATTGATAGATCACTGTTTGTAATTGTATTCATCACTGTAACTTGGAATGCATTCCAGCCCAGGACCTTGTTCCAGCCTTGCTCCAAACAGGTCTTTAATTGTTGAATTGAGCATTCCAGAACCTTGCTCCAAACAGGTCTTTAATTGTTGAATTGAGCATTCCAGAACCTTGCTCCAAACAGGTCTTTAATTGTTGAATTGAGCATTCCAGAACCTTGCTCCAAACAGGTCTTTAATTGTTGAATTGAGCATTCCAGAACCTTGTTCCAAACAGGTCTTTAATTGTTGAATTGAGCATTCCAGAACCTTGTTCCAAACAGGTCTTTAATTGTTGAATTGAACCTCATCGTTTAAGTAATTAAGGAACTGGCTTGAACAATCCTGGTTTGCTGGGGACTGAGGGCTTTAACTTCTTATAACCCCAGCCTGCCATCAAATCAGTGTCTGTTTATTGTCTCTTAAGCACTCTATTTGGCAGTAGCAAGTGCATAAAAGATAGCAAATTGTTTAGCTGAAGCGCCAGTCTAGTTGCCTTTGGCAGTGAATGGTGCCATTTCCCACTGCATCATGAGTGGGCTGGGATTGCTTGACTCGTAATTAACGCTTTCAACACTGCAGGCCTCTAGAGAGAGCTAGGAAGAACATTCTTGCTCAAAACAGCTAGTTTAAAATAACGCAAAACAGTTGGAGTCTTGGGTAAGCTCCTATATCATTTTTGTAGTTTCAGTGTCTCATATTTCCATATGACGTTGCTCATCACTAGCACTACATGTTGAACCATGATTCTGGTTCACTTGGTAACTGTTGGATTATGTTAATTTGTTAGCTTTTGAAACAGAGCTAGCTTGTCTTCATCAAGAGGAAGAATCTTGCATGGGATCCTCTTGACCATTAAACCTCCTACATGTACTTGAAAAAATACTGTGCAAAAATACATCTCAGTACCTGAACTGTCATCTAAACCTATAGATGCTTTGTGTAAATATAATCTGTTTTTCGGGACAGCAGGGCAGCCTGGAAAATGTCACAGGATAGGTATCTTGTCAGTGATTTAATGAAGATTACTTGTTTTTTGTGTCTTCAATCCTCTGACTATCCTTCAGATGCTGAAAGTAATGCAGCTCATTGACTAGACAGGGAACTGAGAAGCAGGAGTTTAATGTATGACTTTATTTTCTAAAACTTGAAGATTACATGTTGTATGCATGAAAACCAACTCTTGAAACTGAATTAGTGTATGAACACTGCACTCTTAATATATTTATCATTATAGTATTGTAGTACTGTATGTAAGGGAATTCAATCGTAATGTAAAGAGACAGCCGATAACCATTTCTGTTGGGGATTTGCAAAATTATGATTTGAGTTATTTTGTATTTGTTTATCTCATAAGTGGTTTTGCCAGTGGCTTTTACATGTGGGCATCCCTGTATATTGCCACCCGAGGTCACGATCTGCTTCCTCTCCCGACCCAGTACCGTAGCGGTACCTAACCCGATGATGATGGTGCCGTCACGGTGCTAAAGTCTGAACCGACCCGACCCGGTACTGACCTGGTGCTAAAGTCACCAAACCGGTGCTGACCCGGTTCTGAACAGGGCCAAAGCTACTGGCTTGGTGGCGACCAGGTTCCAAACCAGTACTCAACCGGTTCTGAACCAGTACTGACCCGGTGTTAAATGAACCGGAACCAAACCGACTCGCTGCCACCCTGATACTGTACTATGTTGACAGGACGAAAATTTAAAATATTTTTTGTCTGTTATGGGGTGAAGTCCCATGGTGAAGCTCTGTCTAAGCAGTGGCTGTCGAAGTGGATAGTAAACACGGTCAGGACTGCTATGAGCTGGCCAAAATCACCCTTTAGAAAATCTCACTCCCTATTCCACCAGGGGCATGGGATCTCTGTGGGTTTTATTCCAGGGTGCAACTGTCAAGGACATGTGCAATGCAGAGGTGTGGTTACTCCCCATACCTTCACTAGGTTCCACAGACTTAGAGTTGTGGATCGTCAAAACCCTGGTTTTGGAATTAGAGTGTTAAAGGTGGCTTCCCAGTCGACTTTTACAACACATGGATATAGTGTGAGTTTTTCTCTCAATCTTTTCACCCTAGCTAATTACTGGGGTTCTGAATGGTAATGCATAGGGCATCCTCTGGCTTAACCTTGTAGCATTGCGGTCAGTCTTGCCTTTGCGACGGCTTGGATAAACTGACCCATTCGGTGATGGTTACAAATTTTGTACTTGCAAGGAAACATTTTATTATCATAACCCTGGTTCCCTGAAATAGAAATGTAACCATTAACCTTCAAGGTCGCTGCTTCCATTATTGCAGCAGGCTTGAAGTAAAAATTATTCTGAGATCTGCGTCACAGACACAGGTAGCAGCTTTGTTATACAATTTTCAGGATTCTGGTCTTTAGGAGGCAAATACCCATTTGGTAATGGTTACATTTCTATTTCAGGGAACAAGGGTGATGATAATAACGTTTTTATGTTTGGCTTTGGTAAAATAGTTTGGTATTTGGTGTTTACTACAACTACTACTGTACCAATATAGTAAACACAATAATTCTGGAACAAAAGTGAACGTTTAATTCGCATTAATACTGCAAATCATTTAGTTCACTCAAAGCTTTTGTTTAATGTGTATAATATTACATTCTCAAGAAATTATTTGTCAGTATTTCATCTGCAAATTTCTGCTTACAAAACTCACTGCACAAATTCCTCTGGTGGGAACAGGCTACTTTCTGTATCCTGTCCCCCATATCCCTAGTAGTTGTTTGGGTTTCGTTTTACTTTAATGCTCCATTTACCCCACAGTTACATTTTTGGGGCCCCAACAGAAAGGGTGAAGTAGACACAGGAAATGACTATTCTTTTAACATGTGCAGTGCTTCAACAGGAGGTTTTTGTAATCACATGGACAGTCAAAAGAGAGCTCAGAATCAAAGATAACTCAAAGATTCCTTGCTGCAGATTCAAGTTGATTGTCATCAAAGGACAGGGAAAAAGAAGAGGATTTTCTCAATTGATGTCTGGATCCAATCAGCATAACTTTACTTTGCCTGAATGTAGCTGGAGAAAGTTGTTACTCATCCAGGACTTAAAATCACTGATATACAAGGAGAGCGCAAAAGAGGATTAAAAGATAATTCTGTGTCATCGGCTTCAATTTCAAAAACCCATGTTATGTTTCCGGATTACCTGCCCAAGTGAGATTAAGCAGTGCAAGAAGAGACAATTTTCCAGAGTCTTCCTGAAGCAGGCGTTTGTTCATTTTTCAGTAATGTGTAACAATCTAAATCCAGATTGAAACTGTTTAAAATCTTACTGGCCCCATGACTGGCAAGCACTCACAGAGCAATTTAGTAGGCCATTGATCAAGCACACAGATGGCTGAGCTCATGGCAAGAATTAGCTTGTCAACTGAGAGAGGAGAAACAGGCTAAAAAGACTCACATTTAATGATGTCCAAACTTGAAATACAGATGGAAGCTGGGGCAACTGCTGAGAACATGGCTCTGATATAAGTCACCTGATAACTGAAGCAGAATTACATGCAGGGTGTAATATATTATTAATTGTCTGAAAAAGGAAAGCTGGATTTCCTTTGTTTGAGGTGTTCATGGATAGTAGGTGGTTTGGGCAAGAGAGAGAGAAGATCTGTAAAGAGACTGGTGTTCCTTAAATGAGATGTAGTGGACTTGAAGCCAGGATTCCTACATTAGTTTTGAATACGTTTATTGTGGCTGCTGTAAATAGTTCAGAACTATCAATTTGCCAGAATTAAAGTATGTGCTCTTGGATATGTTGCAAAACGTGGACCAAGGTGTGATACAGGCACTAACTAATTTTACTTCCATGTCATCAGATGTATTGAGAGGTTAGCTTTTCTACCATAGTCAAGCTAACATGCATTATACACCACCCACTCGATATATCGCGGGTGTCGGGGTCCTATATAAATCCTCTATATATCGAGGGCCGTGATATAGCGAGAGATCCATAGAAAAACAAATAGGCAAATGAATAATTACTGTACAACCACTCCCTCGATTTATCGGCTGCGTCAGGTTCCAGTGTAAATCCTCTACACAACCTGCTTTTTCTAATTTTTCATATAAAAAGCAGCACACCGTTTTAATTCATACAAACCCACTGTAATGAAATAATCAATTCCCAACAACATAGGAGGCTGTCACAAGGATGGCTGTAGTGGTATGACGTTACACCCAGAACAGTAACACCCAAGACAGATGAGTGCTTGGTTGCGCTCAGCATTTAAAAGGTAAACAGAGAGCAAATAAAAAGGTTGTAACAAAACACTGACACCAAAACAGGACACGGCACTTGTGACCAAAATAAATAGACAAACAAAATGCACTAATAGACAAAACATGTGGACGCACGTTAAACAAACAAGTACCTTGCTGGCCGTCCAGCACACCTTAGCAATTGTTATCTCTTTCCTTACTTTGTAACTCTCCTCTCCACACCTGTTCTCCACTCACGAACACACAACCCTGAGTGAGTGAAAACATGCTGCTTTTATGCAGCTGTACCAAGACTCAATTGCTAATCAATCATTCAATTGGAGTCTCAGTACAACTGCATGTGAAATAATTAAGTGCAATTCCACGTGCTCACATATTATTACATTTTACTAGCACGTGAAGTGCCATGCAATCCCCGTGCCTAAATACAAACATACATTTTAAACACTCGTGCTCGTAACCCATATTTGTGTACTAATGACTATACACCAACATTAACACACTACATACAACATAAAACACAAATAAATAGCACAGGGGTGGGCACTTTTTCCGGAAATTACATTATTATTTGTTTATTTAGCAGACGCATTTAACCAAGGTGACTTACAGAGACTAGGGTTTGTGAACTATGTATCAGCTGCAGAGTCACTTCTCACCTGAAAGATGGAGAACAAATCCAGAGCCTACACTGTTCTGATGCACGGCGCATTCACTTTATTTAAATACACTGGTGCACATTCAGATGCATTGGTGCAGTTTTCAACACTCTGCAATTTTTACATGCGCACATACATTACATACCCGCAACACTTGTGCTCACCAGCTCTTAGTACATAGGCCCCAGGGTGTTGGAATTACTTTGATTTCGGATCATGAGTTCATTAGCACCTTTTTCTGTGCAATATGATGGAGGTCAAAACCAAATACAACCGATGACCTCAAATACTTAGGGTAAGGGTGTAAAAACAATATTGAGTGTAGACATGCCTTGCCTACTGGAACATACATTATTTGTCATTTGTTTGTTTTGCAGCAAGTTAATGGTGCATATCGTCTTCCAGTACTATACTTATTGTTCGCTATTGGCATGGCATACAGCTATGGCAAAAAGTTTTCCCTCATCCTATAGAATTAACACATTTTACTTCCTAAAGTCAAATGAAAACTGCTGAATAATGTTATGTTACCATATTGAAACACATACTGCCTTTTAGTTTTCCATATATTTAACGAAAAAAATTTGACTTTTTGAAACCTAACATGAAATCTTGTACTGCTGTAGTGTTATGTGTTATTAGTCTTGTTAGATTAAAAATATGACAGAAAACCCTGAATAAAGAACATTAAATAATAACTTTCACAGTCAGTCAATCATTTTGTTACATTACCTCGGGAATATTAATTTCTTTACTTGTTTAGCTTGTATACATTTCCATTTTGTGTATGCTGTAGGCTTTATAAGCTGGAGCTGTGCTCACAGAATAGAATTTAAAATAGCCAAATAACCAACCAACAAGGTCATATCCAGGCACTATAATAAGATTATTTTTTTTTTTAGACAGACTTTGAATTATTGTACAAAGCAGATTTAATATCCTAGTCCTTTGCCCTCCGGATCAGGGAAGAGCAACCAAAACATGTTGTGCAAATGGCTATTCTATTAGATTTTGGATTTTTTCAATTCATAGTCATAATATCCTTTAACTGGATTTAATTAAGACTTATGTGAGTGTGGTCTGTCGAGTCAAACAATGCATGTTTCTCAGATCCTCTCTAATGATATTGAGGTTCAGTGCTGTGGTAGTATTTTTTAATTGTATTTATTTATTTTTTGGAAGAAAAAGTGTTCACTGAGGAATTCCAGCTGAGATATTTCTGTTGGGGTGATGCTTCTACTCCCATCTCCTAATCGAGCTAGAAACCTGGACCTGGACTTTTGATCACATTTTGAAAAGTTGCTGATGCATTATTTAGGTAGTGGGGACAGGGCTCAGGGCTGGGTTGTACCAGCTGTGCGTAAGTTTTTACATAGCTTAGTTAGAGTAAGTCTTTACTAATGTTGATTTTACACATTTACAATTTTTCACGTAATAACGTAAGACTTAGTTGTTGCTTAAAATGTACGCATACCTTTAGGCAGGTGTAAGCTGTTTATAGAATCAAAATACAAGAGAACATGGCAACTTGTCTTTGAAGATTATTTTGTTCATAGTTTTCGTCATCCTTTTAAATCCTATTCGATGCCAGAGTTTTTTTATAGGATTTAATAGGATAAAAAAAATTTATTCTTATTATTATTAAATCTTATTGGAATCATTTTAAAGTTCCTATATGATCCTATAGGAGTTATTTCAATTTCTGAAGGATTCCTGTAACATCTTCAGATTTTTTCACCTGGGTTATATTTTAATGTATAATTAAATATGTATATTTATTATCTGCACAAGGCACACGGTATTTGAAACCATTTAGCTTTTTATGTATAGAATATGTCTCCTACTTTCCTAAAACTTTGTTTAAAATTTCAATAATTTATACCCTGTATATGTATTCGCAGTACAACACATTCTTGAATTAGCGGTCTTCTGTCTGTCACAACTATTTTGTGAGCTTGCCTGTCAGAAGTGACAGGGTGACAACACTAGGAAGAGCCGCGGTGTGTGTGTATGTATATATAATCTTTCTTTTTATAAGCAACACAGGGAACTGTAAAGGTTTAAGATATGAAGTAAGAACAAAAAAGTTTGCCCTGTCAGCATTCACAAAAAGGCGCTGAATTAATTTTAAACAGTTATTATTGGCAGTTTAAAGGTCCTGTCCATACGCATTCAGTGGGAGTTTCGATCTGACCAAGCCCTCTGAAATATTCTAATTGGCTACCAAGCAGCGATAACATCACTGACTTAGTATGAACTGCTGTTAGTGATAAACTAACAAATGAACGTAGGCATAGCTGGTGCAACCCAGCCCAGGACTACACACAGCTCCAGCACATTACACAGCTCCAGCACATTACACAGCTCCAGCACATTACACAGCTCCAGCACATTACACAGCTCCAGCACATTAAAGGGTTAACATACTGGAGCTTCATGCAGTGCTCTTACAGCTCATGTTGATCAAGGAGCTTGTTCCAACCATTCAACTGAACACCCTACTTGATTGGTTCAATTAAACAATTATATACCTCGCAGTTTTCTCCCAACATTTAACAAGTACTATTTTTACACTAGCTTAATAATGCACGATAATGAATGAAGTCAGTGGCAATCTTGTGGTTTCAATGCATGCTGATCGCACATTATTTTAGTTAGCATGAATAGGATAAGGAATCTGAGCCAGCCTTTACTGTGTACAGGAAAATTGGTAGCATTAGATTGTTATTTAGCACCATTTGTGTACATGTGTAAAAGTAATAAGTATTTTATCCAAATTGAGATTTCTCTGTTTTTGAATGACACTGTATAAGATAAGAAATCTTACTTTACATGCAAATTAGCGCATAACGACAGCACTGTTATTCATGGCTCAGTGGCTGCTAGCCTGAATGTAATGAGCCATGATGACATGCATCACATAAAAAGTGTGTGATATATATATTTAGAAACCTCTTCATTTTTCTCTCTCTACATCCATGAAGTCTCTTCCAAAGGTGTTTTTTTTTTTTACCAAACGGATTCAGAAAAAAAAGTCTGGTAAAAGGAGTATTTGAGTATTTCATTTTTTTTTCTCCAGAAAGTAATGCTGGGAGGGTTGTCAAGTAAGTTCCTTATAACTGTATTGGGAAAGGAGGGAAACTTGCTGTAATTCACCCTTCTATTGTGGGAAATGAGTAATAGTTTTACTTTAGTGTACTCCCTTACTGTATTGAAATAAACACAGCATCCTTACATTGTTAACATTGACCTTTGTGCCTTGTTTGCTGTTTGCTATGATTGCTACAGTAAATGTATGTAAAGAGCGGCCAGGGCAAAGAATAATTTTAATTTTTTTCTAAATAAACTTCATTCACAGTGCAGACTCAAAAAGCTTTCGAAAGGTATACATTGGCGATATCAAACAGGATTTATTTCTGTTTGAAAATCATTTACAAAGTGAGATTATCTTTAAAAAAACAACTTGTGAAAAGCCGACTCGATGGCCAGCACAACTTGAAAATAACTGATTATTGTGATAATTGTTAGCCTTAATCGATACTGAAAAGGTCATATTGTAACATCATCCACATGCATACATTTCTTTACAGAATTTGTGAGTTACATTTTGGTTTGTATTTCCAAGCTCTGGACGTTTTAGTTGTTGCTGGTGTTGCACAGCAGACGAAACTAATGAAGCAGATGGCACACAATAGTCATGTATCAAGAAGAGAGAGTGGGAAAAAAGTATTAGTGTGACTTTATTGTGAAAATATAAACCTTGTGCACAACACCGAAGCAGTTTCATTGTTTTCTCCCTGAATATTTAATTGCAAACATTTTAAAAATAGAAAAGCAAAGATATTATTTCTGAAGCAGTCTTACTTTCTTAATGATGGATGCACAGTGTACACCTGCTTAGGTGAAACATTAATTCAATCCTGATCCCTCTTGATCAGTTTCTGGATATCACTTGATATTTCATAATTAATGAGAGCTGGACTTGCTGTGATGGACATAAATCAGGCTGTGGTATTTCAGTGCTGGCTCAATGGCATTTACAAGTTAATTATCTGAACACTCTGAATGCTAATAAATCCACCTTTAGCCAACATGTGAATATAAAAGTAACTTTACTAGAGTCCCTAGGATTATTTGCAACTTTTAAATTAATTATAACAAGTGCATTTATCAGAAATAAAATTTCCAAGCTGATTTTTTAAAAATTTCTTAATGATATATAATCAGATAGTTTTAAGTGTTTTTGAGGGTTGTTCCATGACCAAGGGGCAGAATAACTGAAAGCCTTGTTCCCAAGCATAGTACATATTTTTGGAATTGAAAAATATAATATTGACTGGGATGGAAGTTGGTAAATACTAGTACTAGTGGTTACCAGAGCACTAAGATAAGATGGAAGTTTTCCCAGAATAACTTTATATACAAAGATATACAAGTGCTTCAGTCTGCGTGAAGAAAGTGAGGTCCACTCTGTTTGCCTGTATAGCTCACAGTGATGAGTTAAAGCTCTGGAATTGGTTACAAATCTAAGAGCTCTGTGATAAGGAGAGTAGTATCCTCACTCTAGATGCAGCTGCATGCATGTAAAGAATATCTCTGTAATCAATCACTGAAAGAATAGTGTGACATACAAGTGCTTTCTTTGCCTCAAATGAAAAACAAGATTTATGTCTAAGATAAAAGCTTAGTTTGAGTTTAAGTTTTCTAGAAATATTATCTATATGTATCTTCAAATTGAGATTTTCATCTATCCAAAAACCCAGATATTTGTTTACTTTTACAGATACTATATTGTGACCTTCTAATGTTGTAATATGTATGTTAGCACAGATTTGGAGACCTGGTTTTTCTGAAACTATTTAGCGAATTGAATATATACAATATTGGAAAATCCTTTTTTTTTTGTGTGGGCATAACATGAAATAACAACAAAAAGTGAAATAATAGAACTAATTAAACAGGATGTTAAACAAACCTCGTAATGTGGATACCAGCATTTTCAGCTATTGCTTGTTTTCTATCCTTTTGTGTATTTCTTCAGAGGGATGCTTTAGTAAAGAAAAAAAAATGCAGACTTTATTTCTAGACCCTCATTAAACTCAGTGGCAATTTTATTATTTTTTTTTCCTCAGCTATTCCTGTAACTTTTTTTCTTTTGGGAATGCTTCTTTGACATTTATTATTTATCTATCAGTATCCTAGCATACTGCCTGATTAGATGCTTTTATTAACAATATCAAAGTATCCTAGCACTAACAAGACTTATCGTGTACCTAATGTATATTGTACTGTAGAGAAAAGTGACAGGAGTTTTGGTTCTTTATCCATTATTCTAAGACCAGAAAAAGCAGCTGGTAGGGAGGGAAATCAATGTGGAAGCATGTACGGCACTGCATGCAACTCTACTGAAGCGGTCTGAAAACACCCTCAGCGTCAACGCCTGCACGTTACTTGTTAAGGGTACAATTAATTAGCTAAAGTCGTTAATTGGTATCAATGTTTTGAGATTGAATGTGTCTCAAAATACAGCAGGTGTCAGTACCCCTGAGTCATTTGTCAAGGATGCAACTGAAGAATTTGCTTCTAGGAGATAAGCAGTGCTAAGATTGCCTTTATGTTATCTTAGAAAAAAAAAGGTTTGTTAGGCAAAAAAGCAAAAAAAAAAAATTTTTTGCCAAAGACTATTTTTCTTTTGCATCACTAAGCACTTTAATATACCCACATAAAACAACTTTAATATAACTGAAACGAAAATGTTTTCTGCCTGTCTCTAGCTATATAATACATTTTATTATTAGGTTACTTTGAGTTATTAGGTAGCTTATGAAAGAATAATCAGCGATTGCTAACAGAACTTGGTGAGATCAACCCACCGTCCTGATGGAAACTTTCATTGAAACAAACGTACAAAGTATATAGTCATAATCCTCAGTCATATCAAACTGTTTGTATTGGTGGAGCCTCTTACTCATGGTACTGCATTAGGTGATCTGGATGGCGAACATGCCACTTGTGTGAAGCTAGGTTGATTGTTGTGCATGTTCCTATCCTACTCCCATGGATCAAGGGGTAGCACATGCAAAGTAGTTGTGCCATTTGGAATAATCTATTTCATGACTATGAGAATATATTAATACTATTGTAAGCTTTAGTCAGAAAGTATTTTTCATTGTGCAACTATATAAATTGTATGTACTGTATTTACTGAAAAGTGTGTGCAGTTAACTCACATCAGCATCAAGCTGAAAAGTCTCTTGAAATGCCAAAACTGCCCACTCTGTGTACCAATACTATGTCAATACTTGTTGCAAAAGAAAAATATGTTTTTTTCACGATTAACATTTTTGTTTTACTTGCAAAGTGTAAAGACCCTAATAAATATGTTACCTTTAGGTGACTATCCACCAACATGGGGTGAACTTCCATTGTCACGCTGATGATATTAGGTGTTTGCCTTGCAGATACCAAGTGTTAGATGTGTCAGAACTTTTTGAATATTAAATCCTGATAAAACAGAGGTTATGCTAGTGGGCTCTCAGAACCAACAAAAAATAGGATTAATTTTGTTACACTTTAGCAGTCTCTCATCAGAACAAAAAATAGAAATTAAAAATGTGGGGGTCATCTTTGAACCTGATCTGTCATTTGAGAAATATAGCTAACTTAGACCTATTATTTCTGTACCTGATGCTGAAAGACTAATGCATGCCTTTGTTTCATCTATAATTGATTATTTTAATGCACTTCTCTCTGGTATTACAGCTTCTTCAGAACACTGCCGCTAGAATTCTGACTAAAACCAGAAAAAAAGTGAGTTTATTACTCCTGATTTGTTGTTTGCACTAGCTCTGTGTGCAGTTTAGAATTAGTTAGATTTTGCTTTTAACTTATAAGACCCTGAACAACCCATTACTTACAGGAATTACTGGCTCTGCATACTCCTAACTGCACTCTTAGATCACAGGATGCAGGGCTGCTGATTATTCCTAGGGTAAATAGAAAAAAAACATGGGAAGGAAGGGCTGTTTCTTGTAAAGCTCCTAAATTATGGAATGCTCTGCTTTCTTCTGTCGGGGAAGCTGGCACTCGTACTGTTTTTAAGCCAAGACTGAAAACTTATTTTAATAAAATATCTTTTCTATCTTTGTTTTCCTAGTTTACATTCTAAACTGCATTTTCGTTTTGTCCTTTTTTTTTATTCAAATCTTCTAAAATTTTTGTTTTAAACTCTTTTTTATTGTTTTATTGATCCAAACTTTTTTTTTTTTTTTTTTTTTTTTTTTTACAATTTAAAGCCACCTTGTTTTAATTGCTGTTTTCATCGCATTCTTTACTGGACTGTTTTTTTTAATGGTCTAATTGTTGGCTGTTTTGTATCTGGGATCCTTCTACAAATTTATTCCATTGTGATTCTTTGCTTTGCGCTATATAAATACAATTTGATTTGATTTAATTCTTGCCTTGACCAGCAGTGCAATGCAATGCACGTACGTTTTCAGTGTCGAGTTGTACTACAAACTAGTTGCAATGATTTTTGCGCTCTGAGTGCTCTTTGAAGTAAACAACTGTGTTTTTAATGTGGAAAGAGCTGTTGAATGTTCAAACTCCAAGGCAGCTGTTGTGTATAATTTAAATCCATTCCATATGTCTAACTTGAAAGCAGGGGCTGTCCTGCTGCTGGAGCTGCACTATTTTAAGGGAAAGGATGGTTATTGCTTCTGCGCGGGGCTGGAATTCAAAACATCTAGAGGCCTCTTACAGTATCAGTGCTTTTTCAGCTCATTGGAAACTAAGATCAATCCTGCCCTTGTACTGCGATCGTCATTCAAAGACAGTTAAGTTAAGTTATAAGGGAACTTGGGGTGGAGTTTTTACAGCTACAGCTGACTTTGGTATTAGGCACTGGTGAAGAAACAAAAGCCATTGTACCATATCCTACAACACACTGAAGTCATTTAAAAATCTGTTTTGCAGTGTTTTTGTTTCTTATTTTGGACCGTATCCAAGCTCTTCCTTTTGCAAATGCTTTGTTGTGAGGAAGATGTGGAAGAATTATGTAAGTATGACCACCGTAAAATAGGAGAGACTTCTCAACTCTAATACTGCGGGTTCTATGAGCTGCTACTGTTATTAATGTTATCGAAAAAGAAATTTGAAATGCATGTTTTAAGCTTTACAGTACTGTACTGAACAAAACTAACAATCTTTATTGTGCAATGTTAAATTACTGTAATCCTTCAGTTATTGGAACAACAAAGTTATTTTAAAAGAAATAGATATTTTTGCCTCCTGTCACTTGTCATAGTTTGTTGTGAATAACTAGTATAACAGTAGTTTCTACCTTTAAGTTACATCATAACTATAATGTTGTATTGCTGTTATCTTTGACTCCTGTGCTGCCTAATGCCAGTAATAAGTTATGTTTAAAAAGCATCACATTATAAAGCTTTGCGGCTAAGTGTTGATGTATTGTATCTATACTGGATCTAAAGAATCCATGTCCATTTCCTTTTTATTACTGTCCTTTTGATATATATGGAGAATACATTGCCATCCAAAACGAGTTCTCTGTAGCATTTTGCACACATGTGTATGGTCATTTTAAAAACAAAGCAATGGTGCTTAAGAACTATCGTTCACTGATGCCAGTGACAGCAGAGGATTACGCCCCCTTTAGTTTTTGATGCACTTAACCATATCCTTAGTGACACACCCTAACATAAAACCTTGTTTCATTAAGGCTTGGGTGGTGTAGAAAGTGCTAAGCAGAGCTGTGATTGATAGTATACAGGGTACAGGGGTTGAAAGGGAAAGCCAAGGCTATTTCCATGGGGAACCGTCCTCATTCGAGTTGAGTCTTTTAATTTATCTGAAAGTGATTGCTGTTTTTTTGCGTGTTGTGAAGGAAGCAGTAGTTTCACTTCAGTATTTGAAGACTCTTCAATTTTTTTCTAAATGCTTACCATATATATATAATTTTATGAATCAGCAAAGTGGTTTCAATTTTGTTTAACAGAAAACCATTTAAATTAAAATTAGTTGGTAAAGCAGTTGCTGTCATTCATATAAATGCAACTTGTTTTTTCCCCATATTCTTTTTTTTTTTTTTTTTTTTTTAATTCAGGCTTGATATAAATAAATAAACAATCAATAATTCAAAATATTTCAGTTTGTTTTTGGTGAGATAAGGTAAGCAGCCCAATTAGAATACGGTCACTTTAACACGGTACATTGAGAGTAGAGTAATGTTTAAAGTCTCTTAGTACTTTATACAAATGCTGTCTCCTCATACATTATTTATTAAAAAGAAATTCCTACCGCATGTAGTGCATAAAACAAAAATTGCATGCTCTTATGCCTAATGGACTATAAAGCTGGTCCATTTAATACTAATCTTTGACCTGAAACCACAAATTAGACTGGAAATTGAACATTTGTATTGCAGAGGCAATTGAGTTTTGTATAGAGCACAAATCAGTGTCAAATATGTATAGCGCTTTTCATGAGCTATATTGTGAAGTAAATCAAAATGTAATAAATAATAAGCCTTCTGTTAACACTATATGCCATAATAAAAGAGCCAGATTTATCAAGTAGTGTTAAAATTACAACATACAGCAAGGAAACCATAAATAAGGTTAATGTAATGTCTCAAAAGTGTGCCGGTGTTGTTTGTTACTGTTTAAATGCCTTAACTACTGTAAGCTTCCCAATAGGATCTTAATGCTGTTTTTAATTACTGCTAAGATTGGGTGGCTTGTTTGTGGTATTTAAAAAAAACAAAAACAAAAAACAATGGTTCTTGTTCAACTATTTAGCTTTGAGTTTTGATTTTTGCTCTGTGTCACAAGCCTTTATTTAATATCTACACCAAATGAATAAATTGTAACTGAGAAACATCTAGTAATATCAATAATTTTGTTATGGTTTTGGACAACCTCCGAATCAGTGTTATGCAGCATGTTATACGATATAGAGTCCCCACTGAAATATCTGCAGCATGATTAGGAAGTAGAGAGCTACTCTGCAAATAAATAATATTGTACTAGAACGCTGAGTAAATCATGTTTATACCTTCAGGCAAATTTGTATGTTATACTGTTTCAGTTTCTAAATCAAGATTATTAGACAGCTAATAAAGTAATGGGAATTATATTTTGCAGTTTAAATTATTTTTGTTTGTTTGTTTTGTTGTCTGTTTTTTAAGCCTGGAGTTTCTAATGTTGAAACTCCACCTTTTCTAAACAGTAGGAATAAAGTAGATGCTGCAAATACCTAAAATGTATCAGTGTCTGTGTCAAGGCCCTCTCATATTGACAGATCCTGGTTAATCGAGAGATCAATAAAGTTCTGAGGAATGAATCTCCCCACTGATAAGTGGAGTTTCTTTTACTTACAAATGCAAGTTAATTAGCATGCTGTGGCTGTACAAGCTCAGTACTTTTCCATTGTATTGAAACATGCAGGGTCACATGTTATTTATGTGGTTGCTGGGGGATGATGTATTTTACTAACATGCATTTTGGTGTTGGTGAAGCCTATTGCCATTACAGTTAGTCTGTGTGTTAAGCATGTTCAACTTGTATTATTTTAGACAGAGGCTTACTTTGCACTTCCCACTGTGCTTGCACAGATTGATGGATTGGCACTGATGCCAGTCAAAGGATCCCACAGTAAATTTAGCACACCTTCATTCCAGCACAATTTATCAGAGGGACTGGTCTAATGGTAAAGATGCCTTAAGTGCTGGTGTACAGTCGTAGTACAAGGAGGAATTTGAACAGACATTCTGTCATAAAGACAGAGGCACTAACAAGACATTTGTTTCTAGCATGTTTGAAGAACAGAAAGGTTCGGTACTTTGAAATAAGATTCCAGGATATGTGTGCAACTGTCTTTTAGCTATTTTTACACAAAAGCTTTAAACATTAAAACATCTAGCATTCAGTCCTGACCTAATTCAAAGCTGATACACTCAATCAACTGTTAAAAGAATGTAGTCCTAAAAAAAGGAATTAAGAAATGTTTACCTAAAATCGATTTTGCTCTGCTTTGTTATTATTATTTTAACTTTCATTTTCATGTAATTAGTGAATGAAAAAAAGAACAATTGATTTCACAGAATACTTGAGCACTTACCAGCAGAGTCACTGTGCAACAGTCAAAAAGGGTCCCCTTCCTTCAGTTTTTATTTTCCCTTTCCAACCCCCACATGCAGAAGGTTGGTAATTAAGCATCCTTGTTTGCATATATTTTCAAATATGCTTCTGCTAGTACTACTGCTAATGTCTTCTAAACCTTTTTCTGCTTTATTTTCGGGGTTATGGAAACCCTAATGGCACCCTTGACCTGTGACTTAAGGTAGTCATGTGATTTACTTTCTGGATGATAAAGACCAAACCGTCAAGAGATATTGGCTTCATACACTTTCTGTGAGACTGTTGGTTCAGTTTGATCGTGGGTATCATACAAGGAAAATTAACCATTTTGTGCAAGTTATTTTGTACAGTCGCCACCGCTTAGAACGGACGCATTTGTGTTAACGTGATTTGCCCGCAGTAAGCAATGGACAGTATAAATTCCCACACAATAACCTGACATTCAAAATGTCCCTCAATCACCAGTACAGTAATCAAAACAAACATGTGTGTATGCAGTTACATCTTTATGAATGTAAGTGCAAAGAAACAATGCAAGTACAGGTAAGCAACATTACTGCAAATTGTTTCCATTGGTGAACTATGTGATACGCATACGGGCAATAATTTTTTGCAGGTTTGGCCGGCAAACTTTGTCAGTGTTTATTAAATATCCCAATTCGGCTCTATATCCAGATTCTGCTTCGTAGCACGTCACAGTGTTACAAGCGTTTACGTTATACAGTATGTGTCTTTTTCAGGCAGAGTGTCGTGGTCGCCAAGGTGACACAGCTGAGTTTTTCCTCTGACATCCCCTCTGGTGTCAGAGTTTCAGTTTCAGTTGTATTTTCATCAGCACTATCATCTTCAGATATAGAAACCCCAGCTTTTTGAAGCAATGTTGCAATGTTTGCTGACTGACAGAGTTCCAAGCATGCTTTAGCAAGCGCACAGCATCTAACAGACATTTTATTTACACTGAATTTTCGTGCTGATGCTCATCGCTTTTCTCTTTCCTGACATGCTTGCTGTTGCAGTCAGTGCTGTTTTTTAAAACTGTAAATGTGACACTGTGTACAGGGATTAAATAGCCAAGATATAATACAGGGGTAATCGCTCAGTGTCGAGGTGCAAACAACTGATTGATCGATCTGTCAAGCTTTTATTACAGTAAAGTGCTGGCTTTTTGTATTGAAATATATGTGAATGGCAAGGTAACATGGTGAAAACAGCTGATTGGTGGATTAGTAAGAGTGACTACTACAGTATAAGCAGTGTGTTTGTTCATTAAATCTATGTGAATGGCACATAACGAGATCCAAGCATCTGAGTTTGCCCGATGTATACGGTGTGCTTAACATGCTATAAACAATGCCTTCGTTATTGAAATCAATGGGAATAGCAAACAGCAAATGCTGTTTGTCCCTGTTTGTCCGATATAAACGGCTGCACGAAATAACCCTGCACGGTGTGAGTGGTGGATACTACAGCAAAGACATTATCTGAGCGTCATATCACAGAAACCATTTGAGGTAGTGACTTCATATTTCCTGGGTTACATAAACCCTTCATGTACTGTAAAATCTCCTATGTGTAGCTCCCATTTGTAATTTGAAGGCAATTGCTAATGCATTCCTAAGAAATACATTCTTTAAAAAGAATACTGGGTTTAGGCAACAAACTCTAAAACTGAAAACTTCATTAAGTTAAGTACATATAAAGACTAAAAGAGGCTGTTGGTTTTCACTTGTACTGGGGGATATGGAGAGACAGAAGCATTTCAGGGCGATGATAATTTACCAATATTTCCTTTCTCCTGAAAGCTGTTTGGATTAAAGTGTAGTGTAAAGGGGTTGGCGGAGGCGTCTCATCTATTCCAGATACAGGATTCTTGTTGAAAGAATGCTGTTTCAAGGGAGAGCAAGCATAATGATGACCTTGATTTTTTTGTTCGGACTGTATTTCTTTCTTTTTGTTTTGCTCTGCTTTTGGATTGGTAAACCCAGTATTTCCCACAAAGATTCTCTGTTGTCATGGAAGGCCATATCTTCTTTATCAATGTAGCTGATTCATACTCATATTTTCTTTTTTTATTTGAAGGTCGTGGGCTGCAGAGTGGGAATGCAAGAAGTCTCTTTTTCTCTGTTGAGCCCACAGAGTTCCAGTTTCTCAGAGAATTTTATATATATATATATATATATATATATATATATATATATATATATATATATATATATATATATATATATATAATATATATATTTATTAATATATATATATATATATATATATAATTTCTGAGAAACTTTGACCTGTGCGACACAAACGAGTTAATATATATATATCCTGCATTGCCGAAAACGGGATGTTGCTGTATGCCCGTGCAGTTGGCAAAGCAACATTTTTAACAGATACAGTATAATACAGATAGAGAGAGTGAATTATCTTTGTTGCTTTTAAGCGGAAAAGAGTACCGACACCAAGCCACCCATTGCAAAGTTTATTTAAATAACTTAAATACTTTCTGACTATGCTATAGCAACGGAACAACACAGAATATCAATGCATAGTTTATTTTCATCATGGGTTAGATATAGAGGTTAGAGTACGTGCGTGTGTGTATGTGGGGACAAGTCCAAAATATAATACAACAATGTTTTATTTTATTCTTATTGCAGTAATACAGTATACTTATTTCTGAGCATTGTTTGAATGAGATCATTCAATATCAGCAAGAGACTAGTAATCACAGTGCAAAAAAATAGCAGTATTAATTAATCATTAATCAACAGCATAAAATTAGTATTTTTCTTATTTAGAAATATGAATCAATTGGACTCGGAAGAAAATATTTTCTTATGAAAAGTTTAGTTTTCGTTCTGTAGAAAATATTTTTTACACATTCAAACAATATTATTTAATGTATAACATTAGTTGACATCAGATATCAGACAATTAGACATTTGCCTCAGCATTTCATTAAAATAAATAAATAAAAATAAATATAAACGATCCAGTTGGTATAATGATGCATATGCATATATCTGGCACACAATATAGAGTACAAGCAATTTTACAGTCCTGTAAACTTACAAACTAGTCCAAAACATCTCACAACAGGGAATATTTATTAAGGCAAGTTTTAAACTTCGCCAGTTGCTCGGGCATTACGGCAACTGCGCGATTTCGGCAACGGACGTTTTTTTTTTTTTTAAACTTTGGGACCTGTTAGCCCCAGTGACAGCATTTGATTATATTTAGATTAAAACCACTATGAATTTTTTTGTTTTGTTTTGTTTTGTTTGGTATGAGTCTTACCAAGATTGCTAATTCAATCAGCAGAATAGCAGAATGTTTTCTCTGGGAATGTTGTATTTAAAAAAAAAAAAAAAAAAATTAACTGTCTGTATTTTATTCCCCAGAACAATGTTATTATGTGGTAAAGCTTTGCTTTTGGTAGTAAATACATGTGACTGGGTTACGTTGTTTTTTTTAGTTAGCATGGAACAGACATGAACAAACACAAGGAGCTGGTAATTTAAATATTTATGGTGCATTAAAAAAACTAAGCAAAACAAAAACAGTGCCCTTTGAAAGCATTAATTATATTCACTTGGGAAGATGAAAATGGAGCCAAAAACGATTTGGTTATATTATGGTATCATATAAGTCTTGCTCAGTCATATAATGCTTTCTTGTTTATATACATTATTGTATATTTTAGTCTAGAAGAGCAGAAGAAGAGGTCTTGCAGTCAAAGGGACATCAGTTGCCTTGGCTACAAACTGTCATTTCCCCCAGCACACAGTCAAAGGAAGTACTATTGTATGTACTTTTGTAACACTAAAGCAACACATACAATTATATATTTACTACAAGCCTTCTTAACTGTCAGTGTAATGGGCAGTTTTATATTGCCTGCTATTACGGATTCTGTCCCCTATTGGTAAGATGTGACGAGGGTGAAAGCTATATAGCCACGACTGCAGGCCAGCTCTTTTACATAGTCTTTTGCATTGGGAGGAACCAGGTGGGCTTACAAACTGACAATTCTGCTGGGAGAATTAGGGAGGTTGGCAGCTATGAGACGAATATGCTAATATGTACATTGAAAAGTTTAGGAAAAAATATAAATGAAACAGGAACTACAGGTGTTGGTGGTGTTGATAAAACCGTAACAGGTCAAAATCGTTAACTAATTTTCCTGCCCACAATAAACACAGCTCTGTGCAAAGTAAACCTTAAACAAATAACACCAACCACATCCTCAACTCCAATCGACCAAGACAGACTAGTTGGCATTGTATATTTGACTGGTAAGACTTGTGCCCATGAGTACCCCCTGCCAACCATACTTCGATAGACATTGCTGTGTTATGTACTGGAATAAGAATGGGTTTACTTCATACTGTACTAAAAACTCCAGTTCTAACATTTTTCTTCAACTTCAGAAAAGCCTTTAATGATTGACAGAATATCTCCCTGAACGAGGATAACTGAGGCAGAAAGTTTCTTTCTTGCACTGCAGGGTGCCAGGATCAAAGGCAGTTGTTGGCTGCTGTCCAGATTTTCAGGGATAGTGCTGATGTAAGGCCTTATGTCCTTGTGCCCTAAATCACATGGCAAATGTCCTGAATTACAAACACTGGAACAGCTGTGAGATTCAGTACCTCCAAGCCACTGACAATTGTTTTATAATCTCCTGTGTCACTTTATGTGATCATTCAGACCACTTACATTTCATGTTGTTTAATAAACGTGGTTGAAGACCTGCTGCTTGATTGCACAGAATGGGATATATCTTATATATATATATATATATATATATATATATATATATATATATATATATATATATATATATATATATATATAAAGCCCCCCTTGTGATTTACTGTTTTCTAACCAAGGCTTGTTAATGCTACATCTAAAACTTTAGACATGGCAAATCAAGGCTTGTTCAATGTGGTTTGCAATGTAATGTAAACTGGATTGTGTGTGCAGAATTAGGTCTCGCTGCTTTTGCTGGTAAATGGTAAGCAATGCCTCTGCTTCATAATAGCCTCCCACACTTTGCTATACGTCGCCATGCTGTTACCGTGGTTTACCACACATCACTGTAAACAACCCACTGAATTATAAACATTTTTAAAATCTTGCGAAGAAAGATGTACATAGTGGGAGGTCTTGGGAATTTATCAGTGTCACCTGACATAGGGGGTTTGAAAAGAACGAGTCTTAAGAAACATTGCATCTCATTTATACTGGCAGCTTGCTCCCATTTTTGCCTTATGTTTTCTCAACAGCTGTGTAGACAGAGAAATTAATAATGTAATTTCTCTTGTTTATGGATTTCTTTTTTTTTTTTAATTCAATAATCAATCCTCTTTGAGCCTGACTCATCCTGTATTGAAAGGTACCTGTCCTTCTTTGTATTTCTTTAATTAATATATGTTTTTTCATCTGGTTTCGCGTTTGGACTTGTAACTTGTTAAACGCTTGGGCCAGTAAACAGTGTTGATATTCAGCTTGGTAATGCTACTCGCTTTCTTCATTGGAACAAAACAATGCTCTATCTTTCCATTTAAACAAACATTATTTATTTTGTGTAATGTTTTCATAAGGAAGGTGACTGTGCCAAAAAAAATCATATTTATTAAACTTAAGGAAATAGTTAGATTTAATATGTTACAGTCGTATTATAAGGGGTAATGTAGCAATGGCATTAAAAACCATTATATATACTGCAATACAAAACTAAAAATAGCTTTTATATTGGAAGGTTCCTTTGTGATTCCCTGTTTTGGTGCATAGGCTGCAGCTGAGCCTTATTAGGCATTTCAGACTCGAAGCATTGTGAATCGAAGCTCATCCAGTGCTGCTTGTGTAGCATGTGTCTGTGAATTGTCAATGCCAATGTTGATGTGTGTGAGCTAGCTGGATATTTTTGTAAGATTTAGAACACCTCACACCTTTTTGAAGTTTTTAGTATAAAACTGCAGACAGGGTTGAAATTTTGCTCATGGCAGCATTTCCTTTTAAAGTCTCTGACTGAACAAAACATGGATTATAAACATCCTGAGATCCCTTTGCATAAAGCTCGCGGTGACAGCGAAATTAAAGGCATGTCATACATTCACAGCATGTGATCAAAACTTCCGATAGGGGGTGGGTCAGGGTGAAACTTAATTGTATAAGCTACACCCATTTGTATAACAAATATGAAAATACGGGTTAGAAAAAAGAGTCTTAAGAATCATTGCTTCTCATTTATAGTGGCAGCTTGCTCCTATTCAACAGCTGACTTAATAACTAAATTAATAATGTAATTTCTCCTGTTTATGATTTTTTTATTAATTCAGTAAGCACTGCTGTTTGAGCGCTGACTCACATCCTGTATTGAAAGGGACCTGTCTTTCCTGTGGAGGTCTCAAATGGTGGTCTAGCTCTAAGCTCTGTCTGAATTACTTCCTAGTTTCTTGCCAGGGAGGGTTACACCCATGTCTAAAGTAATGAAATCTGATGCAGACTGCTCTGCTGCTGTTCCCAGGATTGACTCAGAAATGACATATTGTGGTTGGTCAGCGGTTATCATTCTTAATCTCATATCTGATTGACTTCCATGTAATCTGAAATCAGCATTCTATCCACATATTTGTATTTCTTTAATTAATATTAGTTTTATCATCTCATATCACGTTTGCACTTGTAACATGTTAAAAAAAACCAAAAAAAACATGTTAATTGAATTTAAGGAAAGACATTAATATGTTGGGCATATGCAGACAGGCTAAAATAATTGAATCTATTCAGTCTTGAATAAAGCAGACTACGCGGCGACCTGATTCAAGCATTAAAAATTCTATAAGGTATTGATAATGTCGACCCAAGGGACTTTTTCAAACTGAAAAAAGAAACAAGGACCAGGGGTTACAAATGGAGACAAAGGGGCATTCAGAACAGAAAGTAGGAGGCACTTTTTTACACAGATAATTGTGAGGTTATGGAACCAACTCCCCAGTAATGTTGTTGAAGCTGACACCCTGGGATCCTTCAAGAAGCTGCTTGATGAGATTCTGGGTTCAATAAGCTACTAACAACCACACGAGCAAGATGGGCCAAATGGACTCCTCTCTTTTTTTAAACTTTCTTACGTTCTAGAGTTGTATTATAAGGGGTAATCCATGTAGCAATGCCATTAAAAACTATTACACATACTGTAATACAAAACTAAAACTAGCTTTTGTATAGGAAGGTTCCTTTGTGATTTCATGTTTTGCTGCATAGGCTACAACTGAGCCTTATTAGGCATTCAGACTCTCAGCATTGTGAATGGAGGCTCACTGAAAATGGCAAACAGATGGACAAAGACAGAGGAGGATGCACTAGATTGTTGTACCCAGAACAAGGGGAAATGGTTTAAGTTTGTAATTCACCACAGCTTGTGTTGTTTACTAATGTTATTAAACAGAAGTTTGTCTACTTACAGTTTAACTTTTATTAAATACTTTTGTGCCTTGTGCAAATAACATCAATAACAACTAAATACATTACCAAGAACTTTTTACACAATTATTATACCAAATTAATTATGATATATTACTGATTCTAAATTAATTTGCATGTTTAAATATATCACACATTGATTCTCTCATCTCTATTTATCAATGTTCCAAAAACTCACTGCTGGTCACATTTTACTAAACATTTATTAAACTAATAAATAAACAATTACCATAACGAACATGATCGTATTCATCATAGTAAAGCTGAGTTTTTACATGTAAACAGGAACATGTTTAATTCATTGTCTGGAGCGTGGTGTTATTTACATTACCGTTGACACACTGCGGTTTGAGGTTCAAGCTACATGTGCATATTTTAAGTGGATGGAAACTGTAAATACGTTTCTTTTTAAAAACACCCTTATACTAATACTAGTACTAGCATCATTTTAATAACAACACTGCATTTATGTTAAGTGTTTCAAAATTGTGCGGAAACCTCAATGTTTCTAGAAGTATATTTCAAGGGCAATTCTCCTCACTCTCATTAAATCTGCATTATGCCACAGTCGCTGTAGCGCTCTACGCTGCCTCAGAGGCCAGTTGTACTAAAGGGATCTGATCCTGGATCCAGACCTGAGCACAGCTTCAGTGCGCTTTGAAGACTTTGTGATTCTGTGACTCAGAAGTGACAGAATAATATAGCTATTTCCTACACATGACAACACTGTGCCAACAATTGTTGTTTTGAATGATTGCTTCAGGAATGTCTTTGGATATTTTAATTAGACATACAAGGGATGCAATGCTTTTTTATACTTGTTTGTAACACATTTGATTATTCCCACGGTGGCCCTGAAGTGCAAAACACAAATACAAATTGAAAAACTCAAATACAAATCAGAAAACAAAAATACAAATTTAAAAAAATGCAAATACAAAAAGCCTTCAATGCAAGAAGTAAAAAGGGAGGCCACTTCCCCAGATACCCCTGCATACGCACGACTCTCCACCTGTTTCTGGAGAAGCTGAAGCTGTTAGAAAGCGCAAGTTGATCCTTTAGTAACTTAGTTGGCCATGGTATGTTTCTGTCAGTGTTATAATTGGTATTGCAACGGTAAGTATCATGTTTACCAGAAATGAGTTTAGTGTACCTAGCGGTTAAAAACTGCTATTTTATTTAGACAACATTTGACTTTCTTTTTTGCAGCTTAGAAAAGTCTGGCTTTTATGCCTGTGAATTTCTAGTTTTTTTTCAAAATGTGTTTTACATGATGACATTGAGGTCAGTGCAATTTCAACTTGTGAATGTTGCCTTGTTTTATTTTATTTTTTGGTGGTGGTCGCATCCATAATATTATCGCCTTCTAAAGCGTTCATTTTCCATTCTTTAATTTTCCAAGTTGTCTGTATGATTTTTACTTTCTAAATGAAAGACATTATGGTTCTTGCCTTTCAATGAGTGCTAGGGAAAAGGCAAATGAAATAAAAGCAAAAAGCCTTTTAATGGTATATAACTAGAAAGAAACGTCTTAATTGGGGCCAGGAGAAGGTAAATTACTGTTCTGAGCAATTTCATGCAAATTTTATAGTGTTCAGGTTGTTTTATTCCTTTGATTAATTCTGCCTTTTCCCCTGCTAATTAGGGCCCACATGCTTTTCATTGAATAATTACCATCAATGCAAGGTGTAGTGAATTAGAAAGCAAAAGTAGTACAAGCCATATTTTAGCAAATCAAATGTAACTCACAGCATCTCATGAAAAACATTGTATTTGTTGCTGGGAGTATAGGTGTTCACCCATCTGAGATCTATTTTTCACCAAGATTTCGCTATGTCTATGTCAATGTCAATGGGGTAGATGTAAGTATAGGCACAGTGCAAATAATTGTATGCAAAATTCCAATTGTATTGCGGCCAGGCATTTAATTTGCACTGTGCTCTATGTAAGCTTAAGAGCAAATTACTCCACACAAATAATGATCCGCAATTATGATAAATAGGGCCTCAATGAACGTATCTGTCTATTTAGTGGCTGCACTTGCAGCCCAGAGATGAAGGAGTTAAGAGTACAGAAAGCAGTAGGCGCTGTATGACATTTGTGGAGCACGAAAATACAAACCACAAAAACAAATGTCAGAGTAAGGACAGCAAGTCCTCTTGGTGCACGAAAAAAGAAAGGAAAAGTTTTCTGAGAAGGCGCTGAGAGTCCTTATGGCTGAGGTCACTCAGCATGAAACAGAGTTGTTTGGAAAAGCCTCGGCCAACATCAGTTATGATAGTATCCTTAGGAAATGATATGTATTGGCCTGCCCTTTTCAGCATGATATCCAGAAATGTGCCGCACTATGGAAAAGGGGGATTGGGCTATCCCTCCAGACATTCCAACTGTGGTCTGAAAGGCTGAGTAGTGCAGCGAACACTGCACCTTCACGTGTGTAGGGATTAAGGTTCCCACCTTTGATTTACAAAAAGCAGGACACCAGAGTCATTTCGTACAAAAAAAAAAAAAAAAAAAAAATCATGTGCCTTTGCACACGAAATACTTTAAATTACAGGGTCCTTCAGAAGTCTAAAGGGTCCTGTCGACGGAGTTTTTCCAACAATCCAGGCAAAACCAGAACGGGTGGCAACCCTGGTAGGGATAGCGGTCCCGAGATTGATGCTGGGGTCTAGCTCATCCCTCCGTTCAGCTATTAGCATGGCATCCTCCGGCATCCCAAACAAAGTGACCCTGCTATTGAATATCTTTGTCTTGCCCTTCTCCTCCGAACATGTTTCTGCCTCTACTCAACAAGAGCAAACTGTCACCGCTTCAGGAAGTGAACCACAGCAGCCATCCTGAAGCCAATGACAGGTCTCTGCAGGTGTGTGCTTTTATACAGCTCTGAATTACTCACTTGTACAAGGGTTATCACCTTGTGGAAGAGGTGTAAAGTTTTTGGAGGGTGAGGCAAAATCCTTCCATCACATTATAATGTTTGCGTCCACTTAGAATCCAGACATCATTTCAATATGATTTTAATGGATTAATGATGGCAAAGTGCTAATCTGATAGTGGGTACAGAGCGCCATGTGAACGCCATTCTTTACATACAGAGCACTTTTAGTGGGCAGTATAAAATCAGAATTTGCAAATCGTGTTTCACACAGTTTCTCAATTTACCACAATCCTTGGACAATGCTATGATTATTGCTACCCTTGTTGGCGAACTGTGTTTGTTTGCAAATACTGTACATTTCCAGAGGAGGGGGGGGGGGGGGGGGGGGGGGGGGCAGCTAAAAAGTCTGAGAACACCTGGTCTAGGCCACTAAGTAGTAGGCCAGGTTAAAAATAATAATTATAAAAATTTAAAAAATAAAAATCACTAAACTCATTTAGTTACAATTTAAAATAATCTTTTATTCACACTGTACGCCAATGTGTGCGGTGCAGCAGCAGCATGATTTAGTTTGTGTTACCAGTAGGCTAAAGTAAAAAGAAAGTGTGCTAGGCATTCATTTGATTTTACTACTGTACTGTATAGGCCTACTGTGCAGATTTATATTTTTACATAATGTAATGTGTAGCCAACCCAAAAAACATTAGTGTTATTTCAGCGCAATGATTTACATTTATGCATTGAGCACTATAAATGTACATTTGTGTGGTTTATATTGTATTTTTTTTTAAACCTGACACCTCCTTATGTTGGACAAACATGTCCGGTTTAGCGAGGGGCTACTGTATGATTATGAAACCTGTTTATATATATATATATATATATATATATATATATATATATATATATATATATATATATATATATATATATATTAACAGTATTAAAATGGGTAAAATGAAGATGGAACAGAATGCATTGTACAGATGATGTTAATATTTAACAAAAACTATGTTATTTTGATTCTTGCACCCTTGCTTGTAGAGACGTTATCCTTCGGGCACCCTCTGCTACAGCAAAACACAACTCAATTTGAGCAATACCCTACGACTCTTGCAATGTATAATGCTAGAGATCTCAGTAAGAAGGCCCAACAAATATTTAAATTAGTATATAGTTGAAAACAATGAAGACACCGAGAAGACTTACAGTTGAAATGTTTTTCAATGTAGGTTTCTTTTAGTTTTAGTACAATGCACAAGGCCAGACATGTAAGAAAGCCACTGATGATCAAGAGCCATGGAAAATAAAGGAAATCTTAATACAAGTTTGAAAATTGTGACTATTTTTTCCCTCTTGTTTACAATGGGTAGCACAGTAGCTTTAAAGCTTGGCTACAATAGGACTCTTCAAGCAGTTGCAAGCAGTCCACCTTAGCCAGGCATCAGTAATTAAACAGATGAGTAAGGAAGTGAAACAGGACTAAGGCCACGCACCCCTTAAACTCCAACCATTTTTGACAGAAGCAAGCAAGAACAATAACCTGTCATTAAGCTGCAACTGCTCATGTACCGAGGTGTGTGCAGATAATTGAGTGTCTGCATTAGTTAGTTGGTTTGAAAGGGATCAGTATGCAACGTGAGACATATGATTCCTACTGCAGGCAGACATGCTGGAGGTTTTGAAAACATGTGATTCCTCTGAGGTAAAAGGGGATAGGAACTCAGCATATGGCCAGCCAAGATTTAACACAACCTGAGTTCAACTCAAGGCTAGTGAAGGGATATATTAATATATTTATTCACTGCATGAACTAAAACTTTTGTCAATGAGACAACAGTCCTGGGGCATGAGACACACAGCTGAAGTGTTTCACAACCAACTGAAACCTATTAATCACAGTGTGTGGAAGTCCAGCAAAAGAAAAAAAGCCGTCACATAGTAACATGGCCATACAGTGCTGCCCAAATGATTGAACAAATAAGAGCTTCAGATAGAATAAAAGGCTGGTGCTGATTGCAGGTGATGACATCCCGGCAGTAGTCTTGCCAGAACCCAAACTAGCCATCCAGTACTTAAAGCAATCAAAATCATAATCTGTGTGGGTGTCTGTCTGTCTGCCTGTCCATCTGTCTATCGCTTTATGTTATATTGTAATCGTATTTACAGTAGTAAAGTGCTCACACTTTAGCAGCTATCAGAATCTGGGGAACATGTTTATTTATGTTTACATACAGTGGAAATAAGTCATGGTGATGTCACTGTTTATATAACTTTTAGCTCAGTGTTTGAATATATTGTATGTTTTCAAATAAAACTACCACAATTACCAATCAGGAAGTTAGTAATGCTTTAATCATGTCGAGGCAATGAGATAACTGAAGGTTGCCCTCAGGGGCAGGAACTGATTGCTATCCTGATTGTAATTCAGAAGAGTAGCGCGCTGAACATTAAGTGGGTTTCCATGTTTTGTATGCGTGCATAGTCATGCAGAATATATAGTTGCCACAGTTTTGGAGCTTTGAAAGTTGCCAGCCTAATAGAAATTGCAGCAGCTGATTGTCTGAAAGTCATGAACGTGTGCAATAAATGTCAAGTATGCAGGCATGGAACGTGGAACTGAGAAACCCATATGTGAGAAAAGAAAGAGTATCCAGTGAAAGGAACAACAACAATAATTATAATAAACATTTATTATATGCAGGGAGCTCAAATGTCACCTATCTGATCATTTCAAAGGAATGTCAGGCACCCACAGTTGAGCACGGCCTTCTTGTTCTATTCCAATAAGGACTGTTACCGTTTTGGGATTTTGCTCACATAATTAAATTAGATTGCTTTGGATTGTTGTTGTAATTTTAGGCACATTTTTGCCAGGTTTCAATTTCCGTAAGATTCTCAAATGGAAGTTTAAATGCAGTAGCATAACAAGTGACATTACTGTTTGTTTGTTTGTTTGTTTTTTTTATATAGATATCTAGTGCATTTCATTCTTCTGATTTATGGCAGTATTTTTCTGCAGCTCCATGGCAACTAATATTCAGAAAGCTTGACTTAGGGTACTTAAAGTGTATTAGGCCTAACCATTGTTTTGTATTATGCATTCAGTACCAATTAAAAACTTTGAGACTGAATAATAATAAAAAGTACATCATTAAACATTACTAAAAGGTTTTGTCCATAATTATAAGATCGCAATTATACAATTTTATACTAAAATTTAGGTGAACAGTTTTTTTCTTGACTATGAAATGTTTGTGTGTGTGTTTGTGTATATATATATATATATATATATATATATATATATATATATATATATATATATATATATATATATATATATATGTATATATATATATAACTGCAGTGTACAAAATTGAAGGCATTTTTTTTTTATACACAAAAAGGTTTAAAAGATAAAAAAAAATATTTTTTTTCAGGATGTTTCAGGCAAAAGCCTTCTTCAGCTGTTTAAAAAAAAAAAGTAAACACAAGTGCAGAGAGTAATTAAATTAGATTGCTTTGGATTGTTGTTGTTGTACTGACTCTGCACTGTGTTTATTTTGACTTTTTTTAACACACAAATAGAAGGGCTTTTGCCTGAAACATCCATGAAAAATAAGACTTTTAATCTTTTTAAATTTTATGTACATTTTCAAAAAACCTTTTCTTTTATATTTAAATATATATATTATATATATATATATATATATATATATATATATATATATATATATATATATATATATATATAGTATGTAGCGTTTGCAAACGTGTTTGCAAACCACCCTGAAGCAGCAGACACAGGCACATAACTTGCAGGTAAGTACTTGCGTGCATGTTTATTTTCACAGAAACAAAACAAATACAAATACAAAAACCTAACTCCCATTTATAGCCCTAGCCAAACCTTTCTCCTTGCTAACTAGTATGGGACTGCTACGCAGTTTACCCGTTTTAAAAACACCTTCTCTCGTTTATAACACACAGTGACTAACACAGCCCATCTTCCCACAGACTCCTACTTCATACCCACCACCAACATATACAAGTTTATAGACACACTAATTACAAGCACTTATATAATAATTACATGACACGAGCCCCAGTGCACCCAGGTGATTCCCATTTAGCACTGAAGGCTTCTGGGATCTGCAGTCTTTTAGCCCTACGGCAATGACACATCTCCCGTGCACCACACATAGCTAACACACAGTGTACACACAGGTCACAGTGTGTGTGTGTGTATGTGTGGGTGTGTGTGTGTATATATCTATCTATCTATCTATCTATCTATCTATCTATCTATCTATCTATCTATCTATATATATATATATATATATATATATATATATATATATATATATATATATATATATATATACACACGACCTGGAAATTTGTGTTAAGAGAATTCATATTCTATAAGAAGTAAGTTATAATAATAAGGGACTATGTTAGACAAATCATAGTATCAAACATTGCCAGGATTTGTCTTATCTGTCCAAATTAGTTTTAACGAGAATTGACTGTATATTACAAATCCTGCAGGAGGATAAATAGACTTCAGATGAAATGTTAAGGTGTGTCTGATAGTCCAAAGGCTGAATTGTATAGAACCAAGTCCAAGTACTAAACAACCCAGATATGACCCCATGGTCCCTTTTACTCATTGCCTAATAACAAAGGTCAGAAGGATCTTGACAGAGTATACAAGGTATGTAGCTCCATTTGTACAAATACCGGATCAAATCGAAGACTAGGGAATTAGCATGGCCTATGACATGAACCGTGTTAGTACAGCTTTTGCTTTTCGCTTGGCTTCTTTGAGTTTATTATTAGTTTATGAATGTAATAGGTCAACGACAAAGTAGTACTTTCCTGTTGTGTATTCCATTCATTTCCTGGCCTGACGTCACCACAAAGCCAACCTGCCACACGTACATATAAAGCAGTACAATGTATCTGTATACCAGATTACCGTGAATTTACAAAAATATAATTTAAAAATTGACTTAAAATGGTGCTGTGCGTTCGAAGCTTGTGTATGCTATTTGAAAATACATTTTGGAATTAAGACAAGTACCCATGGAGTGCTGACAAGAGTCCGTTTAATTTACTGCATATGTTATCAAGCTTTAAAGCTGTTGTCAACATGTGTGCAATCTGTTATACCTAGCAGGTTTGGGAAGCCAGATAACTGATAACATATATGTTTGGCTCTATTTTGTTCCACATCTCTAATTGGAAATCTTGTATACTCCCTTTCCCTATGGAAAAGTGCATCTGTGACATCAGTCAGTATCTTTGACATAGTAGACTGACGGATGCCCAGCTTTTGTCTGGATGGCACCCATTGCATGAAAATGAAGGGCTTCTGTAGCCTTTACAGGTACAGGTATGGCTTGACTGCAGGCTGTTTGTGATTCTAAATCAAGACTTAAGTTAGATCTAGAAATGTCTGACGGGGACTAAGTATTCTGGGTTTAGGGTAGGGTCGTTTTCTCCTCCTCCCTTCCCTCTCGAGCTGCAGTCAGAGAATCAAAAGCGCTTCGATATCCTCCAGGGTTCGTAGCTAGTCTGAAAGACTGGAAAAAGTATGGAAAAATGCTAAACTGATTTCCAGGGCTTGAAAAACCATGTCTCCGTTATGAAAGTCTTGAAAAAGTCTGATTTACTAGTATCAGGGGAGAATGAAATAATTCAGCGATTATATTTTATTATTAATAACAATTGATCTCGAAAGCAGGTCAGCAACTGTCTAGGCAATTTACTAGTAGCAACTATATTACTTGTGACGAAATCCCGAGAGGATTACACCTTGTAACAACCCCCTGACAACTCAAGCAATCCTATCCAGTCAGCGGACTGGTATATGTCACATGACTCTGTCTGCTCCAGTGAAACGAATTGTACAATGGAAACTACGACAGCCAAAATATCTATATTTATATTGAAGGCTATGATTTTTTAAACTAAGTTACAGACTGGAATTAAAAGCTACTGTACTGTGCTCACCAAGATTCACATTTTGTTATCTTGTTGTTACCTTTATTTAATCGTTAACGTTATTTCCCAACCCAAGGAAAAAAAAAAACTAGGATTAAAAAACAAACAAACCAAAAAAACGCTTTCTGTAGCCCCTATGGTGTGTATAAATGTAGCATGTTAACATCACTGTTTTCATTTCTTTAATGTAATTAATAAAATGTAACGGTATTTTGTTTTAAATGTATGGTGCTTGCAGTTAATGTATTGTTAATGTAATTGAGAACAGAAAGTAATAATAATAAAGTTATTATTACTCTCCAAATACAGCATAGGTTATTTTCAAAGGCAGGACCACATATACTATGTAAGATTTAGCTCTGATCATAGGTTGCACGCTTTTCCAACCAACTACTGTAGAAACTCTGTAATTCCCTGCACTTCCTACAAAGTCTACATGAGATATTGCAAACATATATATTTTTTTGCAATTGCAGCGTGCAGTGTGTGTGGCAGAGCACACTATATCTTTATAGGAAAGTACCATAAATATGGTAGCTAGCATTACAGATGTGAAAGGTGGGCCAGCATAGCAGCCAGTATGCTTGGTTCGTGATGCTCCGACCGTAGGTCGCTTTAAATTAACTCTCAAAACCCACCTGTTCTCTCTTGCTTTCCATGCTCCTTAAGCCTTATATATGTTATTAGCTGCTGCTGCTGTTTCACATATTGTTACTATCATGTATTCTGCACTTTCCACTGTATTTATTGTACTATTTCATGTATTATGCATTTCCCACTGTATTCAGTGTACTATGTATTATGTATTATGTACTTTCCACTGTACATCATGTATTATGCATTTCTCTATTTGAAGTGTTATGGATTTTTTTGTATTCATTGCATCTTGTAAAGCACTTGTGATGGTGTTCCACTATGAAAGGCACTATATAAAATAAAGATTGATTGATTGTTATTATCAGTGTTTATCTTACCACTGTCGGCAGTAGAGAATAGAGTTTACATGTTGACAAAATGATGTGCCATTAGCTGCCTCTGGAGGACGGACAATATATTTATTAGGGCAATTTTTATTACAGGGTTAGTTATACAAGTGTCATAGCTGAATATCATCTGCTTTCACGACTTCTTATTGTGTTTTTATTACTGTTATAATAAAAACAAAGTTATATTGGAAGATCTTGTTATAAATTCAGGCCTGACTCATATAGTGATGTAACACATACGGATACTCATGTTTTAACCTTCTGAAAGGAAAGATTTTAGGATCAAAAGTTAGCTCTCCTTGTCTGGGACTTAGACCCATATAAACGGTGGTGGTTTTACACATTCTTTGTGTCTTCAGTTTAGTGCTGAATGCTCAGTTCTAACTGCCTTTCTATTTCATTTCCTTGTTTCTTGTTGTAGTGTCACCATAGACAGAGAATGATAACATTAATCAGTCAAAAATAAATAAGTACAAATGTATTGAAACTGATTAAAACATGTGCTTATTGGTTCACAGCTGGTTCTGACCCCTTAATATTACCCCCTTAATATAATATTATCTTTCCTTTACTCTGACTGTTTAATTGCATGTGTTTGCTGCCCTGTGTTTGCAATGGAAACTGTTTTTGCACTTGATGTATTTCATGTATGTGCTAATCATTAGATGTCTGCCAGACCAAACACACCAAGATTTGAAGTGGTTAAGGTTATATGTTTTCTTTTTGCAAGATTCAAAGTAAATGTTTTAGTTATTATTTTTGTTGCTTTTAAAGCCGTTGACCTTATCTGTTAGAATGCATCTCTGCAGTGAGTGCAGGCAAACATCAGCCAATGGAGTATTCAAAATGAATAATTGTGTAGCAATGTGCTGAAACAGACTGACAGCTTTCTATTTCAGGTGCCAGCCAAGTTAAAGAAAAAAAAAAAACAAACAAAAAAAACACAACAATACAAAGAAACATGACCTGGATGCATTGCTGAGCAGTACTAGAATATTCTACATATTTCTTTCATGCCAAAATTGAATAGGTAATCAATGCTGTGTGTTTTTTTTTTTTCTTCTGCCGACTCAGTGCAGTTCTAGAGTATTAATTCCAGTAGCCATCTGATTGAATTCCCTGGCATTATTTATGACAGTTTATAGATTATGATCATAATCTATAATATTTACTGCTATTTCCCTCCTTCTCTTTTAGCCTTATTTACATTAGGCCAGTGGGAGGGAAAAACTAAAATGGTTCATAAATTCAGCCGAAACACAAACACAATGCGAAATGCCCTCCACTTCCAGATTTCTGACACCTTGTAGATATGGAAACGGCTGAAACGACTCCTTTGCATGTTAATTCTTCTACCGCCAAAATCAATTTTAAGCTTATGCTAATGAGTATGTGGTGATTGATGTGCAATGTTTAGGTTAGGAGCTGAACTACCATGGTTTCCGGAGTATGACATATTTTGGAGGATGATGAAGAGGGGTGCGTGGAATGCATTGAAGCATGCTACCTATGATTTGTTTTTCAAATTTGGCACGTTCCCCATGAACAGACAACATACAGCGGAGTGCAGGTCACGTGCTGGATGTATAGAGTTCCATGCTTGTGTGTGTTGCCAAAGAACAGCTGAGATGAAAGCAAGAGGAGAGACCTCTAAACTTTGAAATATACAGGCTTCCTGAGAAGCATGTGAAAGATGTATAAGAACTACTGTAACCAATGACAGAATAAACAAATGTATTTTTGTGTGATGTTTTGCTAATTGTACCATATTACAATCGATGTCCCATGCATCATAGCAGTAACACTGGGAAAGTGTGGTTTACAAAGATTAGAAAAATTAAAATGCATCAGCTAAAATATATTTCACTGTATATAATTTGTATAATGCGGACCCCTGGAGGGGACATGAGAGGCCACGAGATACAGATTTTTTTTCTCATGTCATGTTCCCTCCTGGGCTCTGTAGTATACAGTTAGTTATAAATAACATGCATCATGTAACAGTTATGTAAAATTTGTAGATTTGTAAACTGTTATATGTAATAAAAATATATACTTGCTATACATTAGTAAATAGTAAATTTCAGACACTAGAAGACTAATGGGGTTTCTTTATTTTTTGGGGTGTGTTTAGTTACAAACTTGCAGGGACTTTCTCCCAAAATAAATCTGGATGTAACTGGACTTGGACACCAGACGTCTCCAGTTTTTCTTATCGTTACACTGACTTTTATAGTATAATAATGACGACAAGGTACTGTACACTAAAGAATAGAAATTGCATTTGCATTTGTTAAAAGAAAATGCTTTATGCAGTCTTAAGGCTTGCAAACATTCGGTGTGACACATATTAAGGAAACATAGAAAACATCAACTGTATTTCACATGAAGTCATAGTGTATTTAATTTCTTTAAAGTTATATCCATATGATTATACACAGCTGGATCTGACTGATTGTTGTGACATATATTTTGCAAGCCTCAATAAAAACAATAACATGACCGGCCTATTTAAAAAAAAAAAACAAGTTGACTAGTTGTTTAAATATGTTTTCTTTTCATATATTAAATTATTTGAAATTGCTGAGATACAGAGTTTTGATTAGAGCTCATCCTAATGTAAGATCTAATATATTGATCGATCTTAAAATGCAGTGAAATAATGATTTTTGAATTTTTTTTTTTTTTTTTTACTGGCAGTGCAGGGTCAATTGCTTTCTCATGATAAAAATAGCTGTAGAAATCCATGTAAACCTGACTAGGAGTCATGCTTGTGGCTTACGAGGTTTCAGCAGTCAAGATCCAGTTTTTCTGACTTAATATCATGTGATCTCCAGCAGAAAGGCCGTACAAAACATACACACACACACACACACTGTACATGTATGGAATACTTCAACACTAGAACCTCCGTGGTTATACATCATATCAAACATCTGCACAGCCAAAACGCTGTATTTAAATGAACAATTAAACATAAAAGGATTTATTTTCTAATTTACCACATACAAAGCACTACTTCAAAAAATGAAAAACTATAACAAACATTTCAAAAGAAGCTAGTGTGTAAACAGGTATATGCACATACAAAACAGTAAAAACAAAAGGAGTTTCTAAAACGAAAGTAACATGATTTATCTTGCGTGTGTGTCACTGGCAGCATAGAATCCAAGTTGAGCTGTTGCAGCCTGCAGCTTTGCAGTTTTCGAAATGTTTCTGCTGAAGCTCTGTTCAAAAAGAAATCTGGCTTACCTTGTTCAAAACGAAGGAATTGATGGCTACCATGTCTAGTAGAGATAACAGGCTTGTGTGCGTGTGTGTGTGTGTGTGTGTGTGTGTGTATATATATATATGTGTGTGTGTGTATATATATATATATGTGTGTGTGTGTGTGTGTGTGTATATATATATATATATATATATATATATATATATATATATATATATATAAAAAACGTGTAGATTATATTCAAAATAAAAACGTGTATTGTAAAAGGCAGTTCTAGTGTTAATGAAATTTAACTTTTAGATGTTCCACACACACACACACACACACACACACACACACACAAAAATATAAATTCTAAGTAGTAAAACTTGTAGAAATTATGTTTTATATAATTGTGTGTGTTGGAAAGGTAACAAGACTAAGAAGTAGCTAATGCGTGGCATAATTCTGAATGTGCGTGACAACACGTTAATTAATTTCTCTTGTTAAATGTTTTTATCTTCATGGCAACACATGAGGCTCTCCTCACGATATTCATTATTTTCCTACTTAGTAAGCAAACACAAACATTTGAATACCCCCTCCCTTAAATGACTGAGTAATCTGCATTGGTACAACCGATTTTTTTTTCCCTAAATCAGAACTGCATAGCAACGCATTTCCTGAAAACTACAGCAATAGTGAGGAAAACTCGAATGACTTGTGCATGTAAACGCTGCCAGCGTCACAGGGAATAATTTCATTCTGCAGCTAGAGGTCATTAAAAAGACAAGAAAGCCTGTACGCACCTTTCTTTTATTATGACTGCCATTGTGTCTGCTCATGCCTACAGGAGTATCAAAAAATAGATATTTTGTTATTCTGTTATTCTAGAAACCAGTTCTGCTTTTGAGATTGCTAGGGCAGCACTCTGTAAAGAGAAATTGAGTTTCCGTGCTTAGTAAATGAAGTCAGGTTTATTAATCTTGCCATAATCACAGTGTCTATTGAGATTCTTATAATTCCTGGCTTTTAAATCATTACATACAAAAGCAGCACCAGGAAGATAGAAAATGCTTGCATAGCTGAATGACATCAATGCGTTTTTGTGTTGTTGTAAACAAGAGCTCCTAATACTGTATGTGTTTTGAATCTCCATGTGTATGTATGTAGGTTACAGCTTGACATAAAAAAGATGAAAGGATTCCTGATTTAAAAATGTTTCAGAGATTATGCACGACTGTGAGTGAAAATGTATGGAAATATGTCAAATCGCTAGTGAGAAAACAAAGGATGAGCCAAACCTACTTCTATTGCCATGTAAAACCTTGTGTCCAGCTTCCCACTACCTATGCTGGCACATATCCACATTACTTATGCATATGAAGTGCTTTAAATGTGTGTAGCTAACTGTAAACATACCCCATGCAGAGGCATCCCGTTTCTTGTAATGAAATTGAAAGAAACCACCATTAAAACAAACCCAACAACACTTTAGCATTGCTCTTAATAGATGCCGTTTAAAAAAAATCAGATTTCCTAAGTTTAGTTTTTTACTTCAGTATTAAGCTCTGCTTGCTACTTTTTGAAGAATGCTGTTAATATAATGACCAAATGTGCTTTCAGGTGGCGGGTTATATCAGTATAGTTAATTTGTTTATTTGCTAGCTTAATCACTTACTCTAGACCACCTCAATATGTCTGCAACTGATTATTTTTTGATAACAAAAAAAAAAAATTCTTATATCTGTAACCTGTAAATTCAGATATATTAGACATAAGAATTCAGATATCTTGTAAGAACAAGTTTTAAGACAAACAGAGGAGGCCATTCGGCCCATCTTGCTCGTTTGGTTGTTAGTAGCTTATTGATCCCAAAATCTCATCAAGCAGCTTCTTGAAGGATCCCAGGGTGTCAGCTTCAACAACATTACTGGGGAGTTGATTCCAGACCCTCACAATTCTCTGTGTAAAAAAGTGTCTCCTATTTTCTGTTCTGAATGCCCCTTTTTCTAAACTCCATTTGTGACCCCTGGTCCTTGTTTCTTTTTTTCAGGCTGAAAAAGTCCCTTGGGTCGACACTGTCAATACCTTTTAGAATTTTGAATGCTTGAATTAGGTCGCCACGTAGTCTTCTTTGTTCAAGACTGAACAGATTCAATTCTTTTAGCCTGTCTGCATATGACATGCCTTTTAAGCCCGGAATAATTCTGGTCGCTCTTCTTTGCACTCTTTCTAGAGCAGCAATATCTTTTTTATAGCGAGGTGACCAGAACTGCACACAATATTCAATACGTATAGCACGATTCTAAAACTGTACACTCATTTTTCTCTTTGGTACCTCTGTAAGAGACCTTGCTGATGTCTCAGCAAATCATTTTATTATGCTGCCAGGTCTGGGTTTTTATTTTTGTGTATATGTTTTTTTGCCATGGTATCACTATAAATCATCTGCTTTTGCTCTGTAGAGTGGCTCAGGAGTTTTCTATATTTGTTGAATGCATCGGGGAATGTGCTTATCTGTAGCTGATACACTGTCCTAATGTCAGCGTGTTTTGCACAGAGCCACCTGATTGTATATCTTATTGTTTCTCAGTCGTCTGTCTACGGATTTCATGAATTATTCATAGCCTCTCCAGTCATTTCTCAGGGTTTACGTTTGGGTCTGCAGTGACACAATAATACTCTTTTCTAAACTTAGAAATTCAATTATATGGGATTTATGTTTTATGCATCTTCTCATTGTGAATGATGAAAAATGAATGATGTATGATGAAACCCCTTTTCCAGTATATATTGGTTCTTAACTGTAGCATTCAGAGGCATTCAACCAATGCCCTGTCTATTATTGCTTTACATCATATCTCTTTATCTACAGTGCTGGGAAAAAGTTTGTGAACCACAATTATAATTATGGAAGTTCCATAGTTTTACCATGATAGCCTTCTTAAAACAAAACCAGTCTTTTCTTAAATATCTAATAGGGTTTATATTAACCAATTCCATGTCTTTTGAAACAAAATGATGTATGAATTAGACAAACAATGAGTAATTAAGATTCATGGTATGTGAAAATGTAAGTGAACCCCTGGTTTTATCAGCTCAATTAGGGGGATAATTAGAATCAGGTGTTTAAATAATTAGGTAGATCTTCAGGGGTGAGTTTGGGAGGCCCCACCCTATATAAAGATCAGAAACTTTGTGGGTTTGGGCTTCACCATACAGGTGTGTGGAAACACGTCATGCCACAATCAAAAGAAATCTCTGAGGACCTCAGAAAAACAGTTATTGATGCTCATCAGTCTAGAAAGGGTTACAGAACCATTTCTAAGGATTTGGGGCTCCACCAATCCACTGTCAGACATGTAGTCTACAAATGGAGAAAGTTCAAGACGACTGTCACTCTACCCAGGAGCGGACGTCCTTACCAAAATCTCTCCAAGAACAATCTGGAAAATCATAAGTTTAACATCCAAGGATCTGCAGGCCACTTTTGCCTTGGCGAAAGTGAGTGTTCATGACTCAACTATCAGAAAAAGACTGAACAAGAATAGTGTTCATGGAAGGATAACCAGGAGGAAACAACTTCTCTCTAAAAACATTGCTGCCCATCTGACGTTCCCCAAAGAGCACATAAATGATCCACAAGACTTCTGGAACAATGTTCTCTGGACAGACGAGTCAAAGGTAGAGCTTTGTCGCCTCAATGAGAAACGTTATGTTTGGCAAAAACCAAACACTGCGTTTGAACAGAAGAAACTCATCCCAACTGTCAGGCATGGTGGTGGCAACTATGAATTCTGCATTGTATCAGCAGATTCTAGAGGAGAATGTTAGGCCATCCGTCCGTGAGCTGAAGCTGAACTGAAAGTGGGTCATGCAGCAAGACAATGATCCTAAACATACAATTAGATCTACAAAAGAATGGCTGCAGAAGAAGAGATTCTGTGTTTTAGAATGGCCTAGTCAAAGTCCGGACCTAAACCCCATTGAAATGTTGTGGCAGGACCTGAAGCGAGCTGTCCATGCAAGGATGCTGTCAAATGTCACCGAGTTGAAGCAGTTCTGTAAGGAGGACTGGGCCAAAATTCCTCCAAACCAATGTGAGAGACTGACCAGCAGTTAAAGGAAACGCTTCGTTGAACTCATTGCTGCTCAAGGGGGTGCCACCAGTTACTGAATCTAAAGGTTCACATACTTTTTTGCACATGGATATTGAATGATGAATCATGTGTGGATAAATAAATGTTGAAAAAGTATCATGTTTTTATGTCATTTGTTTAATCAAGCTATCTTTATTATGAAGACTTTACTTCTATTTATTCACTTCTCTCTGCTTCACAACAACAAACACTCCTCCTGTCACTGGTCTTTAGCCCCAGTTAGTCCCACCTCGTCCCACTCCATCGCCTATCACCAGCAACTCCTGTGGTCCGTGCCTGTCGCCCATAGGTTGAACACAGCCCCTCCTACTCCAAGCATTCCTGCACTTCACAGACCTCACATACATTACAATATTATCTTTTTTTTTTTTTTTTATTCGGGGTCCAGCAGCCAGGTCTGTTATAGTTGAAGATTCGTTATAATGAAGGGCATTGTAGTGAAGATGCACTAATGGGTTGAGTTGATCAACCTATACTCTGCAATGTTTATAACCATTTTACAGTACGTTGTCATCCACCTGGATTGCACCAAGTATTTTTTATGGGGCTTACCCATTATAACCACAGGTAGGCAGTTAATGCAATCCTGTGAGTTTCCAGTGTTACAGAATGCTGTAATCAAAAGCCAGCCGGATATAAATCGATCAAATGACCCTGTAAGACAAGTGTACACACATTTCAGCCAGCACCTTAACCCATTAAGAGCCATTGTTGTCATTTGAGGACATGCTACTTTGTAAAATTTCTGATGCATTTTTAACTGGCATCTACCTATTATTAGAATGTTCTCTATAACTACAGTGTCATGATGACTTATTCTCATTTTGTTAACCGCAAAAGTTAAGTTTAAATGTAATGTATCAATACATAAATACAGGTTGTTTTTTCAAAGGAAAATGTATTTGGTAATTAATGGGTTAATGTGTTCCTCTGTTTTGGTGGTGTTTTAATGCATTAAATACAATCTGCACAGTTTCTTCTGCTGAAAACTGACAAATCTAAACTGTCAGGTTCATTCTCTGAATCGGGACTGTTTTATTTTGCAGTAAGCTTGTAGCGTAACCTATTGCTGCATGCATTTTTTATGTCATACAACAGAGAACAGCATGCTTTACTCTTTTAAAGACAAAGATCAACAGGGTTCCTGTAAGCATCTCTTCTCATAGGATTTGTTTACTGCTTTTCAATTCAGAGGTTGTACCGTTAAGCTTATTATGCCTGGTAATGTGGCAGACGATATTAAGTAATATTATTTAAATTATCAGCTGGAATTCAGTTACCCCGCTGGTTAAAGTAATATTTTGTTGTAGCTGGTCAATTTAGTTATTCTCTTTACTAACGGTAAAAAAATTAACTGTATAGATTCCCAGGACATTGTTATATAATCAACTATAATAAGAAGTCAAAAGAGCATCTGTATATGGTAAAGGCGCACTGCGTGGAGCGCAGGATGCATCCTATAGCCTGGAGGTCGCCGACCGTGGACGGGAGCTCCGAGGCGGCGGCTCACAATTGGCTAAGCACCACCCGGCGGGGGGGTGGCTTAGGTCGGTCATGGTGTTCTCGGCTCACTGCACACCAGTGACCCCTGTAGGCTGGCTGGGAAAATGAGAAAAAGAAATGGCGATTCCAAATTTATAAAAAAATAAAAATAAAAATCTGTGTGCTACAGGTAGTGCACAATTTGATAATGTAGGAACAAGGATGACTGATTACATTCAACACAGGATCAAGACTTTCATTTACGTATTATAGTTGTTTTTCTGGGGGTGAACAATGTCACATTATAGCATATATTGCACAGTAATTGTAAATGTTTGTATTCTTTATTATTTCGTTTATACATGCCTGCTGATACTACTCGTGTTTATGTTCAAAGGGATAGTGCCCTATGACAGGGTACCGTCACTGGCAAGACTGTTTCCGACAGGGGAGAGACTCAGACACTATTGCGCACGTTTATTTACAAAAACTAACAAAGACACCCTAAACAAACAAGTAAACAGGCACAAAGGCCAAAATACATGGTTCAAACAAATGACGAAAATGACTGTACATGCGCCCTCCAATCAAAACAAAGCACGCACAGCACACACACCGACACTAACACTAACACTATCCTTCACCAACATTAACTCTAATATTAATACCTGCAATTTCCCTTTTTATACACCTGTGGCTGGAGCTTAATTAATTATTAATCATTCAATCATAGCTCCAGCCACATTTCCAAGTGTGTGAATTTACCCCCTCCCTCCCAATATTTCCTACACACCCCCACACATTACACCGGCAGGGCTTCTGCCCTGCCACATGCCCTTATGGACATTTCCTATACAAACATGAAAGTAGTGTATTTTGTACCTCCTCACTGTGGTATACCATGGTAAAGAATAGCAAAGTGTGATAAAAACAAGTACCTACACGTACACACATAAAAGACCATGGTTAACCACCTCAAAGCAATGTAAATACATAGTGTGGTAAACTGACTGCCACATTTATCTGTCAGGAAAAATTGATTTTGCCAACTTGCTGAGGATCCAGATTGAGAAACAAAAAACTAAAAACTAAGGCATACCAATGGTAAGGCTTTAATAAGAAAATGGGCAGAGAAATGGGAGATAAAGAAAATGTGTATTTATCAGACTTTTTGCTGCAGCTGTAAGCAAGAAAAGTGCAATAGTGAATAGAGCAATATGTCAGGATTACAACAGTATTCGATCGAAAGGCTTCCTCATGTCTTATGACCTACTTAGCAGAAAAGATTTATGTGCCCGTCCATAGCAACAGTCTCATCTCGGGGAAAAATAAATGTAAAATTGCCTGGCCTCCCTGTCGCTGCCTCATGTGTATTATATTGTCTGCAGGTAGCTCAGAATTCAGCTAGAGAAACTCTCTCCCCCTACTGTACAGAACACATTAGCTACCAATCAAATTGTTGCCGGTATTGCTGTTTCATTGGAACTCAATCAGTTTAACCTATATATATATATATATATATATATATATATATATATATATATATATATATATATATATATATATATATATATATATATATATCATCTATTATCTGGTGGCTTCATCTGCATGGATTCTTTGAGAACAGTTAAAGTGGCTGTTTTGTACATATTAATGTCAGTATTGACCATTTCCATAAAAGGGAATCTTTCCTTGCGGTAGTTGTGAGGTAAATTTAGAGTAGATATTGGAGTGTTGCCAGTAACAAATCGAAAGTAGTTTGCACAGTTTTGTATTCTGGCAAATAAGTCAAGAATTCAGGCTTGACTGCTCACAACTGGGATTTGTTTTTTTTTGTTGTCTGATGATGTGAAGTGAGTTAGTAAAATAAGCCAGGTTCATTAGTGTCTATGTGCCCAGTTACACATAGTCCTGCAAATTGCTCAGCATGAAGTTGCAGGCAGTGATTTGCTGCTTTGCAAAGCCAGACTTGTGTTGCACAGTGAGAATGGGCAAATTAATAGAAAGGGAAGGTATGCATGAATTCATTTTATGGCCACAAGCAGGCTGTAGTTTTTGTTATGTTTAGTGGAATCATTTATTAAATGTCACTACATCCCATTTATTAAAAAGCCCTTTACAGCAGCTGTGTGGGGGTTGTTTTGCCATCGCCTCAGTATGAGAACAAACTGCCAACACCTTATTGTAGACGTATTACTCTTGAATGCTCTTGCAAACAAACCGCTTGCAACTATATCATGGTCAAAGAATAGCAAAGTCTAGCAAGAATATGATATAAATAAATAAACTGCAAACAAAATGATTAAGTTTTGAAAGGTTATATTATCATCTCTCTTGCTCTGTTGAACCCGTGTAATATTGATTGGTTGAATAATTAAAGCATCTGATGCAGGATCCTTTGTTATTTCCCTTTCATAGATGTTGTATTGTTAAGATTCCCGACTGTTTTAAAATACAAACTCTGAAAACAACAGCAATAAAACATGTAAAAAAAATTCAGTGAGATATACCAAGTCTTAATTTCTTCATGTTTAATATCCTGTTATGTATGCTCTTCTGTATGATTCTCAGTTACTTTTCAAAAACTCACTTATTTACGTTATATATATATATATATATTATTATATATATTTTTTTATTTTTCATATTTTCTTACGCTTAAAAAAATGGTGTGCTATATATGTAGCATGTTATATAAAAGGTACTGTTATTGTATTCTAATATACTATGGTGTTTTATAATATTGTATTATGCACCTTATAGAACAATTGCATGTTATACAAGACCTCTAACACAAGCTGTGATGTTATGCATGTTACATAATGGGTGCTCTTTATAGTTATAAAATTATGGTACAGTATGTTTCAGGTTTGCTTTGACTGGTAAGGGGCATATAATATTAGTTCATTGAGTTTAAACACTTTATGATTTAATGACTGAGATGTGTTGTGCTTTACAGAGCTAACAGGTCTATGAAGTAGTGGGAAACATCTACAGTAATAGCCTGTTTTTCCTGTGGATCTCTCCCTGCATTCAATATCTAAAAAACTCACCTAAAATGGCACAACACCATGACCAAAGACCAACGTTAAAAAACAAAGAAGCAAAGTTGTAGTCACATTTTCTTTAATTGTAAATCAATAGTTGTTTGTCTCACCGGTCAGTCCGATGATTCACTAAACAAAGACACAGTTCCCCTTGATTAAAGTCCTGCATGCTATTGATTTTGCTCTGTAAATATAGCTCATCTCATAGCTACCAAAGGGCTTACATTTCAAAAGAAAGGCTGGTTTGGATTATTATAAATGACATGCTTCAATTCACAGGTTAAACAGCGGCACTTTGTGTATGTACATATATGTGTGCAAATGCTCGATAACGTTATATGGAGGACTAGAGCTTAGTCATGCAATGTGTGTGTGTAATGTGAACCTCCATACATTTTTAATCGAGAACATACTGTGTTTTATGTAGGTATTAGGAAACTTTAAGGCATTTAAATCAATTAAACAGCGTTCTTATTGTGAGCTAAATTTAGCAGCCCAGGGACCGTTATCAATAGGGGTTTGTTTAGGAATGGGCTTATCTTATGGCATCTGTTGCTGTAATTTGGAGCACAGCTTAGCACAGCCCTTGGAGGAGGTCTGTATACTAAAATGTAATGAAATGTCCAAAAGCCTCTGACATTGTTATCATTCAGCACTGCACTATTCATTTTTCTGTAAATTGGCTCTCAAGGGGGGCATTTATTTATTTATTTTAATATTAATTTTTGGGCTTGGATTTGCGAGTTGTATCCTTCCGAATGTAGTAACTATCGTGTTTTGAGCTTCTACGGTATTCTCCTTAACACAGTGTCATCTGGCATGAGGTCAAAACAGCAACAAATGGTCAAGACATGTCTCTTTTATTGTTAAGCCACTAAAACAATGAAATGCTTCTGTAGTAGTTTGTAGTATTACTAGACAACATATAGGAGAATTGAAAAATCATTATCCCAATCTTAGAAATTCATGAAGGGTAATTCTTACTCAGCTGGTGAAAACACAGTTGTGAGGTGTTCAAGGCGAGTTATACAGTCAGGGAAGGGTTGCACACTGACTTGGGACACGTTTTTAGGTTGGGGAGGTATAATTGTTAGGTTCTGACCACCTTACCATTTTACAGCTGCCCAACTGGCCAGGTGCCTTGGAGCTTGAACGGACATCTGTAGGGTCGGCCTCCATGGGTCGCTGACAAGCTTCTTTGTATAAAAAAGAGGTTGGTTTGACATTAGGACACCCACTGACCTTAAATCTCTTAAATGTGTTGTTGTGGGATTTCCTGCAGTTTGGAAACATATTTGGACATTATACATTTATTTTAAAGAAAGTTGTATTTCTAAATGATCATTTTAGTAAATATACCCACACAAAAATAAATAAATCTGATAGAATAACAAAATCAAAACCACAGGTACAAACTAGTGTACTACAGACATATGCCATGCCATTTCAAAAGAATGGCTTTAGTGATTATGAGAATTAAAGCAGGTGGATCTGTGTTCTTTGGAACACACCATTCCAGGGGAGGAGGGGTGGAGAGGTGGGTGAAACATTCCGTAATTCTATCACACATGCTTCTTCCTTGCTTTGCAGTCAAGCAAGAGACTTAATACTGATTATGTGGATTTCCTGCAGGAATTAACTGCTTGGAATGTTTCCTGTTTTGTGATCTGAGGGTTCATGTTTTCAGAAAGCGCACTTGACACAGGTTTACCCTGTCGGTATTAAGAGCCTAATGGGATGCGTTAGAGAATTTCCAGCAAGAGGAGACAGGAAGGCATTGCTTATTTTTTTGCAATGAGGGCAGCTATAGAGACTGTCACAATTGTCTGGGAGCTTAGCTGGTGAGTAGAAAGCTTAGATGTAACAAGCATTGAGGTGATAAAAATCAACACTAAATTGATTTGCTATAAATAATGCTTGGAGACAGCTGCAGTCTGCCTGGATATTTTTTGATATATCACTTGTTAAGATGTCCACAGTATGAAACAATCAGCAGTTTATTGACCTTTACTGATAACTGAAGTTTGGAAATAAGATGCTGTTTTAAACAGAAAGGTGTTGAATTACATATAGTATTTGTTGCTTTTGTATAATTGCTTCACAACAACATGAAACAAAACGGTTCTCTTCACAACATTATATCATTGCCTATTTTATAACTGAAAGGTGGGATTTCTTTTTTAAAGAAACAGGTCACCCAACGCCTTTGCTTTTTATTCAGAAGTATTTTTTAGATATTTTTTTTCTGCTGTTTCAGATGTGTAAAACTCCATTCTTAAATGGCACCACAGTTGCAATGAGTTGAATTTGAAATGCCTCACTCCCTGCAAACACTGATGAACATTTAGAGGAAAATGTATGTGCTGCTGTACTGACACATAGTGTCATACAGCGACCAGCTGCCAGGACTGCAACTAGAAGATCACTGTAAACTTCTAAGATGTTTACATTTTTTAACCTAAAACAGACACCTCCAGAAAAGTAGAACCTGCGTGGGCAGTTAAAGTGACAGGAGCACACATGATCAAACATATCTGAACTTGGATACATATATGTGAAGTCCAGTTAAGCATGCTATTACAAAAAAAGGAATAAAAAGGCTACTTCTTTATTTTGGTCAAAATAAACAAATATATTGTAGCGATCGCGGTTAACGCAGGCAGGTGCATCACACAGGGCAAGGCAATCCACACACAGACAGAAGGCGGGCACGAACTGTGGACCTCTCGCACTAAAGCATAGCGCTGATACTGCTATACAAAGGAGCCGGCTCTTATGTACAGCAGTATCAACACTGTGCTTTAGTGCAAGAGGACCCGGTTCATACCAGCCCTCTGCCTGTGTGTGGATTGCCTCGTCCTGTGTGATGTGCCTGCCTTCGGGAACTGAGGTACGCTACATATGTGTGTTTTATATATATATATATATATATATATATATATATATAATTGCTTATACACATCATATAAAAGGTATACGATAATCACCAGTATGCTTTTACTGTACTTGCTGGAATGGTTCCAGTACATTTGTTAACTATAAAATAGCATATGAAGTGTTCCTCTTCCAATAATAATGGGACTGTGTACATTTCATATTTAAAGTTGACCCAGTCTCTTGTGGAGTAAAAGTGTCTTCTGGTGAGCTTCAGTGGTTTTCAACAGGATCAGGAAGCAAAGCTTCCTTCAAAGTGCAAAACGAGATGCTTTGTAACAGTGGTGAATCCATGCATAGCTCTTGATAATACAGGTTTCGAACCAAACCTAAACTGACATCTACTGTAGGACTTTAAATGTCAAACAGTGGTGTAAACAAAACTCTTAAGCAAGGGCGTCATTTCAGAAACAATTTGGATATATCAGCATTGAACATTCTCTGATATAAAAAAAAATAAAAAATAAAGGGAGTAATTGGGGCTTTTTATAACGAGATAGTATGCTGTGCTTTATCAACATTGGTCTTATTCTTAAAATAAATTATACAAAATGTGTAGTGCAATTTCCTTCTGTCAGTTTTTCATAGGAAAAGGGAACTTGATTTGCCTTATGCTGCCACTTAAAGAAAGACAGCAAAAATGGTTCCTTCACAGGCTGACACGTCTACACTTGTAAATTATTATTAATAGTGTTACTAGTGTGCTTATTATTTTAAAATATTGAAAGTAGTACGGCAAACAACAGTAAATTGTGTTACCTTTGTGCCTAGTGTTGTAAAATCATGAGAACAGACATTAAAGTAAACATGTGAAGTCTGAATTGTTATTCATTTGTACAACCTAGACTTATTTCCCAGATCATCAAGACTTATCAACCGGATCATTATATTAACCGAAGGAAAAATGTCTAATGGGATTTAACACATATTTTGAACATTTTTTCTATTTTGAATCATAAATGTAAAGTTATCTCCTCTGTGCACTTGACACTAAAAAGTGGGACTTTTTTTTTTTTAAAATAAAACAACATGTAACTTCGGGTATCTGTGTGTGTGATGCATGTAGACTGTTTTTGTATTAGTATGCATTTTTATCGATGTATTGTATTGCTTTACTGGTTCTTGAGCTCTTGCTGAGCTTAGCTTTGTCTTCTCTGGCATCTTATCTGAAGCTGTGTTGGTTTGCTGGACATGGAGACCTGTTTGAACTTTGCAGTTTGAACCCTGACAATTGACAGTCCTGAACTCATCTCACAGAGCTTTACATTTGAAGCGATAAGAAGATTCAGCAGTCCGTTCTGCTCAGTTTAGTGATTTTTAATAAGAAGTTCAATGTAGATTGGGAAAAATATGGGTATCGATTTTTACATCTGAATTTAAAGGAAAGTAAATTTAGTTGAACACAGTTTCTGCATGTAGCAATTGTTGCTTGATTTACATAAAGTGTTTCATTTTCTGGAAAATTAGGTATCAATTAGGTATAATGCTATTTAATGGTTTGTGTCCAAATCACTTCTACATGGCCACCTTCATGTATGGTAAATGCATATTTTTCCTTTAGCAAAATAACAAGTGTCTAACAATAGCCAATTCTCGTTGTCTTTATTGAGGATAAAAATGAGGTTGGCTGCTTTGTCTGCATTCAAAATGTGGTCTGTAAATGGTTCAAAACTGTTTAAATGGCAGGTATACATCTTGGACAAAATGCTTAACACATTTATAATATTCTCACAACTTACTGTTTCTGCCATCTGTTGCAAATGTATTAACACCACTGTTTTTATCCACACATCCTTTGATAATTAAGTAATTAAGCTGCACTAATCGAGCTGTCCAGATAGCTTCCCATCTGAAAATCATAGTGACACATGCTGTGTAAATGAACCAGTGAAAATAAAAGGGATTGAAAGAGACCTTTATGGACATTATAGGTTTGATAATGACCTTATTGTGTTTTAAGAAATTGCAAATAACACCTGGGTAAGGTACACAGGAGGCAGTAACAGCGACAAGGTTTGTAAAAAGTCACAGCACAGTTCTGAAACACTAAAATTCTGAAAGAAAACAGCTTCAATGAGGTACAGTTTGCAGGTACTCTTCTGAGGTGCCAAAACTCCAGCCTTAATAACACTTGAGCACCTGGTCCTCAGTTGCAGTAATATCATTTTAATAACTTTGTGATCTACCAGATGCTAAAGAGGTAAGATTCCCAGCAGTGGAAGGAAAAGTATTTTGTATTCAGCTGTAAGCTACAAATGTTAACTGAGGTAGCTGCTCGCAAAACTTTGCAGGATAAAAGATGATACTGATTAATGTGAACTAATAATTTCACAGTAATCTGTCCATAAAAGCTGTTTTCTAACATGCATAGTAGTAGATTTGTTTTAATACTTCACAAGGTTCTGAAGTTAGGGCAACATTCTTTCAAACGTTCAAATATATCAGTGTTCATCTCTCAATCTAAGACATTAATGCACTCTTTGCTGTTTTGAGGGCTGTGTTGTACAAAGGTATGTCTGAAAGAATTACATAGCTCAGACAGGTCATTCTTGGTTTGGCCAAGCACTTGCTTTTTTTTTTTAATTGTGTGATTCTGTTTTCACAATCCAAATAGCAATTCACCTTAACTCTTGTGTTACCAGGTTCTTTATCGGCTTAGCACATTTTTTTCGAGGTATCACACCAACTGCAAATTAATTACATTCCTTATATTTTAACATTAAATTCTTAAACTCAGTGAACATGTTAACACAGATAAATACAATAAGGAAATGCATTAATACGTTATAAAACAGTTTGTTTAATATTATAGGCACGTTTTTGGTTGCCTCTGACAATGGTTCCAGTTGGATTTGTAGCTGGACTCGGGTGTTTACGACTCAACCAGTGTAGTTTAGAATTTTTCTTATTCTTATCCTTACAGAGATTGACTTATGTTTGTTGGGTTGGTTTTTCTTGTGTAGTTTTCTAGTAACCGAGGACATTGCATTCTGGGAGATGTAGTTGTTAGTGGAACTTTAGGGGAGGCAGACAAGCTGTGCAGCAAAATTTTTCCACATTAAATTTAAATTTAGTCTGTATTTTGGATTTTTTAATTTGTAAAAACAGCAGATACACAGCTAACCTGGACTGCAGGGTGTATTTGAATATTTTTTATTTTTTTGCTAATCATCTACATATCACAGCTAGTATTTGTCTTTGGTTTGGCTGAGTTATTCCAAGGTTTTCTTACATTTTTACATTTGTATTGTAGGTTATGACCAGGTACATATTGTGCTGAAGAACATAATTCATGAAGACTGTGATTACATTGTAATATCAAGGCCTACAGCTCCAATTTAAAGCTGGAAGGCAAAGGTGCTGATGCATTTCCAATTAAACTGTGGATTTATGATCAGGAGGTTGGTTATTCTACATGCATTACACTACAATTGTAATATCATGAGGAAACATGTAAAGGAGGAGGCACTACACTGTGGGCTAGAAATCAAATTAAATTTGTAAGTCAGGTCTTTAAAAGCTAGGCAGGAAAAATAATTGAAACTAGATACCGAATGAAAATGAATGTTCATACTTTATGTTGCAGAATGTTTGTTATTATTATTATTATTATTATTATTATTATTATTATTATAGGAATTGTTATTATTATAGGAACTATAGGAATTGTGAAGATTGGGTTTAAACCTACTATAATATTACACTGTACTGTATGCCTGCCCGCATCAATAGTGTTTTTATATGAGGGTAAAACCCTATTACGAATTCCAGAAAAGAAAAAGAAAAGACTCAGAACAACAGTAATTTCACAGCAAGCTTGGGATTTAATTGCCCTCAGTATACAGTTTACCATGGTAAATACCCCCATTCATATACATTTATCTTGACTTTTAATATGTTTTCTAATTTACAATATTTAAAATGTACAGCAAGAGTGGTACAGATGATGCATTAGACAGTTTTTAAGTCAGATTTCAATTCTGAATAATTAGCTAAATGTGGTGTATCCTACATTATATTACAAGCTCTTATGAATGTATGAGTGTTTGTGTGAGAAAGCTGGAAAAAGAACTGCTGATTCAGCTTTTGTAAAACTATCAGTGAGGATATTCTGGCATATTCTCTATGCCTCGTCTGGGTTGTAAGGTAATTTAATAATACAGAGTAATTACTGAAAACAAAATGAAAAATAAAACTCTGTAGTATAGTTTTTCTTCTGCGAGACTCGTGGCAGGAGAGTAAATTTGCTGTAAAACTCGCTCTATAAAAATCTTTAAGAAACTGTATTATATTTGAAAATATTTCAGATAATACTTTGGTTCAGAGCTGCTGTATTCTCAAGTCATTGCTCAAAGCTTTAAATTAGTTGACATCTCATGTAAATCTGAAAGACAGCATAGTGCATCATTCAGGTGCTTCAGAAAATAATGTATAAACCATAGGAGTTGGTTTGCAACTCTGTCAAAGCTATGAATAGTAACCAAGTTAGACAGGCACACTACCAAGAACTGGAAACAAATGTAGAATGACTGTGTTGGGGACTGTACTGCCTGTATTACCCCACTTATCAGACCCCTTGTTAATTAAATGTTTTGGTATCCCTCAGTAGAAAACCATCTTAAAATATATGCAACTGACTTTATTGAATAAGCCATCCCAATACAGTGGTAAAAGAAAAAGTTGCTGACCTGTAGTTGGCCATAATACCTGAACAATCAATATAATATCATGTGTGATATTCAAAACATTTCTGTCAATGCATTAGGTAAAAAATGCTGCACTTTTAAGCAGTTTTAATGTACTTCTATTGCACCATTTCAAACTCAACAATTCAATAGTTCAGTTTATAAGGGAGTAACCCTAAATACTCAAGACAGGAGGACTCTGTTTGGGCTTGTATCCCTAATTCAATTAATTTCAAATCCTAGGAAGGTTAACTAACACATCCATAGTATAGTAATTCATTATTTATCCCCACAGATTGATGATGATAATGAGCATTGCATGGTTTCTTGTTTACAGTGTGACTATGTTAGTTGATATTGCCCTTGACTTTTGGACAGAAGATCAGAAGGTTTAGTTCCTTCATGGGAATAACTGGGACAAGGGGGGTAGATTTATCAGCTTGGTGATGATACATAACAGGGAACTCAAAGAATCTGATAACATCAGACTAGTAATGTATGTTAATTCACAAATTGCTGTTGTAATGGGCTCATCTTTCACCAAAATCACCAAAAAATCAATTTTACCCAAAAAAAACCCATGATGACTACTCTTCAGTTTAGGGGGCTCAATGTGTTTTTCATAATAATAATAATAATAATAATAATATATAATAATAATAATAATAGTATTCAGTAGAGGGAGGATCTAACTTTGAAAATATAGTTGCTGTATTACTTTCTTAAGTGTGTACAATTTCATATTATAGTATTGCCATGTGTCCACATATCTATAATAATAATAATAATAATAATAATAATAATAATAATAATAGATCATTTGCTTTCAAGCATTCCTTCTTCTTGTCTCTGGCAGCTTTTTAAAATGTATAGATTACCTGTTGTTTTAAAACCCTATTTCTCAGTTTAAACCAGCACCATGGTGTGTTCTTTGTGACAGGTGAGAATTGAGTCTGCTGTGTGCTTTGGCAATAATCCCAAAAGATGTGAGTTATAGTAATAGATCCTACCTCTGCTGTCAGCCTGCCTTGCTTCCAGATGTAGCTTTTTAGAGAAAATGCAGAATGGAATTTACATTGTTTATTCAAAAGCAGACCAACTGTCAGACAAAGGCAGATTTTCTAGGTGTGCAAGGCAAGACTGAGTATTTTTTTAAGTATATTTAAATTCATGGGGAATCTTGAGTTTTCATTTGGCATGCTCAAATGGTATCAATAGTGTTTCACATTTATTGCCACACCTCTTGTCTCGAAGGACTGTTGTATCACTATTGGATACACTTGGCTTCCAAAGTCTGATTTAGTTGCTTGGTCTTATGGGGCATTGTGACAGAGACAGAGTGGTTATTGGTGGTAAATCTCTTTCCCGACCTGTGAGGGCACTGTGTAAAGGGAACAGAGTGGCCTGGATTGGATGGCCAATTCATTCCCAGGGTTAGAAGGAAGTCGGTCATCTAAAAAAGGGGCGGAGCTAAGATACACTAGTTAACCATGGGGTTATGATTGACGGTACAAAAGGGGGTGTATCGAATTGATCTCTTCCTTGTTAAGCTGAACCAGAAGGAAAAAGACGTGTGTTATTATCATAAGTGTTTTGTTTTTTTGTTGTTATTAAATATACTGTTTGTTGTTATTTAGATGGCTAACATGATCTAGAGCTGTCGCCAGAGGCCAGCACAAACCCAGACTACACTGCACTTTGTTTCACAAATAACTGTATTTGCACCACAAGCACTTTAGCACTCACTGTGGACTTGTGTTTGTGTTTTGTGTTAAATGTGGGTGTATAAGATCGGGACCATTATTTAGGGGGACACGGCTGTATTGCCTGTTCTCATTGTTATTGTCATCAGACTTTGGATTATAAAAATAAATAACATTGCACCTGAGTTACCATTGTCTGTCTGTTCATTGATCACTGCTGCATTCCTGCACCTGCACACTGTCAACCACTTTGACCCAGGCATGCACTCTTGGTATTTCATTAGCAAAGACAGGACTAATAAATATAGGCCCATGGTTCTGCATTGACTTGTATTATTACAATATTTATTGTAGTTTTAAAAATACACTTAATTCAATAAAGTAAATAAAAATTGAAGTGTTTGGTCTTTCATAATCATGATACAAAATGATTTGAAGATGTTGTTTACATTATATAGCTTAGCCAGATACAGAATGCTGATTAAAGTTTTAAAATGTCTGTTTATATTCAGTCCACCTGCATATTATTATTGAGTTGTTAACGGTAGAGAAGCAGGATCGCTTAGAGCTTATACAATCTTCCTGAAAGCAAAGATTCAACCTCTTTTTTGAAAGATTGATGCTTGTTTTGCTATGTGGCCTACCTCAAATGAATATGTCTTGGAAATAACTGGCCATTCTAATTTGAGTGCAGTATGATAATGTTAATGCTTACACATCTATTGGGCAGTTTGGTCTGGCTTATACTGTTTGCTGAGGTTGTGAAACCATGATTTAATTGTTATATGCAAGACAGAGCTGTATAATTTATATAAAAGAAGGTATTAGAGATGTTTTGTTTTTTTTACTGATCCAAAGGTTTACAACTCATAAAGTGGCCTTAGATTTCTTGATAAGCCTGAATGGAGGATGTTGCAGTAGGCAGAGCCCATTTATAGAGTTTATATAGCGATAAAATAATTCTTCAGGTGGTACAGAAGAGGCTGAGTAATGGATCTGCCCACATCGCATTCTGCAAAACTCTTTCAGTAATTGATTGTATCCACAAAATCCAGTCTCTAAAGATGGTTTTAGAATGCTATTCTCTGCCGAAGCAGAATTACTCCACAAATGTAATAAGCCAGGAGATGATGACGACAGCACTGGTAATACGAGGTACCAGAAGGCTATACTCAAAGTGTTCTTTTTTAAAACCTGCGTTGCCTGTGAGTGACAGAAATTAAATGGTTACATAAGTCTTCAAAGAGCATTGTAGAATTGAGTTTGAGAAACCAGCAATAAGAGAGATGTAATCATAAAAGTTTAGTTCTGACAGATATGAAAATGACTTGCGGATTTATGCAGTGCAGTCACATTAATCCCTTTAGCTCGCTGTAGTGCTGGTTGGAAGATATGAGGATTTCTGTCTGCTTTCCATATATCTATTCAAAGGTATCTCTATAGTCTATTTACTGAAAGTATATACCTTTGTGAGAAAGAAGAAACTAAAGTTTGATTTTTAAACACAGATTTGAATGAAATAACGACTGCTGGTCCCTAGAGGTGCAGTATTCTTCTGTACAGAACGGAATTCAACTGTCAGATCTTTGGTGCTTCTTTAACAATATCTGCAGTCTTTTAAGGCTTTAAATGTACCATAAAAGATCAAAGGAGCGTAACTATTGGTCCTGTGCATCATCTAGTCTGTTTGGTACTGTAGTAAATATAAACGAGGCTAAATTATGATATTTAATAACCTGTTAGGTTTTGAAAGCCATAATTTTCCGCAAATGTTTATATAATTATTACTTCATCAAAACCCTTTATTTATATTGTAGTTCCCATTACACCTGACAACTCATTAAGGCATTTAACACACATGTACAATACATCTGTTTTAAACTGTCATATTAAAAAGGATGCTTCAAAGCCTTATGAAAACTTTTAGTCCTGACAATTTCTCATTTGTAGACTGATAGGGCTTTGTTTTGAAGCAAAGTACAATGACACAAGCTGTTTTTCTGAGAGGAATAATACAATTGTAACTTTAGACAGCTAACACAAAGCATATTGTTTTACAGGAAAGAGTGGTTGTGAGTCATTTCTTGCTCGTTTTATTCTGATACATTTATTTGATTCCTCTCTGAAAATGTGCATTTGACTTTGATCCCTTCAAAATTAGGCCCGTAATGCTGTAAAGAAGCTACCTTTATAAAACCTAGACATCTAAAACATTCAGGATATTGTTAGGAAAGAATGTAGCTCATTGGCCATCAGTTGATAGACAGTATTTGGAATAATCAAAGCAACATCACTCAATCAAGTGTTATTTGTCAGTGGAGTCTGTGCAATATCCCAGACTTATTTAATGGGCAGTTTTAACAAAACATTTTTTTTTTTTTTTTGTCATTAAGATACAGGGCCATAGGTTAAGTTGGCTGCTATTGATTTCAAACTGGCCTCAGGTCAAGTGATAGTACTTTAACAAGAAAAGTGTGCCGAGGTAAACCAGTAATTCTTTATTACTTAACTCTGAGACAGAACAAGCACTTTTTAATTTGGGTAGATAAAGTCTAACTGAATCTTCTATCTCTGCTCCCCTGTTTTGGTGACACACAGATAACTGTGGATGTCTGTACAAAAGCCTGGCACCTGCTTTTGTATAACAGGGCAAATGGAATAGGAAAGCACAGTCCAATTGACTGCTTTTCTGATGGTTTGATAGAAATTATTTGTCCCAGTGTTCAACCAGAATAATACAAGCATTTTGCAGAGGTTATTGGAAAATGAGAAGTCCTTTCATTTCTATGTTTAAAAATAATAATACAAAAAAAAAAAAAGAAACACTACCGGACAAATAAGAACGAAATATATAATTTTGAAATAACAATGAAAGGTTTCAATAACAGACATTTAACCTGGTAGAGTCTAGGGAATGACTATATTTATTTTGTTGCAGTGATTGAAGGCTTGTCTTGAAGGGGTCTCTGGAGGAATTTAGTGAGGACACCAGCACATTTCGTAATACCCAGGCAGACAAGGCTTTTTCAATTGATTTGTTTCTTGCTCATTTTTTTGGATAGGATTTCAGTGTTCTTTTTTTCTTTGAGTTGTTGCTTTAAGAAGTATTTGTCGGCAGGTATCAAATAAATAAAAACACACCTATTTATTAATGCGTTGATTTCATAACCAGAAAAGTTGTCCCTCCCTCACTTTTACAATTGAGTACAAATCAATAGGAAGATAGGAAGCGAATCGTAGTGGTCAAGGTCGTAAATTGACAATGTAAAGGTTTTGTAAAACTAGCAAAAGCAACTGATTTGTCACGTAAATGTGACCTGTCTTTAAACCTGTCTGGAGCGACTGCTGGGATATGAATTTCTGTGTCAGGTTTAATCAGAATTACCACCTTGCCCAAGAATAAAATTCCACAACATTCCGCATATCTAAGGGAAAATAAAGGGAAAATAAAATGATTATATATAAAAAGGATAAAATAATCGCTTATAAAGTATACATTAGTTTATAGTTTAGTTAGTTTATTCAGGACAGGTTCTATATTAAACAACACTGTCAGATTATTGATTGATACTCAATAATTGTGCAAGGGGAAACTGAAGGACCATGTTGTTTTGTGTTGGGTAATTAACATGTTTTATTCTGTTTAATTTATACCTAACAAATTCACATTTTGTTAAAGACAATTGCTTGGAAAATAAGAATATCATCACACCTCTACTTGTTATATCAGTTGGAAGATTGAATGCTGCTAATAAACAAGAATGGAAAGATTTCAGTGTTTTGCTCAGATAGGACTGGGATTTATGATTTTTCTAATGGCTTTATGGAAGTAGTTTTATATAGTGATGTATGCATGGCAAGGACTTTTGAAAATAAAATACTGTCTTTAAAAGCAGCATGCAAATACAACGGGCATTATTGTGTGATGTAAGGCTATTGCAGATGAGAGGAGGTTAAAAGCTCTACAATGATTAGGATATTTTGTATAGTAGTTAGGATGCCTGCTTGCTGTGTGCTACATCGCCGGTTGGTTCCCATCCATGCACACATTATTTGAAACCCAATATTGGCAAACAAAGGACAACATAAAGTATATCTGGGGAGTCTGTAAGTACAGGAGTCACTTTATCGGGACGCCTCGGGAGAAGTAAAAACATCCCAGATAAGCGGCTGCCCTAATTAAACGAGAGGCATTTGAGAAGACCTTAGTCACACTTCTGTGTTTCTAAATGAAAACACAAATAATTAAATGACATTATGATTAAATGTTAGATACATAATATGAGTTAGTTTTTTGTTTTTTTATATTCCTAAACAATGAGTCGCTTTTTATTTCTACATGAAATAAAAAATAATGAAATCACATCTTATCATAAGGTGAGTTACCTGTGATGATGACATGACAAATCCTGATTATCAGTATCCTGTTTAGACAGTGCCGACTGTACATCATTTCTGAAGGTAATTCTCTCTTTCGAGTTGGTGTTAACTATTTTATAAAGTTTCTTAATAAAATGTAACATAAACTCACAATTACTGTTGCCCCTTATCAAAGTGCAGTACTGGTTTGTTAAGCCTCACTCACTATTACATTAATGGTATTGAGCTTTGGGTAAATTGGTTTTGCTCTGTTATTTCCTACACCCTGAAAAAGAACAAACATATACATGATTTTAATGTATGAATCACAACAGACATCCCCAAAAAGAATGAGGCTTATTTCTTACATTCTGGCAATCGTGTCACAAGAATACACCAATATTACATGATCAAAGAAATCAGACCCACTTTACTGTGGGCAGTTTTAAGGGTTCTGTCTGTAACTCTTTAGTCATTTTTACTTATTTGTATTTTTTCATACTGCAGACTTCTTTCTGTTTTAACTGATGTGTAAAGTGCTTAAGAGATACTGTGGTGTGAAAGGCTCTATATAATAAATCAAATTGAACTGAACTGAATTGGATAGAATCACTTTTATTAATAGGTTTATATATATACACACACACACACACACTGAATATAAATTGCCAGTCTAATAAAAATGCAAAAATATGTCTATAAAAGAAAGAAATTGAATGTATTGTCAGTTTCAATAAAAGAAGGAGCCTGTCTTTCTGGATATGTAACAGTTACAAATGAATGACAGCTGTTTGTTTAATAAGCTACAATAGCATTGCTAACCCTGTAATCTATACTAACATCAATTGGATTTTCTCTGTTCCCTTTGCATTTGTTTTCATTTTGTCTGCTGACAGCTGGCTTGAGACCCTGGGATGATGGGCAGGCCCTCTGTATCTGTTGTGCTGAGTGATGACTGAGATACTGGCAGTCGTTCTTGGTTATGGGTTTTTCTGCACCGTGTCAGTTTTGAACATTGCGCAAGTCTAATAATACTGTTCAAAGTATTCTATCACAGCTCTGAGTCACGGCTTATCACAGTTTCTTGTAAGATAACTGTTTTCTCTTGTGATGAGTTTATAAAGTGATCATGTGTTTGGAAGGTTTCTTTGATCAACAGAAATAATGCTTGATGAGAGAGACCCACTCTTTCTCTCTAATGCATTTCTCTCTCTCTCTCTCTCTCTCTCTCTCTGTCTCTCTCTCTCTCTCTCTCTCTCTCTCTCTCTCTCTCTCTACTATATATATAGAGTGTATATCTATATATATATATATATATATATATATATAGAGAGAGAGATATAGAGAGAGAGAGAGAGAGAGAGAGAGAGAGAGAGAGAGAGAGAGAGAGAGAGAGAGTAACAAATCTCACTCAAGGTTCATTTGGCCTTTTAAATGCTGGACCCAACACAGGAATTTAGATTTTTAAAGTGTGTTGCACACTTTTATTATTTACAGTAACAAAAATAAACAAACAAAATGCTACTTCTGTTTTGGAGTACGAACTAAACTTTATTAGATTTCCTAAACTAAAGCAATTGGATGACTAAGCCGTTTCTCAGTTACAAAAACAAGACTTTTTCCACACAGTTTACAACACAAACAAAAAGGTTTACACACTACCTTCTTCTGTTAAACACAGCCTGACACAACAGCCCTGACTACAGGGTTTCTACCCTTTTTATGCAGAGCTTAATTACTTTAATGGGAGCCAGGTGTACCTCCTTCTGCCTCACTCCTGTGGCCTTCTGGGGGATGTAGTCCTTTAATCCCTCCTGGACTACATTTCTTTCTCTCCTCCTCCCCCTAGTCTGCCACAATGTATATATAGTAATGTGTTCTGTGTGAGAAATACAGGAATGTATAGGGCAAGTAAATGCTGGGCTAACTGGTTGCTCATACAGCACTCATTTAGTTTGAAATTGAAGAGCAAACAACAGATCTGTTCTGGTTGATGGGGGTTATGCTGTGTAAATGTTATTGAAATACGGAGCTGTGGAAGAAGAAACACTTTACAAAAAGATACAGATTCTTTATCTGAATAATCAACGGGGTTGTAGTGCTTCTGAACAATTTGGAGGATGAAAAATAGGACAGGTAAGGAACATGGAAAATTGGGGCCCCTTTCCCAGTGCAGACTGCATATTGCCATCGCCTCACCTAATACCTGTTTTACATTACAACTACACTAGAGTGGTGTTGGACAGTATTACAAGAGGATTTGGGGATTTACAATGCTATACAGTCAGAATATACCTTAATTGTTTTGAACAGTTTATTTTAAACCACACAGTTTATCAACTGTCAACTGTGTGGTTCAGAATTACACCAGCACTAAAAGGGTCCATGTATCCAATACTCATAAAGACAGTGACACAAAAAAAAAACAACCCTGCAATGCCAACCATTTTTTTTTACTGACTTGGTGTAACTAATGCAACATGTCTTACCATGTGATAACACCTGTAGAATATAGTAGTTAGCTTTCATTTATTTAACTTGTAACAGAAAGACAATGATTTTTGGTGGTCAATCTCCATCCCAACCTGTGAGGGTGCTAAGTAACGGGAACAGAGTACTCTGGACTACTTGGCCTGACACTTCATTTCAAGGGTTAAAAGGAATTCGGTCATTTAGAAAAGGGACGGAGCTTCGGTACACTAACCCGGAAGGGAAATAATGTAGCAGCTGCGGATTGGAGGAGCAGCTGCAATCGTTTACCAAGGGGTCGCGAGTGACGGTATAAATAGAGGTCGAAGCGATGCATTCTGTTTCTTCGTTTTGGTTGATATAAAGTGACCCGGAAGGATCTGTGTTTTTGTGAATAATCGTGAGTGTTTGTTTTGTTCGATTTGTTTGCTTGTACTCACTAGACAGCTAACACGTTCCAGATCTCTTGCCAGAGGCCAGCACAAACCTGGAACAGCACTTCACTCATATCACAATAAACTGTATTTGTACCAGAATCACTAATTCAGGCACTAAACTGACTTGTGTATGTGTTTTGTGTTTCATGTGGGGATACAATAACGGGACAATTATTTTGGGACCAATCAGGAGATTATAACGTCAGTAATAGACATTGCTGTATTACTTACCAGCATTATTATTTACTGTTTGTTTTGCCATCAGGCACTGGACATAAAATAAAATTTTAAAAAAATTAAAAAAAAAAAACTTTGCAACTGGACTACAATTGTCTGTCTGTTCTTTGATCACCTGCACCTGCACCCTATTAACCACTTTGCCACAAGTCAGACTTTCTTTTGAATACATTTTTACCACATTCAAGTCCACCTGGCAGACATTCAGCTCAGTAATTGTTTTGGCAGAGGCTTTGTGTTTCACTAAAATAAAACAAACAAACAAACAAACAAACAAAAAAGCTGTCAGTCCTTTCTGTTTGATCAAATTAATTATGTATCTTTTATGTGTCTCTGTGTGTGTCTCTCTCTCTCTCTCTCTCTCTCTCTCTCTCTCTCTCTCTCTCTCTATATCTCTATATATATATATATATATATATATATATATATATATATAAATGTCACATAGCCTTGACACAGTGTGCTGCAGTCATTGATACTCATGTTGTTGTTGTTCATCCTGGAGATCTGGGGATTGTGTTGGAAATGGAAGATGCTTGAAGTCTCTTGTCATGCTCCTCAAACGATTTGTGTACATATAAAGTAGCCAAGACTATTAGGGTACAAGTTCAGCATTGTTGGGTGGACCATTCACAACAATGCTTAAGTAAACTTTCTTTTCAGAGTAATCAAGGGACCCAGGGTATGTACCAGGAGAACATGCCACACATCAGGGTAATGCCACATCTACTCGGATAGTCAGATCCTAATAAAGTAACCAGGCAGTAGAGAGAAAGAGAGAGAGAGAGAGAGAGAGAGAGAGAGAGAGAGAGAGAGAGAGAGAGAGAGAAAGGAAAATGTATTACCGGTAAATGTTGTATGTAGATCTAGCTTTTTATGTAAATTCCAAGAGATTGATTGTTGGATTTGTTTGGGCACAACCATGCAGTGTATTTTGCATTGTGTTCATGTATCACTGTCAATGGTAAGGTCTGAAGGGAAGCCATTGTTTGATAGCCTGGGTTTATAATTGTGGTAAAAAAAAAAAAAATTGAATTGCAGTATTTATCATATTGTCTTTATCAATTCATATTTCAATGTGAAAGGAAACATCTAACTCGACCATCTGCTGTACGTGCTTATCCAGGAGAAGAAATAAACTCGGGTGTCATTCATTCTGCAATACTTACCGAAATTTGACTTGGCAATGTAGTTCTGCCTGAACTATGTACTTGTGTTAAAGGGTTGAGTTTGTAGATTTTAAAACTAATGTCATGAAATAAGATAAGACTCATATAATAGAAATGTTATCTATTTTTTGTTTGGCTGCTAAGAGATTGTGAAAATGACAGGCACTGCCTTCTCTGTGCATGGCTCCTGCTAGCTTATTATCGAGTGGCATTGATTGATGGCAGTGGAGAAGTTAGCAGTTGCATTTCTTAAGCCTTTCTAGCAACAGTGGTCATTTGGGAACAATGTTCTATCGGCAGAAGGTGTTAAGATTGCAGAGTAGCTGTAAAAATAATACTCAATCATGGACACGTGGGAAGAAAAGTGGGGGGAAAAGTCTCATATACCATACTTTAAGCTAGGATTCTGCTCAAATGACACACCAGCTCCATACATTTAAATATCATCATTAAAGCTCAGATGACTTGAGTCAATATGCAGACTCCACAGGTAATCTTTAGAGCTGACGCCATAATGGACCTAACCGATCTTGTCACAGTAATAATATCCATCAGCTATCAGGGCTTTGAATTAGTGTTAGTGAACCCAAATTCAAAGGTTCCATTGGGGTATTTCACTTTGAAGTGAAATTCATCCAAAAATGAATTAAAATGTATCTCTTTGATAGGTATAGCATTCAGTTCTATGCTTTATTCCCACATGTACGAGGTATTGCTAAAACGGAATTGCTTTATTACGTGGTTGGTTAGTTGTATAAAATCTATTATCTCATAACAGTCTTGCGTTTAAATGCCGCAGGCCCCCTATATTTTTATACATGCATGATATTGATAGAATTGTCATGCTAAGGTGTTCCTTTTTTCAGACAGGATAAATTGAGAATGAAGCTGTAATAGTGACCTTGAATATTCCTGCTAGATGTTTCAAATTAGATTTTTCACGTTAGCCACAAATAAATGACACCGAATTGAATGAATTGTGGGACCCATTATAATGCAGATAAAAAGCAATCTATCTAGTAGATTTCCATAGAATTTGTTAGTCTTGGAAACAGACAACATTTCATATAGAAGGACATTATTGCTAGCAGTTTCTCATAGAATTGATGCTTTTGACAATTGTTCAATTGGGAAATAACATGTAATTGTATATGTTTTAGCGTTTCATTAGTAGCATCTGTATACTAAGCTGCATCATTTGATTTTAAACTGCCTAAAATACCCAAATGCAAATGTGAAGCACTGTTTGGATGTCATTTGTAGCAGCAGAATAATTAATATTCAGTGGCTTCCAACTGGACTGAAATTTCCAAAGGTAAAGAACCAGTGGAGTATGGCAATACCTGAAACCTCTAATCGTTTAACTTGATCATTTGTTTTATTGTTTTGTTCAACACTAAGATGCCTTAACCCCTCTGAGCTACATTCATGAGACAAAGGTCTAAATAGCCACATTTAAGCTGCTGTATCACAGATCATTAGTGATAAGTGGGAGCTGTTGTCACTTGCAGTGGATTAGGACATTTCCATGCAGTATATTGTGAAACATGTCTTATGCTTGTCATAGCTGTGCGAAACTGAGAGCTAAAGAAAAAGGACATTTGGTGCTAAAAACAGTCAAATGGAAAATACTTTCTCTCCGCTCGTGAACGTGTATTGCGATTAATTTACAAATTACTGTCGTTTACACACCATGCAAAGTCATATGTGTCAGCTCAAGTGTCAGATTAAGTAAATTGGAACAAAGCTTCCATTTAAATACTCTTGACAATCACATTTTTCTGCAGTACTTTTTTTTCCTATGTAATCTTTATTTGTGTATATATTTATTTTTTGCAAGGGGTTGTACAAGAAGCCGAATAGGGAATGGGTACTGTGGTTGTTTTGAAATGGCCATCTGAGAGCCCTGATCTCAGAATCGCCATGGCAATATGTGACTGTGCATAGTAAGTGTGACATTGACATATATTTTGGGGAGCTTAGATGAAACATCTTGACTTTTGCATGTTTAAAGCCGAATCAACTGCCCTATCTAGCACACACTTGTTCGTCAGTGACTGATTACCGGACAAGATCACCTGTAATATATAAATGTGTCTCTTTCTTGCAAGTCAGTTTCGGTCACAGGAGAATAGAGTCATTTCAGTCACATTCAGATATTTCTACACACAGCATACCATTGTCCTGTTATAGTTTAAGCAGTGAGCATTGCTTTGTTATAGCTATATCATTAGAAAACAAAATGTGTACTGTACAGTGCCAACAAAAGACAAGTTGTGGCAGAGCACCATTTTATTTAACATGAAAAAAGTAAGGCATGCAAGCTTTAATGATAAAACACTTTCTTCATTAATATATGCAATAACGAGATGGAGAGCCCAGAACAGTGGGCAAATGTTAATTCAGATAAGAGGTTCTTAAGTATATTAACAATTATTCAAGAGAACAATAACACTGTGAATTATATTGCAGGACTGCTGGTTGTAATGCTTCTCTGATTGATTATCTCTGCTGGAAGGTTGCAAAAGTATATTTTATTTCGTTTGTTCTAAATCAGAATTTTCACACATTTCAAAAAGGGAAGGAAACAAGTTGTCAGCATTGTTGATTACAATGTGACCAGTTGAAATAAAAGGTACAATGAGACTGGTTTCACAAAAGAGGTTGTTTTAGAGGGAATTGACACTGACCTGGTTAAAAATGGAAGGGTGTTTCCAGATCCTTCATGTACAGATATGTATAATGCAATGGTGACTCACAATCTCTAACCCAGTGTGGTTTTAGTCATATTCTCTCTCGGCTTGGAAGCAAAACAGTGTTTTTGCTTTTGCCCAGACCCTGTCAAAATGACTTCTATGTGGATGGTGCGAGAAACAGATGCACAACAGGTGCATTCAAGTGTAATCTGACCACTTGTGATTTATTTGGTGACACCCACTTGTTGACACTTATACTGTAGATTACAGCTACATTAAGTACAAGTTAATTCTAGAGGTTTGTAATATGTTGAGCAATAATAATAATAATAATAATAAATAATAATAATAATAATAATAATAATATAGTACTTGTGTAAGCATTGGTTTGTTATATTTTTTTATTTATTTCCCACTATCTTACTGCACCTTTATAAGTGAGAGTAAGCAGTCAATATTAGCCTAATTAATTATATTGTTGTTCACTAACGCAGGACATACAAAAGTTTGATGGAAGATATTCATTAACATTAACAGTCCTCCATTATAAATTCATGATGCAATAATTCACAGCTAGTTAAATTCACTATTAGGCTTTTTTGACAGTAAATTGTACATGTGCTATGCTTAATATTATAAAGCCCATTAGCTAATTCTCTGTTTTCAGTATTCCTAGTTTGTAATTCTAGATAGATAGATATACAGATACAGACAGACAGACAGACAGATATTGAATATTTGTGCTTATTTATCTTAAAGTTAACATAAATAAAGTAATTTAATATTTTCGGCATTGCTAGATGTTTTATCATAATTGTTCTTAATTGAGGGAAAAAACAAATCTAGGTGAGGGAACCCTAACAGATGTCATATTGGTCATATTTCTATCTTGGATTTGCACATTTACTTTTTACTGGATATGACTTTGTTTTTTCTGGGACTTTCCACAAATTCCTTGTGAGTCACAACATGTCAGTCTTTCAGATTGATACATCTGCATTGGTCTACATATTACGGAATTAAGCATGTCCAATGAAATCAGACGATTGCCTGATTGAATCATGGCTAGTGTATGTGTGGTTAAGAAAATATAAAATAACCCTTTTAGACAAAAGAAAAAAGTGTGTGTGTGTGTGTGTGTGTTTAAAAAAAAAACCCAAAACCCTCAATATCCTCATGTGTACTGATGTCTGTTTGTTGTCCTATACTGTTTGATTTCAGTACCGTATTACCATTGTCATTAAGAAGAACTGATAAGATACTCTGTCATTAAATTGTATGCCTCTGTATCAATCAGAACACAATAACTCTTGTATGGTATCTTAGACCCGGAGTCTCGTGGTAACATCTAGTTTTGAAGTCAACATCGTAATACTTTATTCCTTCTTTTCTTTTCCGTTAGTTGACCTGGCATGTGGTCCATTCTCTGCAAATCCAGTGTAAATGCTAGTACCAAAAAATCCAAGAAAAGTTTTTACTTTTTTAAGCAATTGAATTGTAAATATATTCACTGTTCATCCACGAGGAAGAATTGTGGGGCATTTTAACATTTACACAGCATTCAGCTGTGATCAATAATGTCAAAATAAGCTGACAGCATGGTGCACAACAGATCTGTGTGAAGAATGCAAGTTTGTTCAACTAATAGGTCTGAGACGTTCTAAACACTCCTGTGGCGTACTCCATCAAGCCTCATATACGGAATAAGCTTAGTAATGTATTCTCACCTTAAAACTAAACAACACCCTTTGTAGCCCTACCCCTTAAGTTTGTCCTGCACAGTTCCCTGCATCACTGCTATAGTTTATTAAAAGTAGGTAATCAAACATTTACAAACAGAGCAGGGCCTGCACACTTGCAATGCACAAACTGTGCTATTGTGTTAACATTTTTCTTTTACTTTTCAGATGAAAGAGAAGATGTTCAAAAGAAAACCTTCTCAAAATGGATAAACTCACAGTTTGCTAAGGTAAGAATATGTTGTACTAATCATCTGTATGAAGAGAGCAGCATTTCACAGTCATGCTTTTTGCTTTTGCTTGATTTAAAAGGTTGTTGGATACCATGTGCTTGTTTCTACTGTCAGATTTACAAGAATTTATGGGATGAATTACCTCAAATAAGAACAATTTAATTGATTTTCAGATTTCTTGGCAGAAAACACATATTTTGATAGCTATTAACATGCTGTTATGTAATGCCAAGGTATGGTACATTTGAATGACTGCTAAAGATACTGTAAGTAAAGAATGAAAACCGTACACTGTTCCACTGAGAATCTAAAAAGTTAAATAGGTTTTATTCTGATGGGAATACAATATCTACTTAATTGTTTGGTGTAATGTTTTAAGAGGGACTTTATTCAGAGAAATTGTTTGGTTTGTGTGATCAGTTTATTGTGACACTTTAATTATTAAAATAGTGTGTCTAGTGACCATGGTAGATGCCTTCAACGATGCCTTATGTAATAAAGAATACCACTACTGCATTTAAAAAAGGGATGGCAGGGGCTCCTGAGTGGCGCATCCAGCAAAGGCACTCCACATGGATGCACCCTATAGTTTGGGGATCACAGTTTCAATAGTCCAGGCCAAACGCTGCCTGGGTGGGGAGGGCCTAGGTTGGCAGGGGAATCCATGACTCATCACACACCAGCACCCTCTGTGGCCGATAGGGTGCCTGTGGCTCTGCAGTGGAGCTGCTAGATCTCTGTTGTCCTCCAGCACTGTAGGTCTGGTGGCCTCACTGTGGATCCACAGTGCGTAAAATGATGGATTGGCATGTTTCAGAGGACGCGTGCTCCAGCCTCCATTCCTCGAGTCAGCAGGGGGGTTGCAAGCAGTGAGCCGAGGATACAAATAATAATTGGGGAGAAAAACCGGGGTAAAAAATTGGAGACTACTAAATTTATTTAATTATTATTTTTTTTTTGGATGGATGGCGTAGGCGTAACCTGAATCTCTAAATCCTCTTGAGATGGAAGCTCTTTACTGTTAGGTCACTTCTTTGTGCTGTATGTACTTAAGGGACGATATCAGTAACAAGTTCAATCATATTTAAGTGTCGTAGGAGCTTGATAAATTAATTATGCTGAATACAAAAGGCTTGAATAGAATTTGATTGTGCTCCACCCTTGACTTGCAACAATTTTCCCATTGGACAAATGACATTGACAATAAGCTAAATATTTCAGGATCTAGCCTTCAATCATACAGATCTGTAGAATCTGATATTTTTTATTGCATTTGGATATATTTTATGTGATAATTTGCTTAATGATTATTGCGCTGTATGTTTTAATACGTCTAGAATTTCAGGGCAATGTCATTATTGCATGATGTAGTCGTTCAAAACTAATGGGCCAGAGTACCTGAGTGTGGTGTCAAAAAACAATATGCCAAAAATAAATCTTGAAAAAAATAAAGGGTACTTCTACAGAGCATAGAAAAGGGGCAGCTGGAAGGTATACCTAATATTTCACAATATCTCAGAATGAAGAAAAAAAGACTGCAACTTGCAACGTTTGCTCATCGGTGCTTTCCTTTCACTGCAAGTTTATTGTATCACAAGTACGTTTATTATTTATTTTTATTCAACGTATTTCTTTCAAACGGTATCAGCAAATTAACAGCTGACTTCAGCTAACTAAAATAAACTAGCTCAATAAATTACATTTCTCTTCAGCTAACCTAAATAAAATAGCACTCAGTAAGTTGCATTTATTAATTTGTTAACTTGAAAGTTTACTGTGTACCAAAAACAGCAATTACAAACTAACTTAATATTTTAACCCTTTGCGGTTCAATGTCCTGTCCCACATCATCAAAAAGATGTAAAGCGCAGATCTCTAGTCATTTTTTCTCTGGAAAAAGCAGAGAAAACCTTTCAGTGGCCGAGTGAGACCGATAGGAGCCGAATGAAGCCAATAAATAAATAAATAAATAAATAAAGAGCGTATCCGATAGCCCCATGCACCACAGAGATAACACGGACACAAACAAAGGAGACAGCTGCTTCTGCATCCGTCCTGGGCTTAAGTTCCCTCTGTGATTGTGATTTGTGGAAAACATATTTTTGGAATTTCGCAACTTGTTGGTGGACTTGCATAACAATTGTGATTTAAAAAAAAAAAAAAAACCTAGCAAGGTATTTAAAACAATTCCTGTTTTAAATTTCACTCCCAGGCACAACCTTTTCTCAATGTGAGAAAAATCCCTGCAACTGCCCTTGCAAAACTCACATCACTTTTGAATATTTGGTCCAATATTTTTATCTTGGCATTTTGGACTGTGGCATAACAACATCCAGTTATCAGTCCAAACTTTATCTGTGGCTGTATATACTATAGATGTGCTGCCAAAAGTAAGATGGCCTAGACATTACGTTTGATAAACCTGCCTGCTACAGTACAATGAAGCGTTTGCACACGTATTTGCACTTTGATTGAGTCTTCTTTTTGTGTTTTTATGAAAATTAGACAATGGTAATGATGAGATCGTATTGACTTTTAATAGGTATCTGAACCCGTCTAAAATTCTGAATCTTGTCAAAGCTATTTTAAAGATCAGCTGGGGGTGGATATGAAATCAGTTATCTTTACTCATTTTCAATTTAAGTCTTCACATTCTGGTGACTTTTGAAAAACCTTCCCACAGTTACAAATTTTTGTAAGTATTGGCTGGTTTCACAGACCCTGATTATCATTAATCTTGAACTTGCTTACCTAAGGTAACATTAGATAGTCCAAGACTAGTGCTAATCAGGCGGTTTGAAACCAACTGTAAATGTCTAGATAGAAATAAAAATGAGAACATGCAGATTATATCACAGTATCAAAAAGGAAAGCTCATATTCATAGTTTCATTTTATGCGTTTGTTATTTCAAGTTGTTATGTACTGTAAATTGTACTGCCATAACCCTCAGGCAATAGCAATGACATTACCATCAAAAACAGGCACTGTTTATAAGTTTGAGCTACAGTGTATACAATTTTGTGCAATTAAAATACATATTGCAATAGATTCTCAAAGCAATTTAATCATTTTCTGAAAGGAAAAAAAAAAAAATGAAAACAGGATGAAACACATTTAGACTACAAGCCCCTAAATTAAATATCTTGAGATGTTTATTTTCAATATTGAACCATAAAAAAAAAAAAAAAAAACTTACAGAGGAGAACTTGAAGCATATATGGAAGCAACTAGAAATAATGGTAAGTATATCAGCTCTAATACCTTTTTGTTTACAAAGTAACCCCTGCTAATACTGCCTTTTTGCAAGTCCCTTATCATTTTTATTTTGTTTCATTTTTTTTTTTTACTTTTGTTTTTCAGTTAGAGTGATATCCCTCTATCCTGCCACAACACTGTATTATCTGCAACATGTATTAATCAACCCATTTTCTTTCCAGGTTTTTTTAATTTTAAATTAAATGAAAAGAATGTTTGTTTTTGTGTGTGTGTGTGTGTGTGTGTGTGTGTGTGTGTGTGTGTGTGTGTGTGTGTGTGTGTGTGTGTGTGAAAGTGTTTATATCTTTGCCTGGATATCCACGAGGGAAACAAGTTAGGTACTTTATTTGTTATGTATGGCATGCCTTGTATATATTTTAGAGGAGATGCTTCACTGGGTCTTTTTCTCTGCATTTAGCTGGAGCATCACTGAATCGGAACTGAGGTTCATGTTTGTAGTTCCCATATACTTTCATAATTGTTTCGTAATAGTAATACCACTCCTCTGCCAGTGAAGATATATATTAGCACAGGCTGGGTTCTATTTTAACGATCTAATCATGGTCTAGTTTATATAGATTATATTCCAAAGTACTGTAATCTGTTTGGAATAAATATTTTAGTAACAACCCAGTAGTGGGTTAAACTTGCTTTTAGGTTTGTTGCAAATTATGTTGTGTTTATTTTTTTTTTCTCCTGATGTTACCAAGGTGTAATTACCCTTCACATTTAATTGTTGTCCAGAAGGTTTCAGTTAACCGCAGTGATATTAAAATAATCAGGCCAGGGGAGAGGAATGGAGTGAGAATGTATGTGGTTCGATATTTATTCGAACGATTCGATTTTGTGTGCCCAATTAATTGATCGCCATTTGGAGGCTTAACTGACAGCCCGAATGGTTACACCAGGTATTCTGAATAACTCAGCTGTGTTTCATACGATATGCTTCATGAGCAGTTGACTGACCTCTTCTAGTTGTCTGAGTAGTGTCGTTTCTTACATTTGCTTTTGTGTCAGGCCTGCAAACGAAGCGAAGCAAGTTACAACTTGTGAAAGATGGTCTTGCCATGCATATAAATCTAATGTAATGTGAGAGGGTTAATGCCCCTGAAGATGTGCTTTCTGAATTGGAAACTTCTGTTGTTTATCACACCTGAGAATTGATTCTAAATACTAACATACATTATCTTTCAAAGAGAGGGGAGTTTGTAATTATATGCATTTTATCATTAAATTGCAATCCATTGAAAATGCAATAGTTCTGTAGAATGGGGCAAATGTAGAACATCAGCAGTTACTGGTAGCCATATGATTTGAACTGCAGTTTCCACATATTTACTAAATTTTATTTACAATATATTAATTTGGTGAACACATTATTCTGAGTAAATTACATCTAAAACTCAACTACTGTCTGTTTTACAACTAATGAAACAAGACACTGCCAAATCCAGGAATCAAATTGAGTTGCCTGGCTCAAGTTTCTTAAAATTAGCTTTTTTTAAATTGTCTCCTTTCAGATACCATGAGTATGTTACAGACTGGAGTAAACGCTTTGAAAATATTCCCCATTGTGATCTCATGGTTACCTTGGCTTTAATACACTGGTCTAATATGCTGATGTTTTTCCATTTAGGCTTCAACGTGCTTTAGTATTTATTCACATTTAGTAGGATGAGATAACTTTTTTCTAATGTTAAAGTCGTACAGAATGGGAATCAGCACACCAATAAGAGGTGTTGCATGACTGTAGTTCGTAAAGTGTATGTGACTGGTGATATTTTTTTTCAACAAACAATAGGCATTTACACGTGAAGTGCTCCTAATTTGAAGTCTATCTGTACAGTATGTGTATGACATGAGAATGTGATACAATTCTGCAGAATTACTGGTATTGCCATTCACTTCACAAATACTTTTCCACCACTTATTTCAAAGTAAAATCCAGAACAGCACTGCAGAAAGGTACTTGACAAATGAAATAAGTGCTCTAGTTAATTTCATAACAGTGACACATTTTTTAAACATATTCCATTTTTACTCAGCAACAGTAGTTAATTAACAATATTGCACCCACATGCTTATTGAAACTACTGTATGCATGTTGCTTTGATTGAAAATAAAGAACATCATTTAATTTAATTCAATTGCCTCATACTATCCCATTACTCATGTGGTATCCCTGACAACTATTATGATGTGAAAGTGTTTATGTCAAATAACAATCACATATTTGTACTGTGTTCAGTAACCCTCAACAAAATTAAATTAAGGTTAATCTTGAAGCGTCCATCTGCCCAGGCTATTATTATCTGAGCAAATGCTAAAATGAAAAATATATATGCAATTTTAGCAGATATTATGTCAAGCATGAATCTAACAGTAAGATTTCCCTTGCCTTTGTTTTAAAATAGGTCCCTCAGTGTTATGTGAATACGGTGGTTCAAAAGGCAGTGTGTTTGTAACAAAGACTGCAGCCAAGATATAAACAGGTCAGCTTCAATTTATTTGAAAACACACAAAAGCAGCACACTTGTAACTGCTTGCTTCTCAAACAGTCCCCACCCCTTTACCTCCTTACCCTGTCCTGTGCTGTCTTTATGTTCCCCAATTAGCACATTGTTGATTACACACCTGCAGTGTCTTCAGCTGGAATCACAGTGTTGCTTTACAAATATAGTAGAATGGGGTTTGGGGTTATTTTCCTACTATCCACATCAAGGCTGTGTTTATTCTCCCAACACATGCCAATCTAGGACAGTAAATAGCGATATGGCTTTCTCAACACGCTAGAACAGTCAAGGAAGACTGTCACATTGACTGCTTCTTTCAGTACAGAGGTAAATGCAAATGAGTGGTAAATACAGTATATGATACACACATAATAAAATTATTTGCTAAATGCATCTGTGACAGGGTTGGCTGAGTGGTGACATCAGGCCAGAATGCAGGAAGAAAACAAGCAAAGCACTGCAGGGCTAAAAGATGCTGCGGCGCCGTTTTTTGAAACAAAAAATAAATAAAATATTTTAACAAAAACAAATCTCGAACACAAAACACACCCCTAAGGTGTGGTTGGGCAGTAGCCTTCACGGATCCTATAGGTTTTGTTTAAATTTCTCTCTCTCCTCTCGCTCTGTACACCCATCTTGAGCAGGGAGAACTGCAGGTTTATATATCGTGGCCGTGGGTTAGTAATTATTCTATTACCCCTCGGCCACAATCTGCACGAGTTTATTGCAACACAGTATAAAAAACAAACACACAGCTACGCTGTCACAATACAATAAATCATAATACAAAAGTAAATACAAAATCAAAACAAAACTATAACGTGGCAGAAAGCACCTCTCTCGTCCTCCACATATAAAAGCATTTTATAGCAGGACTTTGCCCTGCCCCCTTTTCATGTACAGGACTCCTGGCTTTGTTACAGCATCCTTAATATATGTACCCTACTAGACCCTAGGAACTGATGTCCCTTTCAATACAATAAGATATTATTTTTACACACACTCATTGAAGCAGGGAATGTTTGCAGTATTGCTAAATTATTTAATATATTATTTTAGCTCATCATATATTCATATGTGAAAATCTGCCATTTCTACTGTAAACCATTTATAATCTAACGCAAAGGGAAATAGTCAGTGGTTTGCAGGCAGATTCTTCAACTAGAGTGGGTTATGAAATTCAGACAATTGCAAACCGATGATACAATCTCTTAAACATAAGCCCCTTATCTCTCCAGAACACTTAAGAGCAGGATAGTATGGATACATACCTGAGATTTGGTTTGATTTGAGGTTTCGTAACAGCAAATGAAACTTCATGTTTGGTTTGCACTCAACACTCATTCTAGTGATGCCACTTCACTTGTCTTGTTTAGCAGAGGAACGTAGCACACAGATTGCGCTTATGTACTTGTACGTGTGTAAATAAATGTGATAGAAAGCGTGGCTAGATGCTAAATATAACTCTGCATTATCAGTTCTAAAATAGACACACAGTGGTTGATCTCCTGTGCTGTAAATTCCTCAACCTTTGCAAAAACTAATTAAGTGAGTCTTAACACATTTCTCATCTGCCATCTGATAAGTAGCATGTTTATTTACTGCATAGCTGTTGGATTGGGATTTGGGACTACACTGTGTTCTGTGTAGAACCTGAAAAACAAGGTTTTTTTTGTTGTTTTGGTTTTTTAGCTGTTGGCAGCTTAATTATTTTAGATTTACTTTTATAAAATATAAAATGCCCCAGGGTAATTCTACATGTATTGTAGTTTGTCTCCTTATCTAGTTGATGTCAACTTGAAGTGTGTAACACTGCAGGCAATAGTAGATATTATTTTCAAGGTGTAATTTCAATACTTCCCAGTGTTTTATTCAGATTTTTTTATGTGATACAAATATATCTTTTTGATTTCTAAAATCTGTCAGATGTTATGACCATCCTTAGGATTAGGGGTTTTTTTTGTTTGTTTGTTTTTTTTTTTTTTTTTTTAATAGCAAAGTGGCAAACAATAAGTATGCTGGCATTTACACAGAGGACCAAAGTCATTCATCACAATTTATGTATTGTACTGAAATACTCATACATTTTTATTGCACTGTGTTAGGATTGTCATCGGATTATATATGAGACAAAAAAAAAAAAAATTGATAATTTAGGTTCATTTTCCTGAAGAGTTTAACACATAAGGTCCTTGTTTGTGTGCATGTTGTCAACACTCCAGATACGCTGCGTACTGGGTGATTTACACATTGAAAAAAATATGAATTACATATGATTTTTAAATCTAATCTGTAAAGAACATTCAGAGCAATTTTTCCAGAAATGTGACCAATAAGTCCAGGTTTTCAAGAAAAAAAAGAAAAACGTATGGTTGAATCCACTCACTAACAATGTGTGTTTGTGACTGGTGAATAAGTCACTGGATTCCAAGGGATAGAGGTACTAAAGTGTTGCACTTGTCGTAATAGTCATAAACCAGTTTCAAACGAGTCGGAAGTCTTGGATGAAATGTACTAGACTTTGCGAATACAAGGGTTCTCAAGTATTATAATTGAGACACTTACAACTGACAACTTTTGAAAGCATGTTTAAAAGTCCAGTTGTTGCTGGCATTTCCCAGTCTGCATTTTTCTTGTGGGTTGACAGGTATGCTCAATGCATTTTTTGAGGCGATCAGCCAAATACCTATTTTTCTATAAATCAGGGTGTACTTATAAGCCTTGAAAAAAATTTCTATGACATTTCTGGTTTCCCCGTCGTGTTGGGAGCAATAGACTGCACACATGTGCCGCTAACCCATCCAGCTCATTTTGAACATTTGAACACACCTATTGGTTCATCGATGTGACACAGAGCAAATTAATCCGAGTCAACAATCTCCCTCCTGACCTGTGAGGGCGCTATATAACAGGAACAATGCGCCCCGGACTGGCTTGTTGGGAAGTTCATTCCAGGGTCAGTTGGAAGTCGGCCATCCAGAAAGAGGACAGAGTCACAATACCAGAAGTCATCGCCTTAATAAGGTAGGCGATGTGGCAATCGCTGATTGGAGGAAACGAGATTGCACTTGCTACTGAAGGGGGAGTGACTGAGGGTATATCAGGAGATGTGACTAAGGAATCTGTTCCTCTGTTATGGTTATGCAAGGACCGCTGGAGGAGTGTAAAATAACTGTGAGTGTTTCGTGTTGTTTTGCCTGTATTAACTATTGTTACTTGTCATTATAAATATCTGGGAGCTGTAGCTTTTAAGCCAGCACCAAACCTAGACTGCACTTCACTACTGTTCACCATTTACTGTGTATTTCACCACTTACACTGAGAGCACTCACTTTGGACTGTGAGTGTGTTGTGTATAAGTGTCACAGGATTAGTGTTATTATTTCGGTACTGAAATGCCTGGGGGGGTTTGGCTGGGCAACTACACATCGTTGTGAGTTGCCAGCCTGATTATTTATAAAGCAAAAATAAAGCTTTCATTAACTGTGGAACTGGGTTGGGTAGTTATTCTACTGCACTGCATCAGCATTACACCTGTGCACAGCAAACCACTTCGGTCTATGACATTTGCGATGCAGAGGTGTGGGCTACGGCCCACACTTTCACAAGGTTTTACAGGCTTAATGTCCTGGATCCTCAGAACCCTGCCTTTTGATCCAGAGTGCTGACAGCAGCATAGCAGCTGGATTCAGAAGCACATGCATAGGTAATCCTGCATTCTATGACGTTACTGTGCCTTATAATTGTGGCAAACCATCGGTCTTGCCAGATTGGCAGTTCTGCGAGTCATGTCCTTGCAATGCTTGGGTATACTTACCCATTGTGTAATGGAATACATTTCATACTTGAAAGGGAACGTGATTATCAAAACCCTGGTTCCCTGAAATAGATATGTATCCATTACAATTCTTTGATCGATGCGTACATTCTATGAAGTAGGCTGAAGAAAATGTATGGTGCTGAGCGCAGTCCTGCACACAGTTTTGTCTCCTGTCGGGGCGGAGACAGGTGTGCTAAGCTTGTTAGGGCATAATAGCTTAACCCATTGTGTAATGGATACATTTCTATTTCAGGGAACCAGGGAACGTTTTTATATATTTTACCCTGTTAGCCTTCTTCTACAGACTTTATAAAGTAATATTGCTTCAGCAGATTAAAAATAGGACATGATTTGTTTTCTCTGACAGTTGGAATCTGCCTAATGGATAAAGTCATACATTTCAACCACAGCTTATAGTCTAACATTATGCATTCTGACAGAAATTTGGAAAATTATAGTTTGTCTATCTGAAAGAGCTCTTACTGAAAGAGCACCGAGAACCTCATTGCCAGTTGTTAATATTTTCAGACAGGTTCTAGATTTTAGTTAGGCAATATCTAATACATTTAGCTTGTGCAATTTCAACAGATTATAAGTACCTGTGATAAAACATTAGGAAACGGTGGTGCTGCAAACCACTAACCATGCAGTCATGCTGAATGTCATCAGTGGAAATAGCCTGAATCATTGTTGACCGCACAGTCTGTGGTATGACCATCACAATAAGGTTGCCGTTAATCCAGAGGGCGGAAGACGCTCTAATATTGGCAGAAGCCAACAACAAAGGAACTCCTTGTCTTACAAAAAAAAAAAAAAAAAAAAATGATGTGTTAATAGAGAGAGGCTATTAGTGCACCCAAAACAGAAGTGTCTTTGAAAAATACCAGCTTTCAGACCCCTCTAGTGTGTCTGCCTTTATCTCCATATAATTAGTCTGCTTATAAAAATATAATACAGTGTAAAGTAGAGTGTATCATCTCAATACACTGCTCATGTACAGTACAGTATTGTTGGTTATAGGCAGTTTTTTTTTTTTGTAAGCCCGGTTGCTAAGGTCTGTTTAATATTACAAGTAGTGTATTACAACAGACTTTGTCTTTAACTATACAAGCATTGTATGGTTTTACATTATTCTTTAGGGAAACTAGAAGGACCACATGATGACAGGACAAAACAGATGAGTTCCAATAACCCTCATGCCATAGGTTTTATTAACAGTGTGTGTGTTTACCATTTCTCTTTTTATTTGTGTCAAAGATTACTGGAAATTCAAATTACAAAACGTTAGGCAACACTTTTGGACCACTTCAAAGTCATGTATTAAAACACAGCTGTCCTACCATTTAATATGAAGTTCAAAGTAACTGCAATGGTTATTTACCTTTCACACCACAGTATATCAAAGTGTTTTACATGTCAGTTAAAACAGAACACAAAAATGCAGTAATAAGAAGTTGTACAAATTACAAAATAACATTAAATAATTAATAAGATTAATATCATAGAGATTATAATTTTATTTATATATATATATATATATATATATATATATATATATATATATATATATATATATATATATATATAACAATATGATAGATAAAATACATTGTTTAAAACACAGAAATAAGCTAATAAATAAAATTGATAAAAACAATTATGTTTATAGGTCAGGTTTATCTTTCATCACTAAGGCCTGAATTAAATTTCCCTTTTAGCATCCAGATATTTATAGCGGAGTTGCAGACCTACCAAACAGCACAATAACTGTAAGTGATAAATGTACCATTAACAAGTATATTGCATAATAACTGACAAAGGGGGGCGAGGAGAATATGTGTCTTTATTTCGAGCTACCATTTATTCATTATTAAAGAGATTAAGCATTTAATCATGGCTTGACTTTTATAGTACATTGGAAAGGATTTTTATTATTCCAAAGTAATTTTAGGATATCTAATTAGCATTTTTATAAGTGTCTTAAACTAAAAAAAAAAATGTAAATGGCTTTAAATGGAAAACACCCTTGCGTTTTTTCTTGACTTTTTGGTTAAAGGGTCACAAAATATATTTTTGCCTGTATCGTACTTCTTAAAAAAGTGAATAAAAATGTTTTAACTGGCATAGCTGAGCATCTTGAGTAGGACTAATTTCCTGCCAATAAGCCTGCTGGTACAGTAAATGCCCTAGTGTATTCTACAGTGTGCATTCAAATTCAAATTAGAAAGATATATGATAGAAAACTTTTACTGTCATTGATCACATGTGTTCCTAGTGACAGGTATTCCAAAGGAATTTGATTGATTGAGATTATTCACGAAAATAAAGTCAGAAAAATAAAACCATTGCTCTACTACAGTAGACAGAGGTGGAGGAGGAATATGGGGGCTTGCAAATGGACCACACATTTCCCTTACTGTCCGAGTTTAGTCAGGCACAAGTCTCATTCATAACTTTGTAAACACTAGAGAAGGTATTCAGTACTGAAAAGTGCTAAAACGAAACATGGTTACACATACATTTAGTCAGTAAGTCATTTTCATTGTTTTCTTTCACTTCAGCAGTAAGTCTGAAAGCAATTCAGAACAAACAGTAATAATCTTTATTTTTATATAGCGCCTTTCATAGTGGATCACCATCAAAAAGCACTTTACAAGATACGAGATGAGGGTGTGTGAACTACGCATCAGCTGCAGAATCACTTATAACCACATCTCACCCGAAAGACGGAGCACAAGGAAGTTAGGTGACAGAGCTGGGATTTGAACCGGAGACTTCCTGGTTACAACCCTGTTTCCTTAGGCACTGGATCACACAGCAACTATATTTTTGCTTGCACACAGTGTGGCCTATGTACTAAGAGTTGTGTATCAAAAATGTTTAACGCATGCGCAAAATTGCGACGTACAAAAGGGTAATACCCAGTACAATGTACAGTAACGGGAAAGATCAATTAATTTAGCTAAACAGTAGATGTACAGTAACAGTATCCCACTTCTCCTACAGATATTTATGTGAATTATATGGGATAAAAAAAGAAATCCATGGTGACACTTCTATTTGTACAGTGGTCCCACCCAGCACACCACAGCGACCCCTACTTGTCAGGCCTCAGACAAGGCCAGGTGGTGTGGGTGCTGCCACCTGTTAGGTATTCTACAGAACTGTTCTTAAAGTGATTGCAATATGCAGCTTCCTATTTCCAGTTAATACTGAACAGGGTTTGTTGTAATGCTGAAATGCTACACTGGAAAACATGACTTTTTCCCCCAACAGGAAACATGTTTGTTTTATTAAATTGAAGGATGTTAGATGTCATAAAAGCATAGTTTACGTTAAAATGGAATTAAGCACCTATATTCTTATTACTGGCATTGCTACAGCAAATATAAGAGATCATCATGCCACATTGGCATTGTTTTACAAAGTGTGGTACTTTGAACATTAGCAGTGGTCCTAGTTCAAAAGTAAAAACGTACATAGTAATAATGCAATATAATATATTTCATTATGATGTCTAATTTGAACCCGCACAATCGAGTACTGGACTTTAATATTGTTGTTAAGATTTTTAATTAAATTAAATTGTCAAGGACAGACAATGAATAGTGTTCCTTATTTTACAGCTCTTCTGGTGACAACCCTACCAGGTGGAGACCAGGCAGAGACTTGGCATGGCTTTGTCTCCAGGGTCAATAGCCTGACAGAATGCTAGCTCATGGAGTTAAAAACCTTCATTAATGGTTTTAATAGGGTGACCATATGGCTTCATGTTCACCAGAGAAGTTTGGGACAGTAGGCTTTTTAACATAGCATTACAGGTTAATGTAGCCCTGGTTCTCTTAGAGGCGAGACAAGTGAAAGGTACTAAATACAGGTAAAAGGTACCAGAAAGTTAAAAAAAACTCTCCCAAACTTTCCCAGTGAACATGGAGTCATATGATCAACATAGGTTCTGATTCCAAAACAATACTGACTGCTACAGTAATTTGGTTAATCTCACAGTTTGGAATCATTATTACTCACTACCAGGAACCATTGGTTCTAAAATGAAATCTTTAAACTGTATAATCCATTCCAAGGGTGTGCTGCTTTTTATATGGAAAATGAATAGTTTTACAGTATTTGTTAGCCTACTTGTTTTTCTATGTGTCTCTCGCTATATCGCGATAACGGATATATAGCGGATTTACATTCGACCCAGACACCTGCAGTAATATCATTGTCTGTCTTTATAAAATCATAATGTTTTTAACATTTATTTAATTTTACTTTTGGTCTGTAAATTAAACTTCATACCTTGAAATTGTATCCTTGTTGTTCTGTACTGTAGGCATTTGTACTCCACTGTCAAAACAATTCGGTTTGCATTGTGGGCCTTGTGTACATCTACAAATAGGGAAGCTCTATTAGCAATGGTTTCCCGCTTTATGAAAGATACCAATAATGTAAGTGTTTAAAAAAAATATAATACCGGTAATATGTGTTCACTCAGGGTCGGCCATATAAACTGCAACGCAAGGCATCGGAAAAATGCAACTGCATAAAAAAAAATAGCAAATTAAGTGTTTCGGGTAGCAAAATGCATCCAAATATATATTAACTTTGAGCCTTGTATACAGTTGTTTTTGAATTATATGTAATATATACGCATATAATAAAGAAAAGTAATTGATAAACTGAAAACTCACTATTTTAATAATTATCTACAACATTTTGGCTTCCGTTGTATCTACTTAATATTTCTAGTGATTGATGAGTATCCTGTTGGATTCCGATTCTCCTTGGATATGGAGCTGTTTTCTTCTCTCTCTCTCTCTCTCTCTCTCTCTCTCTCTCTCTCTCTCTCTCTCTCTCTCTCTCTATATATATATATATATATATATATATATATATATATATATATAAATCACAACAGACTTCTGAAGAGAGTGAATCAAAACTTGCTTCCCCTGAGGTGTCTCAGCAGGGAGGCACAATATCTGAAGGATTCATGGATAGCTGAGACAATAAATTTAATTAAAGCATATTATTGGAAAGCAGGGTTCGGCACTTCACTCATCCCTTTGTAATAAATGCTTTTGTCCTAAAGAAATGCTTTTAATTACATTGCTGCTTCTCTGAAACCATATAAATGGGTTTAATGAGTTGCCAAGTATATGATTTTGTGAGAATCTACCAAAAAATAAAAAAAAATCCTGCAGATGCTTTTTAGCACGGTTATTACCAATGTAGAGGTTTGTAGCACAAGATTACCTGTTTTTAAGGTAACCAAACAGTATCCTCAGCAACAGTAATTGTGCCATTTTTTTCATTCTTTGATTAAATCACATTTCCATTATAAAGTGATTTGAGGGGGAAAGATTGTGCCTAATGAACTACAGCTGGTAGTGTTGAGGGATAAAACCATGGAGCTGGAAAACTGTGAGGTTTACATTGTTTATTACAGTTTCATGAGCTACATTCTGGTCTAGTCACCCTAATAGTCCTTACCGTATGATTTCATAGCATGGTGGTGTTTTAGCAGCCAAGAAATGAGTTACAATGGTAGCCATGTAATAATTATGTTGTGTTTTGCAGCACGATAAAATTAATGGACATTGTGATATGCAGTTTAGTTGACCAGTCCTGCATCTTCTGCATGCCAAAACACGTTATCTCACTAGAAACTGGTTTGCCACAGATTACTACTGAAATGCAATGTTTCACCAGCAGGTGTCACTCACTGAAGATGACTTAGAACAGTGGATCTCAAACTGGGGAAGGGGGGAGGGTGCAGACTGTGTCCTGGGGGGGGGAAGGCATTAAAGTTTCAGGATTTTTTATTTATTTATTTATTTATTTTATTTGTTTTAATTACAGTGCACATCTTAACCTAGGCTATACCGTATAATGTGTGGATAATTTATTTAGGCTTTATTGGCTGTTTTGATTGGATCGCTAATAATACTTCCACCAATCAGTGGGTTGTATACAGTACTCGAGGCGATCCCGTTCTCTGTAAGACTGGTATACAGAGCAGATTAAAGAAGCGCTGAACAAGAGAAATAATGTGTCAGATATCAGAGTGGATATGAGAATGGCAGCGATGAAGCCAATTTGCTTGAAAACATCAAAAGTAGACCCGACCATTTCCATCAATGGATTTAAAAAATCTGTAATTGATGATGCGATCAGAAACCCAGAGGCACTGTAAACTGCCTGCTACTGTAATGTTTTTTTTTTTTTTTTTTTACAAGGGTTTGATTAAGTAAAAGCAAAAATTGTTTGTGTCACTTGGTGAAAGTCTGTAACAAAATGGTTGATTGTTATTGTAGATACTTTGTAGATACGACTATTAGTGCAAGGATCGTTTTGGTATTGCAAAGTCCATAAATAAAACAAAATGTTAAAACATTTTGCACCATATAAAACTGAGCTGATTTTACCAGTGCTTGCTAATCTATTAATCAGTTTGAAATGATTTTGAAGCAAATAAAAGCATTTTCGTTTTGGCTTTATTGTTAAAAATTTCACGTGTGGCAATACTGCCCTAGAATTACTGCATGATAGTACTGTGATCATTCCACTGTGTTACATTGTGAACCATACATAGTTTTAAAACTGAGAGACAGCAAATGCTTTTCGTAAAAGTTTACTGGTACCTTAAAATTAAGGTCCATATAAGAGCGATAAGTACTGTAACTGATTAGAAGGCCGCCTTTGTTGTTCTCCAAGTTGCTGCAGTAACATTGTAGATGCTGTAACGAGTTACAGTAAATGTGGATCAATGCACAGAAAGTTCAACATAAAATTTTCAAAATCCTGATCTTAAAAACATGCAAATAACCTAATATTTTATACTGTTTGTGGCTAACAAGGTATGTTCAATATACTGTAGCATAATGCTTTATAGTTAAGATCAGTAAAAAAAAAAATAATAATATTGATATTGTAGGGCATTGTGACGGAAACATAATGAGTTCTGGTTGTGAAATCTCCCTCCCGACCTGTGAAGTAGCGAAAGGGAAAGTCTTTGGACAGGCTGGCCTGACAGTTAATTTCCTGGGTCGGGAAGTCAGTCAGCCTGGAAGGTGGCGAGACTCTGTTGCAGGAACATATTGACCCGGAAGGTGAACGAGGTAGCAGCTGCAGGCAGTACAGTCAGATGCAATCATTTACCAAGGGGTCATGCATGATAGCATAAAAGGGCCAGAGAATTGTAAATCTTTTCCTTCGCTTTGGTTACAAAACCTAACCTGGAAGGACCTGTGCAGTGCACAAAATAAATAATTGTGTTTTTTTTTTTGTTTGTCTTGTCTATAATTGTTACTTGTGTGTTTATAGACGGCTAACACGTTCCGGAGCTGTCCCTATCGGACAACACTTCACCACTTGTTCACCACTGTAGCACGTATTTATATTGTACTTCAAGCACTGAGAGCACTCACTTTGGACCTGTGATTGTGTGCGTATCTAATTGTGTGTGTTAGTACAGTGCTTATTATTTGCGGGACTGCAACCCTTTTCACCACTGTGCAGTACAGATTGTTGTGTATAGCAAGCTCAGTATTGTTTACTGACTGGTAAACAATCAGACCATTGGATTATAAAACCAAACCATTTCACCTGTACTTTGTTGTCTGTTTATTTCTTGGGATTACTGCACCAGTACCACACCTGCTTGACTAATTACCACTTTGCTACAGTTATATACATTCATTTCCTGAAGCAAACTTTTCTCTTTGGTAAAGTAATGTGGTTATGTCCAAATCTTTCGGACACTATTGCAGTTTAATTTGAAACGAAACACTGAAGTGAGAACAAACACAGCACATCCAGCAGTTGCTGCATGACAAGAAACATGATCATGCATGCAGTTTGAAATTATATTAAGTGGGGTGAAAATAAGTTGAATACGGATATCTTATAAATCAAATTGATATGAAGCAGAGTGTGATAATAACTGCAGTGATATTATCAGGAGTTTTTTCCCCCATTGACTCTGTGTTAAGGATGGCTTGTGGGTGACGTCAGACCAGGAAGTAGAAGGATACAGTACTTGGGTGAATGAAGCGCTGTTGCGCGAGTTTATTGCAAATAAACAAATACAAGGTTTGAACATGTAACAAAACACTGAACAAACAAAACAGTACGAGGGCAAACAATAGACCTACAAAGAAAACATGGTGAACACTAAACAAACAAGTATCATGGCTCCAACGCTTTGGAACTTTCTCCCAGCTTTGGTGTGTGATGTTCCCACCATCGCTTGCTTTAAATCAACTCTCAAGACCCACTTGTTCTCTCTTGCTTTCCATGCATTTTAAGCCTGATATCTGCTATTAGCTGCTGCGTTGTTGCTACTATTTCATCTATTATGCTGCTATATCATGTATATCATTATGCATTTTTCACTGTATTGTATTAAGCATTGTTTTGCTGTATATCATGTATTATGCATTTCTCTGTTATTTAAAGTATTATGGATTCTTGTTACTGCATCTTGTGAAGCGCTGTGTGATGGTGGTCCACTATGAAAGACGCTGTATAAAATAAATATTGATTGATTGAGCAATTGTTTTACTTTCAGTTCTTACTGTCTCGCTCTATCATTCCACCTCAGAACACCCAACCCCGAGTCAGAAATTTGTGACTCTTAAATACAGCTGTGCCGGGACTCAATTGCTAGTCATTCAGTCTGGCCCCGGCACAGTCTGGATGTGAACTAATTGTGAAATCCCCATGCCCACATCCAGACTGTAATACCAAAAATACTAAGATTTGGTATATTTTCTCTAGATGGCCAGCAAATGATGAGTTAACTCGTTATCTTTTTGAAGCGAATCCAAATGGAATTTTAAAGATAGCAAAGAGCACATTTGTAACCTTTTTAATGGACATATTTTCAAATACACATTTTTAAACATCGTAAACATAGATCATCACAGAAGTAGAAAAAGCTCCATTGTGAAATTGCTTAGGAACCAAACTAAAACAGTATGTTTTTTTATCGTTTTACTTATTTCCTCGGTTGCCCATTGTAAGCCAACTAGATGAATGAAAAGGAATGACATCTACCTTTTTGACACAAGATCCAATAGCAATCCTTGCATTTTGTGATTTTGATTTCTTGGGACAACTACTTTTTCAAACTTGAAGTTTCCTCAGCACGGTACCATAAATTAAACCTGTGGTTTCCAAACTTTTTTGGCTCCAGGCCCTCCATGACTTAGGCATCCTGACTGAGGACCCCTACCCGATGAATCCATAAAAATGGAGTATCTAACTTTCATTGTAAACATTTTGCCTTTTTCTTACAAAGTTCAAGGGCTCCCAGCTTCTTTGGGTGTTTTTGCTGTAATAGCATTTCAACTTTTAAGTTTTGAGGCACTCAAGACAGCAATTCCAAGCAGATCAGACACTCCCGGTTATCAAGGCATCCTCTTTTGTAATCAAGCAAATCCAAACTGAAAATACCCAATATTGATACCTTTAGTGAGAGAAGTTGTTCGCTTGTGGTAGAAGTACTACTGCTTTCATTATATTCAGTGTCATTTCTCAGACATTTTCTAAAGGTTTCCATGATCAGTCTCTCGGTCCTCTTGATCGGATCAGCGAAACAAATTAAATGGATCTTCTGATTAGTTTACTGCAATTGGGACTCATTTTGTTCAGTTCCTCTGAGTTTTCTAGTTCTGAAGTTAGTTTGCTTAAAGTGGACTGAACCATGTGCTTCAATTGTCCCAGAATGTTTCGAATCTGTCTATTTAAACAATGTGTATGTAGCATTACAGTACAAAATTACTAAAACTATGGCTTGACATTTTGTATTAGAATTTTAAAATTCTTAATACAAATACACATCGAAGTGAGATATATCCTGGCTGATGTGATAAGGTCTCTCATCTCCATCCTTAAAGCTACTCTTTGGCTAAACTCATGGGGGCTTTATTCTGATAGTGCATGGCCAGGCTGTCTTGCTTCAGCCAAGCCATTGGACGTCGTTGTCTTGAAACTCCATCGTGCACTCCATAATCTGTATAATGATTCACAAAGCTGTTAATTGAAGCATGATCAGTGCAAATGTCATTGAAGTAGAACCCAGATGAATACATTTGTAAATGACATTTAGGCGGCCATTTGAATGCCACGTTGCTTTGAGCAGACATACCAAAAGTACAGTCTTGCCAGATGGCAGTGGGGAGATTAGTATGCATCTGGCAAAAACTTGGAGGGTTGAACCTTCAAAGTACTACACCAGTTTATTAAAGATTTTTTTCAAAGAGTTTGTACCAGCTTCTTACATGATTCTTACTTGCTGAATGCTAACTCCCACAGTACTTTACTATGCTATTTTCATTGTTACGCTCCAGTTGTCAACAGTAAAACGTTGACAGATACAATAATTTAGAGATAAATTTCAATATAATAAAGACATTGTAAAATACATTTTGTTGAATCTTGAATTCGTTTAATATAGTTTTACCTTCTACTTTATGATTGGGATTTTAATGTAATGGTTTGTCTGTCACTGCTACAATAATATCTAGCATAATCCCAGTTTAAAACCTCACCTTACCATTTATTACACTGTGTCCAGTATACCGGACAATCAAGTAAATGGTCCAGGTGCTGTATTTTGCATTTTAAATGTCAACAAGATAGGCTTGAATTCTCTGTTTTTTAAATCATTATATATTGATTTTTGGACCCAGTATCTGAAAAGAAAATAAAAACAACCGATCGAGTGCAAGTAGACCCGCCTCCCCCCGCCCAAAAAAGAATATTAATAATAATACGCGCTTCAGGACCAACCAGACATGAAAGAGTTAAAGGTTCATTGACCAGTAATTATTGGACGAGGATCTTGCTGTTATTGACTGGTAAATATGTTTGTATAATTGTATAGCTAAGAAAATCTGAGCGCAGAGATCATGTGCATCATCTCAGGAATATCTTTTTACTTATTTCTACTAGCTATGTGCCAAAATAATTGTGACGTTTTGGAGGATGTTGGCAGCACACTACCATATAAAATAAATATAGTTTTAGGCATTTAAGCAATTGATGAAGTGGTAGGAATCTTTGTTTTTTTGTTCTGATCATACTGAATTCAACTGGCAAGAGGGTTTTTGATGAATAGGAGCAAATTGGTTAGCTCTAGTGAAAGGGGAAAAGCATATTCACAGAAATTGTAAAGCACTGATTTGGCAATGACCCAAGAGCCTGAAGGACAAGCTTGTACTTTTAGCTGTTGATTTTTTTTTTTTTTTCTAAAAGTGATTTTCTGGCCTTCTGTATAAGTCATTTTTTTTTGTCATGCAATAAAAACTGAACAAGCTGTAAAGTGCTGCATAGTTTTGAGACACACTATCAGAACACGCAAGGTTAAACCTTAAAAGTGGGACTAAAAAATATTGCACCAATATAGGTTATATATATATATAGATTGTACATAATACAAGTATGTGTGTGTGTGTGTGTGTGTTATTTAAAAGTTTTATTATGTTTTTTTTTTTTCTACACCTGGAAGTTTGACTGCATAGCGCCTTAAAAAGGTACATTACTGTTGTGATAAAGCAGCACTGTCATGCAATAGCACTCTTTTGATTAAAAGACACCCTTTATTCAAGTACTGTAAAACTTTAAATAAATGACCTGGCGTTTATTAACAATATTTGCCAGTTGCCCCAGAGCCTATTGGAGACCAGCGACTATTTGAGACTCTGAGTTTATTATAAGGTCATTAACATCTGCAAATACTTCAGTTGCAGTTATGAAAAAGCTGTCTGCACACAACCGTATAGAAACGACTTAAGTTAATTCACAACGTCATTCAAGTTGTGTCAGTGGGTAATAACAGTTTGTATTGTAATAATAATAAAAACAGTAAAATCCATGAAAGACAGCCCTGTAAATATCGGAACACAAGCGTGTATTAAGGAAGGCTTGCTTGCAGCACAATAAAAAACAAACAAACACTGTTTTAAAAACAAACATGGTATCATCTTTATTAACACATATTATATTTATTGTTCACCCTCAAAACGTGTACATTGGTAAGCATGGACAATCGATGAAAAATTAACCAGCAACGAATCTTCATTGCAAAACAACCGCATGAAAGACTGTGTTCATATGAAAAGTTCATGATGTTGGCCCACAACATACTCAAAAATGCTTCAAACTGTTTAAAGATTAACAATAAAATCAATACCGGTACCAGTTTTATCACAAAATCAAAGCAAAAGTGACTAATTTGTCTTTATAACAGGTGCATTGATAAAAAAAAAAAAAAAAAATGCTGAAAAAGGAGCAAAATAGGAATATTCATTTACAAGACTCAAATGCACGAAATACTGTTAGTACCAAAAAACAAAAAAAAACAAAGAAAAAACACATGTACAAATACACTAAAAACAAGTTTGTATTTTACATACTATCAGCACACTCAAAGATTCACAACTGGTTTTAAAATGAATAACGTCATAAAAATAACTATGCATTACGTGTACCTTAAAATAAATTAAATTCAGTTTTCTTGTCATTCATCCTCAGGGTCTCTTCATTGCTGTTGGAAAACATATTGGTAATCTCGCTGTACAGCCATGTGTGTATTGGGTGGAACATTCAGTAGGACACGCATTATATTATTATTCATAACCCATTGTTTAAGAGAGACCTGGCGATTGTTTGAAGTTTTACGGTATACAGATATTTAAGCTGTCGCCTTCATAGTAGTTTTCAATAATTTTACCTCCGAAGTTATGGATGAAAGAGCCACCTTTTAATGTGGATCTCCCTGTTTACAATACCAACAATTACAAGCAGACGGCTCTGTGAATTTTTTGTTGTTGCTGATTGGTTCTGGATAGACAACTGTGACAAACTGGTTGGAGGTTAAAGGGTTAACAACAGTAGTTGGTCTCCTTTGGATTTAAGTGTGTCACAGAATTCCAAAAGGATCATTACTGCTGTTGCACAGGCTTAAAGGTCTGATGTAGAGCTGCTACTTTTTGACTGGAGGAGAATCAAAGTTGACGTCCCAGTCAAAAGTCATTGTGAAGTTGACTGGGAGTGCTATGTGATTGACTGTGCAATAAAGGATACATTTACCAAGCAGTGATCTGATCTGCCAAAAGGTAGGCCAGGTGAACAACAGAGGAGGTTAGGTTTTTAGGTGTCAGGAAATGGGTCAGAAAATGTAAGTAGATTCTATGAGAAGACCATTGAGCATTGTAAATTCTTCAGGTCTGTGACTTATATCTCTGGAAGTATCCAAGCACAGCCTCTTTAGACATTTGTAAGAAATGAGATCAAACAGGGCATGGGCTTAATTTGGAGAGCAATGGAGAAGAGGCGTTATTTTAATTCAAAAGGCGATCATGTACAATTGTCTGTCACTCAGGAGTAACAGAAAAGGGGATATTTCGGAGTAAACAAAAGACTAAATACCACCTCTGAATCAAATGGAGGTATAGAGATCATATGAGGGAAATTGAAATTGATTTAAGTCTACAAGTCTGTGGGAAAACAGATATGGGATTTGATTGATTTTAGATGGAAGTGCCCTGGGTCAGTGTTGGATGCAAGGCCTCAGATATTACAGAAACAAGCAGAACAGAGAAACAGAGACTTCCTTCCTCTCCTTGTGAAGATTTAAGTAACATGCCTTAATAAGAATTCATGCTTTAGAAACAGCAGGAGAAGATGGACTGAGTTGATAAAGGATGAGGCTTAACCACACAGTATATGTCAAGGTACAGGGTTAATCAAGCAACCTGAAATTCTAGCAGAACAACATCCTGCAACCACCAGGAATCATTTTCTAGACACTCCGTTTTTATCTTAACCTGGTGATGTAACTTGTGATTTTAAGTTTTCACTCTGATGTTAATGTTTTACTCTGGTCGCTGATAGCATTATTGTTTAAGATTTTCCACCTAAAACACTATACAATTAATAATGACTGTAGAACTTATACAGTACAGTAATCAGCATTTTAAGTCTGCCATAGTAATTGTCTTTGATGTTGGACTTAATTATTTGTTCCTTGGACTAGCCTGCCCTTGTCCATTTCATGAGAGCAAGCAAATAAAAAAATACTTCAAAGAAATACTGTAACCGTGTTTCCTCAGACTGTTGTGGATATGATTGCTGATTGTCAAGTTTCATTAACGATGGTATTCTAAGCTCTGGAATACCCAACCATTTTAAAATTATTTTTCATTTTTTCAGTACCTAGTAAGCTAGACCACATCATTGTTCCATGTCTTGGAACGTACATTAACCCCCTACAAGTGTGATCTTGATACTGTTGTTTATTATTAGTTTACAATTAAAAAAAAAAAAAAAAAAAAAATATTGTGTCTTTAAACTTGATTCAGCATGACACAAAGAGATCTAGAGCTGTAAACTGAGAGTAACCCATCTGAAAGCCTCTCAGAGCTTTGACCTTTTATAGATTGGACTTTTTGGCCTGTCATCAATGTTTGGGCTTCAAAAATAAATAAATAAAACAACCCTCATCTTTCAAGGTTGACTACTGGAAGAAAAGAACAGCTATTTTTATCAAGGAAGCACCCTTGTGTTGAACACTGGGTTGTGGCACTCTGTGCAGAAGGTAATAATAAAAATGTGTGGGTAATACTGAAAAAGAAAAAGGCTCTGTCTGAATGGTTTATAGAGATTGAGGATGCTGGATTTGGATTTATTAGTTTTTATGGCTTTTGAGGTTTAAATGCTGTAATTACCCAGAACTGTGACAGAATATTCAGTTTAAAAGTAAGGCTTTGGTATTGGGTTTAAGGCTCAACTTGGAACCCAGACCTAATTAGTATTACTTAATACAGGCACTAAGGAGTGACTATCCTTTACTCACCTACAGGGTGCCAAGGTGCAATTAGCAAAAGGTCCAGGATGAGGAAGGAAACATATTGTATCAGACGTTGATAAATGTGCATTAGGGATTTCATGTCATTGAAAAATAAGCTTCACCTTGATTAGGACACCTCCCTAAATATTTGAAGGATTTGTGTCATTATTTGATTGTGTGGATGAGTGTATTAATGTTTACTGGTGTGATTAGTTACAGGAGATATAAGAGAAAGAAAGGTTACGTATTTTGTGTGCAGTACTTTCTAATGTATTCTTAACTGGATCTTTTGAAAAAAAAAAATATATATTGACGTCTGTCAGGAAAATTAGTTTGCTGGTGGTAATTTCCATTGTTTATCCTTATTTTCTGGCATTCAATGATCTGTTTTTAAACTATTTCATGTTTTTTTTCTTTTAATTCTGTGTTTGCAATGCATTTAATTATTAGGTTTTTATAGCACCCATTTAAGTCAATGTAACGTAAATTATTGCAATACTACGGAGTATTAGACATTGCTGTATTATATACAGGAGGCTGTGTGGTCCAGTATTTAAAGAAAAGGGCCTGGTTCAAATCCCGGCTCACTCATTGACTCACTGGGTGACCCTCCTTGTGGGTGAGATTTTGTTGTAAGCAACTCTGCAGCTGATGTATAGTTCACACACCCTAGTCTCTGTAAGTCGCCTTGATTTTCGATGTGTAAAGAAACTTCTATAGGCTGCATTATCTCTTTGTCTTTCACACATGTTGTATAAAATAATTTGTGCTTCACAGCTCAGTTTGTGCTAATACAGTAGATATTTTGTGAGGATGGTCTTGCATATACTCACTTGTGTAATAAATAGAGAATAATTCATGGCTTACTGCGTGATATTAGAATGTAGTGCCCACCCAAGGAGGGGGATGCTACATAAACCCAGAGGGTGAAGCCCAAGCAGTTTATCCAAGCATCCCACATCAAGAGTGGGCATTCAATTATCGTTGATCACACACTACCCCATGCAGTGTTTTTTATAATCTCTGGTGAGCTTTCATTCCGGCTGAGAAGCAAGAGAAGACAGCAGCTGTATGAGGTACACTTGGAATTCCTTTCAGTTTGACAGCTCGCGCTGGGGTCGCGTTCTGTTGCTAGTGTTAATGATCGTGTGTTTCTTGTATCATATTACGAGAAATATCAACTGGATGAGCCCATTAAAAAAAAAAAATGCTCACCAGTTATTGTAAGTTTTTATCACACACTGAACACACAGTATTATATGCTTGTGACTGTGTGTTGAAGAATGAGGCATTACTGTCCAACCTAGTACTGTCCAATTCTAGCTAGATGACCAACTATGATGAGAATTAGGAGCCCAAGTCACGGGATTTTTTGTTGGAATGACTACTGTGGTGTATATTAATGCTATTATAAAGTGATTTTGGTTATTATATACTGTATATATGCATTTTTTGTTTGTGCCTCAAGAGATTTGTAATGTATTGCTAACAAGTGGTGTTGAAAACACAGGTAACCGCAAGTCACTTACATCTCTCACTGACAGCACCATTTCAAGGGCAATAAAGAATTTAATTTGCATTGTGCAGAATATCCATGAGTGTTTTAAGTTGCTAAGCAACCAGTGGTGCCGCAGAATGTTATATATAAAGTGGATTCATTCATAACCTCAAGGATGTGACATGCCCTGTGTCAATTAAAATAATAACTTTTTTTTTTTATAGATTCTGCAGTAGCCATTTCAAATATAATATGCAGTACAGTATTTTTAACAGTTGAGTGTCTGCAGGCAGTCATAGTGCGTACATCACTGAAGCATTCTTGATTACATTGTAGCCCAAATTTATAATTTATATTTTTTGCACTTTTGTTGGACGCTGTACTGTTTGAAATATTCAGGAATAAAGTTGGAATTTCCACTGACACCGTGTGGTAGCAAGTCTTAGCACCATTCTGTGGGTTTTACTGAAATGTATTAATACTCTTTAGTGCTTTATTGCATTGGTTTAGCCACACTTTGAACAAGATTGATTGAACAGTCCTTGCTTTGAAATTAAGAATATTAAGTCACAAAAAAGAAGATTGTGCTCATCAGGCAAAATTCTTGATGCATCTAAATATAGGGATATAGGGGTGATAGCATTGTCGGATTGTCGGAAAAAACAAAAAAAAACGAAACATGTACCCCTGGAGTTGGACATTTTCCTTGGATTACTTTTAAATTAATCCTCCTGTTTACCTGTTTAACAGGAACAAAAATTGTGTTACATAGTGTAATTATAAGTATTACTCATCTCAGTGCTCACCCTCAAAGCAGTCCCGATCACTCAGTTTGTTTCTTTTATTGTTCAAGCTGTCTGCAGTCTATTCAATCTCAGGTGGCTTTGAACAAGCAATAAACCACTGAGATGCATGTGGAATTGGCACATACCCAAACACCTACAGGCTGAAAGGAACCTCTTAAATCAGTTTTAAAGCATATGAATAGCACCGAAGTTCTGAAAACTTACTATAACATAATATTGACATATTATCATAATTAAAACATCGCCTAATGAGTTTTCAATGTTTTAATAAATGTGAACACCTGCTATCTACAGTCTTAATCTGGTGAATAATACAAGGATACAGCACAGCAAAGCAATACTAATGTTGTTATGGTTTGAAAGGCTTTAAAACTGTACTAATACATGGGAAAATGTTAACTTCCAACTTACTATTCAAATTGTAACTGTAGGAAAAACAGAGATTTAAATGCACTGGGTGTTTATTTGTAACCATGGAGTGCGGTTCGGGGGGCTGGACGCAGGGGCTCCTCCCTAGTTCAGCCAATCTATGAATTAACCTCCCTATTTAAGCCCTGGGCTGGCTTTTTGCATTTTACACCTTTCTCCCCCTCCTCTACCAAAGTGCAGCACCGCCTTTGCAACGGTCTCCATCTGGGGGCAAGTGATGTTCACGTCCCAACCTTTGAGCCAGCCAAGCCAACCCCCATAGAAGATGGTTCTCCGAGAGCCAGAGGGGACCTCTGGACAAATCTAGCTTAACAACCTCTATCATTCCAGGTTCCCCATGGGGGCAGCATACATGCTCCCAGCCTTTCAGTCTGATCAGTTCGGTCTCACCTCTGAGAGCGGCTCTCCCTGAGCCAGGGGGAAACCCTCTATTCTTTACAGACAACTTGTTTTCATCTACCCCAGTGTTCCTCTCTAGCTTCTTCTTTTCATGTTTAGTTCTCTTTTTCAGAATTCCGCATGGCTATGTCTTGAAGGTCTGGCCAAGCCAGTCTCCCTAAGCTTAGGTGTTCCTTGTTAGTTGGGGCGACTTCTAGTCTTCTTAAATGTATCCGTTATCCTTCTCTTCATTTTCCTCTTGGGAGAAGTATTGCTTGCTTCCCATCCTTGGAGGCCGATCAGTTTGGTCTCACCTCTGTGAGGACGGCTCTCCGCAAGCCAAGGAGAAAACATGTCATCTTCCTAAAGTCACAAGCACATAATTCCTATTTCAACTCCCACTCCTCGCAGCCCTTGCTCCTGTCCCGTGAATTTTATTTTAAACAAAATGCATTCATGCCGATTGCTCAGACCCCTTTTGTTTGAAAAAAACGTTTGGTATATTTAAAACTGAAATGTTCCTAGTAAAATGGCCAGTACTTGCTTTGAAATCTGCCTCACCTCTTGTCTGGATACTTGGTACAATAATTTTGCCTTCTCCATGACCAGCAGCTTTCTGATAGATACATCTGTTTTAACTGCTCTGCTATCTGTTGTCTCCTTTGCATCAATCTCCATGATCAGCACCAGCTGTGTGGACCTGATCTTTCTTATTACTGTTCTCAAACTGTGTTTTGACTTGCTGTCATTGTCTTGTTGTGACACCCAAATGAAAACGGTGCGGACTTGCTTTAGCTTAATTGCTTTTGGGATGCTAATGTGTATCTGATGAAATGACACTTTTCGAAAATGGTTAGGATGCAGGAGGCAGGGATTTGGTAGCACAGCATTTAGTGATCTGAAATGTTGCCTGCAGGATCATGATATTGTACTGTGGCTGCATGTCAGTATTTTCACGTGAGACTTGCAAGCAGCACTATGCCAATAGACAAGATTTGAAAACCTGTACCAGAATTATACCCTGAAGAAATCCCAGTAAAACAATCATAACACTGCATCACCAGCAATGACAATTCAATGAATTGTTACTTAACGCGCCCAGTGCGATGCACTATAGAGTGTTTAAAGATCAGTGGAGAGGACCGTCTCTGTGGGAGGCCTTGTGCATGCAGCTTTAAAATATGTCATCACTGTAGGTGTCACACCCCTATCACATGACAATTGGCAGTGAAAGCATACACCCCCATCATGTGACAGTTGAAAAAATGAAGTACCACCCTGTTGCAAATGATAATTCTCTTAAAGATTATTGCTTATGATCGCTACAGTTTTTTAATCGAGTCCTTAAATTTAAAAAATATATTGTTTTTAAATGTTTGTTTTTGTTTGCTGTGTTTTTATTTATGTTTTTTATTCTGACCTAAAACTTATATTATTTATATATATATTTTATAGGGTTGTAAGAGCTTAATGTGCTTTTTAAATTTATTAACCATAGTCCCTGCAGTCAGAATATTGAATCCCGAATACGATCAGTTGCTTCAGCATGAAACAAAATAGATTTTAAACAACTGCAAGCAGCTGACCACATTTGGGATTCAGCATTCTTGCCGCAGGGATTGTTGTAGATCTACATTTAGCTAATTATGAAGAATTCATCAGAACTATGATTGTAACAACCATTCCTGTAATAATCTCCCAGTAATGTAATAATCCTCAATAATTTATTTGTTGCACATAATGTAATAATCACCCAATAATGTAATAATCACCCAATAATGTAATAATCACCCGATAATGTAATAACTCAACTGATAATGTAAGAGAAATTTCTGCCTGATAATGTATTCATTTTTCACTGATAATGTAATACACTAACTGATCATGTAACAAAATTACATAGTTACTCAATTTACCTTTTGTGAGGTGTCCACGACAGCAATATCAACAACAGCAGTCACATAAAACCAAGAGACACTTTAATTAGTGCCTGTGTGCAATAGGTATTTTATAGGACTGAAGATGCAATTGAAAGTAACATTTTGCTTCATTGTTGCTTTTGTTTACTTCATTGTTGCTTATTATAACTAAGTGTAGGTTATAGCAGGCAACCTAACTTAATGTGACATTCTGCTTATTTAAATTAGCTTTGATTTATCCATTTATTTTCATTTGTTCCTGTGTTTTATTTTGGTCTTTATTTGTCGGGTATAGTTTGCACGCTCAATAACCTGACTCTCTGATAGAATGCAAATAAAGATCCTTGTTTAATTTAACTGGTGTTGGAGTGTTCGTGTTTCACAAGGGAAAATAGAATGGTCTACCAGAATTCCCAAACAGGAAATACTTTGCAGCCATTCTGAACTCTCAAACAAAACAAATACTAAATCTACAGCCAGGCTTCTCTACTGGCAGTACTGCTGCATCAAAAGGGCATTCCTTTCAACTTCTAGTCCTACCTTGGCTATGTGTGTACTGTACTATGTGAATCTTTATGTGGAGTTAACTGCAGGGTAAACTTGAAACAATGTACTTGCTGGATTGCCTGAGAACTCTAGTTTCAAACATTGTAACAAATTGAAATACAGCACTAAATTTAATAGGTTGTGAAACGATTTAAAGAAAAGTACTTGCCCTAGTTTCTGAAGCAATTATTTTAACACTGTAATGCCCCCAAAAAGTAATGAGGGAAGCTACTTTATATAACTAAATTCAGTGCCTTGCACAAAACACTTTTCTTTTTGCTTCTTGACCTGCTAGACACATACAATGTACTGCTTATGAATTAGGAGGCTGATTTTAACAAATAGTTGGCAAATGGACATTATAGGATTAAGGATATTGTAAGTGGGTGGGGGTCTGCTTTTGCCTAATCCCATTAAAAATGAAATAGATTATTAATAAATCAGAGCTTTTTATATATTTATTTTAATTGTTTCCAATCGTTTCAATGATTTAAAAAGTAGGATCCATTACTCTATGAATACATAACGCTTAGATTGCTTGAATAAAATACCTTCCAATTTGTTTCAAGACTTTGCAATTTGTTGTAACAATATTAATCAGTTTGTTAAATGGATTGGGAGGTCCACCTGCTGAAAACAAATCTAGCCATTTCAGATTCTGTTAAACCAAATGAAACAATGTAAAAAAAAAAAAAAATAGGAACAATTTTATTACAAATAAAACAATGCAACTTAATAGGAAAAACCTTCACAGACATATAAAACAACAATGAAAACAGATAGAACAGTAAACATTTAAGCTGCGCATGCAAGGCCTCCCACAGAGACGGTCCTTCACAGAGACTCCACCGGCCTGCAGTTAGACCCATCTCATTGAGATCAGCTCCCCTGGATGCACGTGTGCCTTGTTTTGATGTTCTTAAAGCTACAGTAGCGCCACGCTGCGATGTGAGCTGCTTATACCAATATTGACAGAAAATTAACTTGTAGTGACCCAAGTCTTTTCATCCCAAGAAAATATAGAAACATCTTAGAAATGTTTGATGAGGGCTGTATTTGGCCTCTTGGGCCACACTTTGGTGACCCCTAATTTAGGGGGTCATGCATAAGGGAATAATTTCCAGCAGCTAAATAGTAGTACTACATCTGTATGACTTTAGCAAGTCTTCCTACAAGTGCAGGTACTGGAAACAGAATAGTTCTGCATATCCGCCTGAATACACTAACTAAATTTCTGTGACAGAAAATAAATTGGAGTGATGTTTTCAAGCTTCAGAAAATGTGGAATGCAGAAGAATGCAGTTAATAGTGGGTTGCTGTACTGTCTAAGTAACTTGATTAATTTGCATCCTTCTCTATGATCAGCATCAGCTGTGTGGATCTCATCTTGCTTATTACTGTTCTCAGACTGAGTTTTGACTTTTAGCTGTCATTGACTTGTTGTGATACCCAAATGAAAAGGGTGCCGACTTGCTTTAGCTTAATTGCTTTTGGGATGCTAATTTGTATCTGATGACCTGACACTTTTGAAAATGGTTATGATGCAGGAGGCAGGGATTTGGTTGCACAGCGTTCAGTAATCTGAAATGTTGCCTGTAGGATCATGATATTGTACTGTGGCTGCATGTTGTATTTCCAGATCCTTCCAGATGCAGGATAAAATATGCTTCTTCTGTAATAACTTTAACACAGAAACAAAAATAAGATTAAAAAGAGATTTTTCCTGCCTCTATGAAATGGGTACTTGTAGACCTGAAACTATTGTATTTAATTATTGCTAAAAACAACATAAAATGTATACTTAAAAGAAATAAAAAATGTTCTGAAACTTAACATGAATTTCACAAACTAGTTCATAAATTATTTTACACACAAAGCAAAGTCGTTTGCATGCAGATATACAAATATCATGGATGAAGAGAATAATTCCAACACAATACAATGATACCTGTATGAGCCGTTATTGTTAGAATACAGTAGTCTAGCATCTTCAGGCAGCAAAAGTGATGGTTCAGATGAGGATAGCCACCAGTTTGTTTTAACAGTCCGTGGATAAACCTGCCTGCAATTCTCTGTAATTGGTTGCAGATATGAACATTGACTGTTCAGTAATTTGCTCCTTGCTGTACAGCCTTTTTAACATTTCTGGTCGTTCAACCTTCCCTTTAGTCACATCAAGTGTCGTTGTATTGTGATAAGTTATATATGGTAGTAACATAGCAGCCTGCATGAATACAATACAGTATTCTGATACTGGTGCAACGATGAGAAAGAAAACAGGATAAAATGAGCGTCCCAGAAGGTTCTGGGGATACTGTGTTCCAAAAGTGGGATTGTCCCATCCAAAATGGGATGTCTGGTCGCCTTATGTATAAACTATGTAACACCTGCACTATCAGACTAAATTCCAATGCCATTAACTTATCAGTTTAGTATGGATCCTCAGCAGTTTAATGGTTGGATAAAATGAACCTTTCTGAATCCCATGACCTTGTTGGATGTTGTTCAAGAGGAGTGACTCATTTTTTAGATTCAGCTCTTGTCCTTCAGTAAAACCCCATGATAGTGCACCATAACAGTGACAGTTAGCACTTGAAACAGCAGTGAACTATCATTTTCCAGATACTAAGCTAATACTGTCAAGATTAGGGTGACCACCCATCCCTAATTGGACGGGACTGGCCCTAAATGTAACAATCAAGTCTTGGTCCCGGACTAAATGTTCCTGCCCCCTGAACCACCTGTATGGTAATAAGTTTAATTGTAAACTTGTAGTACAGGTGTTATTAATCATGAATCGATTAAACCCCCTATTTAAGACATTTTAATGCAGCCACAACACAGTATGTCCACTGAAATATGTATTCCGAGTCTGTCTTGACAATATTTCTTGATATAAGTGTCTGCTTTATGGGGTACTGCATGGGTATGAAAAGAAACTACTCAAAAGTAAAATGAGGGGTGTTAATCCAAAATGGTAGGACAGTGTGGTTCAAGTTACTTGGGGAATGATCTGGGAAAATATTTGGCAGTAAAGTAAAACAAAAAGGACACTATGGTTGACACTGTGCATTAACACCTGTAGACATACTAAGGAGCCAACTTTTGCACCATCCCTGGCTGTTACCACCTTCCAAGTTTCATTAATGGGCCTTATGGGCAGTCTACTGATCCATTATGTTAATAAAAAAGTATAATGACACGTCAGCTTAGCTAATGCACTTCAATTTACTGTTTATATGATAGAAGCTTCTCATGAAATACCAAATTAATGTCAAGTATTCTGATTGCAGCGGATTGGCTTGAATTAGTTGTTTCGCTGCCCCCACGTAATTGTTAAGAAAGTCTATTTTACAACACCACTAGAGTGCTTTGAGTGTCAGAATTTCACAAGCATTTGAAAAAAATGAATGTTTAATGATTACAATGACTATAAGAATATATGTATTTGGGGGAAAAGTCAGCAAGGCTGGCAGTGTGGTACAAGATCACCATTGATGTAGATTACACTGTGGATCCTTCATACATACAGCTGGTCAAATACACACTCTGCTGGCATTTTACTTTTTGATGGTGGGAGAGCTTGAATATTGCCACAATTGGGGTTGTTTTACTGTATCTAAGCCACTGGGTTAGGGTGGTCTTGTAAGTGCAAACTTTTACACCAGGGACTGGCTTTCGAGAGCAATTATAATCAGACGCCTGTGTGGAGACTTCACAGAAACAGGACAATGAAACCATGCCTACAGTATTCTAGGTACTGTATGTCTAACCTCTAATTTGTAAATGCCTTTAGGTTTTTTTCCAGTTACGTTGGCACTGAAAACTAGAAAATAATTGTATAAATAAGTGTATGTCTGAAGAGTTTTGTAACATTTAAGTCAAAGCATTACAGCTGGTGAGTGCTTGTTTAATATGCTCCCTGGCTAAGAGCCACCAAGTAAAGCCAAGCTTGTCTCTATCATGTTTAAGAAAAAATAAATACTTAACAGCAATCTTGGTAGATGATTTACTAAAGATCCATGCAAATGAACTGTTGGAGCAGAGGTCAGAATATGGATAGATATATAAATAAATGCAAATATGGATAAATAATTATGCCATATTTTAAAATGCTAACAAGCTGTTTGCATTTATTAGTGTTTCTTTAGCTGTCTGTTTGAGAATAACATTAATTTGAGAAGCCAAGGTCAATTATTTAGACATTATTTGTCCATCCAACCAAATTTTTAAATGTCTGGAGTCTTGGAGGTTGCACAGGGGTGACATGCAAAAGCGCTAAAAACAAGTTTGCCATCCAGTGGTTCAGCGGTCCTCCCACTAAAAGGGAGGTTCCGCATCAGGATCCGTCTCCCTGACACACTCTAAATAAACTGGGATGGGATTAAAATCCCCTAAACTGATCCCTATGCTGAGCACTCGGATCCCAGTTAACACACACAGGGATCACGAGCGGTTGCTTTGTTTGCTCACCCTGGTTCACACTCACACAGTCATGAGGATTCTCAGCCAATTCACTTCCAGCATGCTGACAAAGAACAACAACATGGGGAACCAAGAACAAAGGGCTTGGCTTTCCAGACCCTTTTAAAGGTTGTTAACCAGTGTTAATTGATCAGCAACTATGCAATTGACACCTGGTCCCTTGCTGCACATTCCTTTCAAATAGGCAGGGAGGGAAAATTAATTTGATTCCGGTTTTACTGATTTTCATCCAATTTTGTACAAAAAAGCTTCTAGTGTTTTTTAAGGAAATTAGCTAAACCAAAATGGATCATTTCCACCATCTTCAGTAAGACGCTATGATTATGTTGTCTCTGTCTCAAGTCTCTGGATAGATGTACAATACAATACATAGCTTCTGTTTCTGTACAACACTGTTACACTCATAGGCTGTGGTAACAACTTTGTATGCTTTGTTTTTGGGCTTCAGCAATAAATTACATTTTTGCCGCAGTGTGTCTTTTAAATGATTATATACAGATCAGATCTGAAATGGCCCTGTGTATCTATTCAGAGAGGGGCTTGTGTTACACACTTTATCAATAAATGCAGTGCATTTTGCTTGGTATCACATCTCTGTAGTCATTTCTTAATCTGACAGTATGTTTTACTCCAATTATTCTATATCGTGTACAGGTTGCCTCCACAGATCTATAGAAACACTTATAGAAGATGTCATTGCTGCATACATTACCTTTGCTCAAGGCTTCACCTGCATTTCAGTAGCCATACAGTAGATTGTTGTATTTGTGGATGTCTAAAGCAAGTAATTGGATGTGCTTTATTTATTTATTTTTGTGTCCAATTTGATTGTCGTTTATATGAACTGGATCATCACCGGCAGGTTAAGACACAGTATCTGTCGGATGAACCCATTTTTCTTTTTTTAAATATTTGCATTGGACTTATTCATAAAGCAGTAGATGCTTTTGCTTACTGGTTGTTTAATAATCTTTAAAGTACCAGCTAAGATCACAAGGAAATTAAAAAAAAAATACCCTTTGCTAGAGATGTGGAAAAGACAAATTACTATAGTTAATACAAATGATATATGTAAAAAAAGACCCTTTTGTATGCACAATATTTTCAGCACATCAACACATGCTATGGCTTATCTAACACACTTAAAGTGCTGAATTTTGGTTCCAGTACAGACCAAGCCACATGGACACCATGATGCAATATAAAATAAACAGTTAACAAAAAGGAAAAGGGGTTGTTACCTTTAACAATATTTCATATCTATCTATCTATCTATCTATCTATATATATATATATATATATATATATATATATATATATATATATATATATATATATATATATATATATATATATAGATAGATAGATAGATAGATAGATAGATAGATAGGTAGATATAGAGTGGAGATATATATTATCCACTGCAGGAAGTATTTGAGTCAGACATTCATAGACTTGTCTGGTGTGAAACTTTGAACCACTTGAATAATTTATAACACATATTTGAGCTTCTCCCAAATTAACTGGGCCATTGGGCTCAATTTACATTCTGTTTGCACCAGTCAAAATTATCCCCTCGTTTTTCTACAAGGTTAAAAAAGCTACTCAGAGTTATATATATATAATGTTTGGTTCCAGTTTTACACCATTAAAAAGGAGACAGAATACGTGTGCCCATTATGTGATAGATTAATTGTGGCAGGACAGTATCACTGGCAATGGTGTTTAGACCAGGAAGGGAGACTCAGACACAGAAGATACATGTTTCAAAGCCTTATGTGCACATTTAATTATAATTAATAAACAAAACACTAAACATTAGACCGAACAAAACACATTAACAAATGGCAGAAGGGCCAAAACAAAATATCTACAAAAACACTTGGAGACATGGACAAACACGAACATAAATACAGCACAGTACAGCACAGCTAACCAAGCTAACACCCATACTCATCCTATTTACACACCTGTGGCTGGAGCCTTAATTCATTGGAGTTTAGAAAAAGGGGCATTCAGAACAGAAAATAGGAGACACTTTTTTACACAGAGAATTGTGAGGGTATGGAATCAGCTCCCCAGTAATGTTGTTGAAGCTGACACCCTGGGATCCTTCAAGAAGCTGCTTGATGAGATTTTGGGATCAATAAGCTACTAACAACCAAACGAGCAAGATGGGCCGAATGGCCTCCTCTCGTTTGTAAACTTTCTTATGTTCTTATGTTCTTTAATCACTTATTCAATTCATGGCTCCAGCCACATTCCCACGTGTTCTTGCAGGGAGGGTTTTAACTCCCTCCCTGCCACCCAGTGTTCCCCACACTAATGCACACCAGTTTTGTGAGAGTAACAACAGAGTTTATGCACACCAGTATAATAATGTATAGATTGAAATAATCCAACATGCCACATTTTTGGACATTTTTGTCAAAGCTTCAGAGTAGTTTTATTATAATATTACTTTGAACTGGACTATAGGAATCCAGGGATTATATTCACAAAGCCTAATATGAGTTAAAATTTCTTAAAGAATATATATATTATATATATATATATATATATATATGCATTTCATTGAGACCCTGACCCCCACCCCCTTTTAAATATAGCCTTCTGTAATCTGAGTTACCTAAACTAATTTTACAATCTGACTACAGGAAATGAAACATGAAAGCTATTTCTTTACTGAACTGTATGTCCCCAGCTGTGTTTCACACTTTCCTAAATACTCTTCATTTTTTTTCCCACCTTCATCGTGCTCAAAGTGACAATGTCTCCCAATGACAAGACATCTGCCAAAATGCGTTTTTTGGGTTTTTTTGGGGGGGAACTTATATAATATAAGGAATGTTTCTCTGAATTAATTATTTGTATTTTCAATCCAAATATATACTGTTTTGCTTTTGCTATGATAGTAATAATTGGTCTTCCAGCTAAAATGTAATTGCAATATCTGTGTGCTCTATATATATATATAGCCAGGATAACAGCTAATAATAGAGTGTTTATTCTTTTCTTCTTTCTGCCTTCCTCTAAGAGTGGTACCCTAGACATGTAGAGGTAATGCATTGGGATGCACCACCAATGGGTCATCAGTGTATTGTTGTACCCTGCTATAATAATCATTTACTCTGTCTCTGTGCAGGCTGGGAAATCTCAGATCGAGGACCTCTTCACTGATCTTCGGGATGGGAGACGGCTTCTGGAGCTCTTGGAAAGCCTAGCAGGCCATGAACTAGTGAGTCATCACTCTGCTTCATGTCTACTGCCTTTGCAAAGTGATGCAGACAACTCTGATGCTTTCTTATTAAAAAAAGATTAGCACAGATCTCTATGAATTTAAGTCTCTTACATTTTAGCTCCCCTCTTGCAGATTTCCATTAATTGTTTCAATGCTTTTAGAACACTAAAAATTTATAGAAATTTCGAATTTGTTTTGTTTGTTGTCTTCACATTTTCTTATCTTAATGCCACAGACTTAATGTATAGAGAAGAAAGGAGTAAGCAGTACTGTAGTAAAAATAGAAAGGTTTTGTTTTGTTTTCAGTAGACACACTTTGGCATGTAGAAGCCAAATAAGTAACCAGAGTGGGCTGAAAGTAAGGCATATGAAATTAAAGTACATGGAAGGAATTCTTTATGACTGGTTTTTGGACTAGGCTGAGCTGTGATACTGCTGGAGGAATTCACATGCAATTCCACCTAAAACTCCACTCAGTGTCAGGCAACGTGATTGCATATGCATATACCCTCCAGGTGTGTTTTAATAAAACATTGAGGTTGAATTAAAATGGTCATGCAACTGTCTGATTAAATTAAATTGGTTTGAAAGACGCCTTATTTGAACTTTGGTACTGTGTTCTGTGAAAAAAAAAACATACTAACCAACATTTTCCACACAACAGAAAGATATTTTCTGCTTTATTTTTGCTTTCAGGCAAAAGAAAAGGGCTTCACAAGAGTTCATGCACTCAATAATGTCAACCGAGCATTGCAAGTCCTGCAGAAAAATAACGTAAGTAAGAGAAATACTAATCTCAGCACTATTGAATATTTGAAGGTTATGGATGGTAAGTTTGTGGAAACTGTCAGGATAGGTTAAGTGACCATCTGTTAAGCAACCCTAAAATATTGAGACTAAAGGCTGGTTCTAAGTTTTCAGATCCGGTTCAAGATTTTTTTTGGGTTGTGATCCAACTTTCATTACACTGGTCTGGTGGTCTATCTTTTCTGTTTGTAGTTTTATGTGACATTCAGCGCAAGCTGTTCCCTATCCCTTATCAAGCCATGAGTTGGTTGTTTAGCAAGTCACTCAAGTCTACCAGACATATGTGGCGGTATTCAAATTAACTTGTTCAGAATCACTTTGAAAATCCATTAGTGGTGTGCTGATACTTGTCATTTTTGAGTAGCTGCCTTCAAGAAGTTTTTGGGAGCAGGTAAATACATCAAAACACACCTATGCATTAATGTGTTGATTTCAAAACAAGAAAAACTGTTCTTCCCTTTACAAACAAGTACAATTAACGTCTGAGTGTTTTAAAAGCTGTTTGGAAGCAAATAACAAGAGTTGCCGCTGTGGAAACTGGTACGTGTATTTGATTGTCGAGTTGTCAGAAATAACACCTTGCCCAGGACTGCAATTCCACAATTCACTGCAGAGATGACACATTTCTGAGGAATCGAAGGAATGTTTTTTGGTTTTTTTTCACATCAAAAGGATGAGTTTTAGTTAGTATAATCATGACAGGTTCTATATTAAATAACACTGCCTGATTGTTATTGATTGCTACTCAATAATTGTTTCATGGGATAAGAGCAAGGGCTGCATGGAGAAAAATCTCAGAAATTGAGAATAGGAGAGAAGTGCTTTGTGACTTAGGAAAGAGTACAGGGTTTCTCTTTGGCTCGTGGAGGGCCACCTCACAGAGGTGAGACTGAGGGGAACCTAGAGGGGAGAGAATGGGAAAACTAAAAAGAGTTAGGATAGATTTGGCCAGGGGGTACCCGCAGGCTTGTGGAGAACCTTCCTGATGAAATAAGACACTTTGGAGAGACTAATTCTCTTTAAAATACCTCATGTGTTCATTGCTAGTTTTGCATTCCTTTCAGAAAAAAGTAATGAAAACTTAGTGTAACAGGTGGGAGGCAGGATTCAGAAAATAACTTGTATTTTTAAATTTGAGCTTTTATTAACTGTTTTCCTGATGTTTTTTTTTACCAACAGGTTGAGCTGGTAAACATTGGAGGTGCTGACATAGTGGATGGAAATCATAAACTTACCTTGGGTTTGATCTGGAGCATTATCCTCCACTGGCAGGTGAGGGGCGTGTCGTGATGTTGTTAAAGTTATATTGTACAACACGAAACAGGCATATATAAGGGTTGAAAGTGGTATGAATCAGGGTTGGAATCAAGCTGTTCAAATGAATATGTGTGGTGTGTGGGCAGGCAGGTTTGAGGTTAATCCAGACCAGAAGGCAGTACACAGGTAAACAAACAGATCACATTTATATAAGTAGTATCAAATGCTTTACCATACAAAGCCTAGTTGTACAGTTTTATTCTATAACGTACATGTCAGAGTCAGGTTCTTTTATTATTTGTCCTATGTTACTCCACATACATCCCAGGAACGTCTTCATATAGTGTGGAAGTGAAAAACTATATACAGTGCCTATGCACAGTAACCAATTACTAAAAGATCATTACTGTGGGTTTGATGATAGATCATGGATAATAGATTTATAGATTTACTATCAATTGTGTTATGTTTCCTAAAAACTTTTTTTTTTATTATTAATAATAATAATAGTAATAATAATAATAACAAATAAAAAATGAATCAAGTACAAGCATAATACTCATCATATTTGATAAGACATATTGTTTGTCATCCAAATCATTGATTTGCAATGAGAAAGTAAACAGGAGCTGTTTTCCTTTCATATATTTTAAATGTGACTTCTGCCATATCACTGGGGCACTAAGAGGTCATGTTGCTTTTGTTTTACAAAGCTCCTACTTAGACAATTTAATAAAACAAAAGCAGTTTTTATTCTATTATAGGATGGTTATAAAAAATAATTAAAAAAAAACGCTCCAATGCATGTAACATTTTAGAGCCCTATTAGCATGCAAGCGGGCCACTTTCTTTTACAGTTACATGAGGTGTGCTGGACCTTTAAAATTGCATTGCATCAAATTGATAAACGACTCTAGTGGAATTAGGTAAATAAATTAAAATACATCAAAAGGCTGTTTATGAATCTAAAACATTCAAATGTGTCTGACTGTTGGGGATGGATTGGAGTCAAAAGAACGTTAGAAGGATACTGAGATGGATCCATTGACTGATAGTTATAAGTTCATTATTGCTGGTCATACCTTCAAAGCTTCAATTAATGTCATGAATGCATCCGGTGGTTTCCAATGTATCAGAGGTAACCTGATGTAATTGCATGCAGGAAAAAATATTCGCTGCAGCATGTTATGTTCTTCTCTTAGTGGATTTCTGTCACATTTTGTCTGTATTTTAAATGGGATTGAATGGCAGAATGACAAAGCCACAAGATTGTTATTACTGCATATTTTTTTTGTAGTGTAAAAACGCAGTATTTCTGTCTCTCACACAGGTAAAGGATGTAATGAAAAACATCATGGCTGGTTTGCAACAGACAAACAGCGAGAAGATCCTGCTAAGCTGGGTGCGCCAGTCAACCCAGTACTACCAGGAAGTCAATGTTGTCAATTTCACCAACAGCTGGTCTGATGGCCTGGCCTTCAATGCACTTATCCATAGTCACAGGTAGGATTTCTTTATTTTATATCATTGATCTCGCAGCCTTAAGTGATGGTTCACACCAGCTTCATGAAAACTGAAATGTGTAAATAAAGATGGGTGGTATTCAGTAAATTACAATCTAAGGCTGAAAAAAATAGTTTTCATCTTTCTAAGTTTTGCAGTGAACACTAAACCAGCCACTATTCTGATCACAATGGGGTTACAACTTGGGATCCTAAAATATATACAGCCAGTCACGTTTAGAGACAGGCGACTTGGTATGGGCATGAAATACCATATTTAGTATTCTTTCTGATTAAATTCATTTTGTGTATAATTTTCTATTTCATTCATCACATTCTAGTGATAGAATTAAAAATAAAAAAGGAAAGCATCCTTTTTGACTCAATATAACAATCATATTCTCATCTCTCTAAGTGCATATGATAGGTATTAACCTGCACCTCTGCAATACCCTGCTCTTCAGTGGATGTAAGAAATCCACTGGGGCAAAGGGTTGCAAGTTAATGGTTACATTCTGTACCAGCTGCACTTAGAGAGAAGATATGATTGAGGGCCTTATGGAGGCTTTTAACTTTAAAAAAAGTCAGAATATGATCAAGTAAACAAAGAAAAGTATCTACAAAGTGATTATAAACAACAAGAAGATTACACGAGTTAAGATATCTGTAATCTGTTCTACCCATAACAAATTGCCCTTCAAAAAGACTATATTTTACTCCCCTGTGATTCTAGACACATACACTTTACAGATATCTTTTGAGGTACCTTAACTATGCAGAGTTTCCCTGGACCATAGGTTTGGGAAATACGTGTTTCTCTCTCGATTTTTATAAAGCAATTGTTGTGCTAACGTGCTGGTCTTCAAGCAAAGATATATCGATAGTATATTCATAGAGGCCTGTCAATTTACTTGGCACTATTTTCTTCAATAAATATGGTTTACTTTTTTAAGCAGTCAGTAATGCTATTTTAATAAATCATCCGGCATCATAAAGAAAACATCTGCCAATCTGCATAGTTAGCTGCTTCACAACTTATTATGCGACTGTGGTGCCACTGCTGCTGTTAAATGCAATGCTCAGTACTGTGCCCTTGTTTAAACTTTGCAGGGTTACGATCAATTACTCCATTGTCAGGAGAAGTGTTATAAAATGCAGCCTTCATTAGGGAAAAAATGTCAGCATTAATGAATCCCATATTGTTCCCCAGACAGTGGAAGTAATATGAAGGTAATTTGTTCAGGAATCATTCACATGTCAGGCTTCAATCACAGATGTTCTGTGAGGGAGTTAATCTTAAAGTATTATTTTTAATAACAGTTTAATTAATAACCAACTCTTTTCAGACATTACAACAAAGGCTTGGACAAGAAGAGTTAGTTAAAGCACGAGTTAAAGTTTTGTGTATGAGAATTTTAAAAAAATGTAGATGTTGAATTCTGCAAATTACTGGTTGAAATCTGCTTTTTAATAACCACATTGTCAAGTTCAAAGTAAATTAGTTGAACTCGAGTGATTCCTTTTGGATGGTTTTGTCTTGATAAGCCGTTAACATGGTTTAACGGTGTATTTTATTTGAGTGTATTCTTGTTTGTATTTACATTGCAAATCAATAAAGAAACTGAATTTTTACTATGACTGTCTTATCAAACTGTCTGTCTGGGATATGTAGATAAAAAGGTTTCTCGTAAAACGATATCTGTACATACTTATTACCAAATAATGTTGAATTGCCAGTCACATTCCGCTGTAGACTTATTCTTGGGGCAGTATTGATTAGTGGTAGCATTAAGGGAAGAATTATACACACTGGAATCACACATGTGTTTGTGAATTCTTTGTGTGTTTGTCTTTTGTTATCTTTTTTTTTTTTTTACCACATTTGCTTTTGTGAAAAAGAGAGTTTGAGCCATGCAGTATCTATTTTAACATGGCAAGTCCAGTGGGTAGAAATGTAGAATGCTCTTCACCCTTTGGCATGGTGTCTCATAAACGGTAAAAATGTACCTTTCTACACCAAGGCACTTAGAGCAATTTAGCCCCGCGTGTGTCATAATAACCAATGGAAACCAGCACAAATAATCTTGAGATACATTAATCTAATGGTTCTGCATTTTTTTATATATAAAAACAGTTTATCGGTTTTCATCCATCTGCAATCTTAAAGGACTAAAATGATTTGAGACACAAGTAAGAAGAAGTCCTTCAAGTTTAAGGCAGTTATTGTGTTCACTATTTAAAGTATGACAGGCAGGGCGACAGCCCAGACACGATTGTGCATATGAATGAGAACAATTCAAATGGCACAAATGTGTTTGTTGTGGACTGATGCCAAAATTGGCCCGATTTCGGCATCGGTCCATAACATATACATTTAGACACATTAAAATATACTTACTGTCATTCATGAATTCCTAAACAAAATTCAGAATGACATCTCTGTAAACTACTGCATCGCCATTTTAAACCTGTTTCTATCTAATCCAACTGCAAATAAAGGGATTCCACTGGCCAACAAAATCTAAATCGACTTGGACAGAAAAAAGTGCGTTGTCTGCTTCTTTGTGTGTTCCACAAGTCATCACACAATTTATTGATGCATAAGTCCAGCTATTAATGTTTCTACATGTCAATATTGCTTACTGACAGCGTATTTTTTGTATAAAAAATGGATAAAATACATTGCCTAATAACATATACTTGACTGTTCAATAGAAGCCTTTGTTGACTCATTCTCAAGCTTTAGTGACACCCCTCACCTTCTCTTCTCTCCTGAAACCTTACTACTCATGTCAATCTGTTGGCCAAACAGTCCACCCTATTCCAAAATCAGCTTATTATGAATGTCACCCACGTGATCCATTGTGATTGCTCAGAAAGAAAAACTGAAAACTAAAAGAGGATCTCATGCTGTTTGCTTTATATTGAAATACTTTTACAGAAAATACATGCATATCTATCTTAAAAAGAGTACATTTTACAACAGCACTTAGAAAAACAAATGAGGAAGAAAAAAACTACTGATGCAGTACTTTGACATGCATAAGAAATCATTCTGGAGTGAATCACAGTAAAATTCAGAGTTTATGATATTGCCTGGATGTCTATAATGATGTACTCCTTGGACCTCTATTTTTAGGGCAGCAATTCTCAAAGAAATGATTGCAATCCACAGAGAGACTAGATTAAATTAATAATCATGTTTCCTCTCCCAGGCCTGATCTCTTTGAGTGGAGCAGCGTACTGAAGTATCAGTCAGCTACTGAAAAACTGGACCATGCATTCAGCACAGCCAAACAACACCTAGGCATCGAGAAACTGCTGGATCCTGAAGGTTGGTTCAAAGAGGCATTTAGTCTACTTGTCTATCTTTTTCCATTAGATAATGTCAGAGACAGTGAATGCAGATACTGTATAATCAGTATATTGTGATAGGCACATATTAGATTTTCAGTTAGTTGTTGCGTGGAGATAGCAGTTGGTTGCCATACAAAATGTGAAGGGGAATCTTAAGGTGGATCAGCATTGTCCTTGCAAGGTGTGATTTTTTTTGTGAGCTTGCAAGTTTTGGAAAGAGAGAGAGATATACAGTATGGTGCTGTGTATCATAGTCCATCTGTGTACATGTTATACTCTGTTCATGTGAAGGTGACCAAGGTAACCTTGTCATTAAATGACACAAAATTAGGCTGCCTCCCAGGGGTGCCATTGAATTTTTTCATCACCCTTTTCAGTCTTATCCCATTGCTTTTTGAGTGCCAGTTGCACTTCTAAGCACTGCTTTAATGTATTTGAACCTACTTTTAACTCGTTGATAATTGTTGTTTATTTCTTCAATTATCCTAATTAACAAATTAAATATGTGAGTTGATGTTAATTATACAATGAAAAAGATGCCAACCTACATGTATACAAATACACAGGTTCAGATCTCATTAGCCTCATCACACTAATATATTGTTTTATTATGTTAAAGGCCATTTATGAACCATTTTATGAGCACAATAAAATACTCAAAGCTGTTTGGTTGTATTCTGTGATGGACTGGCGTCCCGTCCAGGGTGTAGTCCCGCCTTGCGCCCTGTGTCTGCCGGGTTAGACTCTGGCTCACCGCGACCCTGTAAAGGGTTATGCGGTTAATGATAATGGTTGGATGGATGGATGTTTGGTTGTATTGAGGCAACCCACTTACAGTAGCTGAGCTTGTGCCTCACAACACACACACAGTACCACTGCACTTGTGTGTCTTCTTGTGTGTTGTTAGATATAGCATCATATCTGCTCTCTTGTTTGAATGGATTTGTACTGTACCAAAAAGGGTCCCTCCAGCTACGTGATTGGGCTCTTTGTGCTGCTACATGTTGGACTGTGTCTTTCCGACAGGGCACCAAGCAAGAGCACAAAAGAGCCAGGCTTGTTTGCACAAGCAGCACCCACAGGAATTATAATCTGTGAAGGCAGTGCACAATACATCTGAACACATTGATTAACACATTTTCAGACTTTTAAGCAATATGTTTTCAAGTTGTTTATTATTATAGTCAACAGAGGGAATGCATGATGTCGAAGTTAAATGAACTCCAGATGTAGCAGCATAGTTTTATTTATTTATTTATTTTTTCTGTTGTCAGCTGTATGTGTAATAACATACAGGTTTGGGAGACATTTCACAACATTAATTTAACTGTCACTGTGGTTTACCAAAAGGTGTGTACAGTACACCTAACGTAATTAAATTAGGGTACCGTCTTTTTTTTTTCTTGAATAAAAGATTCTCAAATCCAGCGGATTGAAATATTAGCATATTTTCTAGATTACATTTTTTTGGTTTTGCTGGTAGCACTTTCCTTGTCAAATTAGGACTCCCTGTTAACTAAATGAAATCATAAAGTCCAATTGCATTTAAATTTGATACATAATTGTTAAACTAACTTCACTAAGTTTACAGTTATTTAAGTTGTTGGGATGGAGGGAATGTGTGCAATTTTATCATTTCAGATTTTAAGATGAATAGACAGTAAGAGACAACAGTTAACATACACCAGTATACAATATCACATCAGGTATTTTATTGAAGACTACATCACTATTGAAACTGTACAATTTAAATATACTAACTTACAAAATGTTTCCCCTGTATTCAATGCAATTGACAATGGATTAAATAAACGTTGGTAATGATAGAGAAAACAAATATAGCTGGATTTTTTTACTTGTGTATTAATAATAAAGCAGTATAGAATACAATTCTAGGACGGTGAACTTCTTTGTATGGGTTATGGGTGCACCAGCATCACTGTCGAGCCCTCTTAAAGTGTCGTGGGCTAGTTCATGAAACACCAAGGATGGAAGATGCCCACTTGAAGATCTAGGAGAAGCACCCTACTCAGCTCAGCCCAGACGGTTATCATGCTGATCCGCTAGGGAGGCCGCACTGTGGTTGATCCCCGGAGCCAGAATTGCAGCCGTTGTGTTTGCTGATGCGCCAGGGAGGCAAAATAGGCTGATCCCTGGAACCAGCATTACATTTTAGCCATCAACACCAGGCAGAAGGATATCTACGTAATCAGATGGAAGGAAATGCAGATGGATCACATTAATTTACAGTAAAAGAAGCCATGTCTTAGTTGGTGCTTATCTTGGCGAGAGCCGAGTCCAATATCAGCATGAAGTTTTAACACCTACTCTCACACAATGGAAATAATACTCTTAAACGAATATCAGCTTTCAGCCTTGCTCCATTCACTTCTATTTATGATGATATTTCTCCATACACAGACGTTTAGCATACTAAAACGGTATAATATCTTCACAAGTATGACAATGTGCGTTCAATGGCTCCTCTGCACACTAATGATTTTTTTCATTGTTATTATATCTATATCAGACAGTAATACATGACTGAAAACAGTGTATTCAATAACTGTTTTAGAATAATACATAAAACAAAAAATGTTGATTATAGTGTAGCTTTATCTTTGTGGATGGTTCTGTCATGGGGAGGGCTGTCAAGACGCTAATGATGGTATCGAGAGGAATTCACAAACAATTTCTTAGTGGAATACAATACTTGTGCAGATGTACCATTTGGGAAGTTGAATTCAAAAGCTAAAGCTGATCTATACCGTAATACTAAATAGGTAAACCAAAATTAGACAACGTGTTTTTTTTTTTTGTATCCTAATTAAAGAGACAGTTTCCAGGAGGATGTTTTCTAATCCTGGTTATGCCGTCAAAGCCACTGTTCTTGGCGCAGATATTTGGTTTTACACTCATTCTTGTCTAAATACTCCTTACCAAATTATGACTAAAATCCAATTTACTGGGTGTTGACAAGAAAGGAATATATTTTGTTAGTGAATTCTTTAGGCACAATATGATTCTTAATGTTGGCTTAGACACAATTAACATGTCACACTAGTTAACAAGTCAGCTAAGGAATGTGTGTGATAGGTGATGACAACCTGACATTAAAATATTTTGTTAAATGGAAGACATGAATATAAAATCTCAGTGCAACATATTGTCTTGAATTAATTGACCAGATGGGAAGTTAAATATTAATTAGCCACTTAACAAATTAAATATCAGGATATCATACATTTTGTCTAAATTGATTAATTCTGTGATCTTCAACAATACAATAAGGTGTTTTAGGCCATTAAATATTCTGTTTATATTTTTAATTGGTTGGAATGAATGTGTACATTTTTTATATTAACTCAGTTAATTCAAGGATTATTTTTTATCTGTAATTCAGTATGTTAACGTAACATCATTCAGCAAATTTCATTCAACTTTATTAAGCATGGATTAGTTAGTAATATAGGGTGTTGCAAAACATTTGGCATTTGGCCATATATATATATATATATATATATATATATATATATATATATATACACACACACACACACACACACACACACACACACATATTATTACCGACCATGCTCTGCTAAAATAGATTATGCATAATTTACAAACAGCACTATATATTCCTTATTAAATATTTGTGATAGATTCTATTACTGAGGATTTAAAGAATTCTATCTATTGTGTCTGAAGGATATTACTGCTTCCAATCATCCAGGATCTCACATTTGCAGTCTCTGACAAGGTTTCTGGGAGAGTTCTCATTATTCTGTTGCAGGGGTGAAGTTTAGATAAACCGTGCACATTGCTTGCACCTCTTTGTGAGTTTTGAGAACAAAATGGGCAGTGTCTGTCTGAACAGTAATAATGTAGTTCCATGTTGATAAATTATATATATATATATATATATATATATATATATATATATATATATATATATATATATATATATATATATATATATATCATATCCAGTTTATTGAAATAGCCAGTGGGATTTTGCGTTTCAAAGTAGGCAAACCAGGGATGATGTCTGGAATTTCTTATGGTTCATTAACATGGCCCTGTCATGTCCCTAGGCTGATGCAATTAACGGGGTCATGAAATATTGACTGCTTGTTACAATCTCTGACAGTATTAAAAAAGTGTAGCTACCAAATGTCTCAGGCTGTTTACATTGTCAATTAGGAGGAGAAAAGGAGGAGAAGGCGAGGGCTAGTCAAATCTCTCACCTGCCAATTAAAAAGTGTAAATCACAAAGTTACTAAGCTGGCTTTTGACTTCCAGTGAGAGATCTGCATAAATAAATGGGAATAGAGCAGCAGAATGAGAATATGGGTTTGAATGAGAAAGGAGTCTGGAGTACAAGAAAAGAAAAGAAAAAAACAACAATAACGTAATCTTGACAGAATGAGATCTGACAAGCCAGCATGCAGAGGATCACCTTAGCTTTCTGCGAGAGCTTCAAGATAAATTGTTTTGGGATTTAAGTGATGAAGGAGAAAAGTACATAAGCTGCCTCAGTATGATGGAGAATTCTGAGGAATTTTCTAAAGAGGACTTTTGTAAATGCTAGCAAGCTACAAAGTTAACCAAGCGCTAATGTTTACCTCTCCCCTTACATCACAATTAACGATTACAAGTCCTGTCATGAAAGTGATTGAGCCATTCAGCACAAGGAATCAATTAAAGGCTGGCTAGATTGGCCAGTGTACTCACATACATGCATTGTGTTTTAAGTAAGCACTTTGAAGTGTGCTGTTTTGAACTGATGAAACTGCTTCACATCACTTCAAGGGGGATAGTTCAGTAGGAATGCATTATGTTGGTGGTGGTTAGTCAGGCATGATTTGTCATGTTCCTTTCAGTGAAAATGAAAAAAAAAATAGTTTCCTTGGCTGGCTGGTGTAGGAATGGAACATCACATTATTCATAATTGGCGAGGAACTTTTGCTACTATACCCACATTTATGCTATGTTATTGGGTTGCTTTGGTGTACATTAATAGAGAGTGTGCATGGAGGCTAGTGACTGGCAGCATGTTAAACTGGCAGCCTCATGTTGATTAGGGTATGGCACAGTAGGGAAGGTAAATAGGGAAGGCAGTGCTGTGGGACAGGGAGAGCATGTGATGGCTATGACTGAGCTGGATTACATCTGTGTCATATCCAAAGGGGAAGAGTTTGGACCTTAGAGGCCTCTCAGTGTGTGCAGGGAATTAATGCAATTTCCTGATGCTCCTCGGGGTGAAAAATGACCCCTCTGATGCGTGTATTTATCAACCTTCTTTTTTGCAGGTTTAGTCTGAAATCCTCATACTGTTAAATATAACAAAATTGTAATTTAGTTGTTAGCTTCTGAGAACCTTTACTTACCTAGCAACCTTTTTGCTAATTTTTTTGTTTTTAGTAGTTTTTTTCTGTTTAAATTCTATCATCAGCCATTGCATTTAGTTTAGCTTTGACATTCCTTGCAACCTCTGAAGACTGTTGAATACAGTGAATACAGTGTGTGAGACAGGCGATTTTACATATCAATAAACTGCCATTATTTAAAAAATAAAAACCCATTGATGTCCATTTCTACAAACCTAAATGAAATGTGTAAGCAACATCAATACACTACAATATCTCCCACCCACCCAAGCACACACATGAATGACTTGATGTAGAAGTTAAAAAGTAAAGTACTTACCATGAGCCTGTGTTTTCCATGCTTCTCCCCTCGCCTCCAGTGTTCTCCCTCAGGGAGCCGGTGACGCTTGCCAACCTGCCAAGGGGCACAGTCACCGTCAGGCCTCTTTTTTATAAAGACGGCTCTCCACTGGGCCAGATAGAAAATCAATTTGCTAAACTAAACAGAGATTGTGTCTTGTGATTGGAAAATGTTCAGTCACTAGTCCTAAAAGGGTTAACAAAAACAGGCCTAACGTTATACAGCTGTCTCAGTTTGCTTTGCCTTTTTAACTTTTAAAGACATTTTGAAAAATAAAAATAAATAAATACATGAATAAATAATAATCACAGTGCAGGCACTTTGCATGCTGTCTCTGTGTGCATACTTCAGGAAGTTATTAGTGACCAGATGGATCAAGACCACATGGGTAAATTCTAATTGAAACATTAAACAATTCTTTACTGTACTTTGGTGTGCTAACGCCACTCTGGAAAATGGCAAAAACATAAAATATGAAAATGCTTTATTTCAGGGAATATGCAGGCTTTCAGCCATACTGTATTTTCCTCATCGGTGTTAATGGCCAGTAACTGAGCAATACACATATAAATCTCATTGTCTAGACTGACAAATCGTCATTCTTATTTAACTCCTACAACAAGGAATAACAAGGACCAAGGATCTTTCAGTAATGCAGTAGTTGTGAATTACCTTCAGAAAAGGCAACTGTTTTGTATTAACCACCTGGAGGCTGTAATAGGCTGTTCCTAACAAAACAAAAGCTTTTTAGATTGACAGTATTATTTCTTAACAACAAAAGGTATGATAGATGAGGTGTGGTGCTATTTGCTTGCTATTTGCTATATTAAAGGGCTGGTGGTGTCACTGATATGGTAGTGGACCAATATAGGAGATTGTTTTGGTTTGAAATACTTTTTTTAAGGAATGTCATTTTTTTGAAGCGGCATCTTTGGACGTTTGTCTTGTTAACGGTAGAATGATGTTTCCCATTTTAACAGTAGTTTTTATTTACTTTTATTTTCAATATGATTTTTTTTTTTCCATAGCACACATGTTCAGCTAGGTTCTGAAAAGGAAAGTCAGATGTGAATGATTACAGTTTACAAAGAATATGCACTAAAATTTATTTCAGATTTCTGTTATTCCTGGTGAAAATCAGCAATAGAAAATACAAGGCAAACATTTTGCTGGCAAGGAACAGCTTGATAGAAAGCCTCACTTCTCTCTGTGAGTAATATGTCAGGTTAATCTGGTAATAGAATATCAAAGCAGATAGTCTCTAGCCTTGCTGTGACCTTCCAGAAGGTCAGTAACAGTAGTCAGAAATGTACACACTGATGTCCCATAGATTTTATAAGTTACGACATGTGCAATCAAAAAATTAGATTTTTCCTTGACAAAAACCATGTCTGTTTCAGGAGGCCATAGTAATTGTTTTTTATTACAGCTTTTTGATCTTCTCTAACACTTATCTTGTATTTGGCCTGTAATAAAAGCTACAAAAAAGCAACAGAATCCACTAAAACACTTTAAATTACAGGGAGACTTGTAAGCTTTATGATGTGTTTTTTTGTTAGTGACACAAAAGGAGTCCATGCTTCGGAAATAGGTTTCTTCCTTTAGCAACATACCCCTTAAAAAAGTTTACCACAGTCTTTTTACAGTTTTACAATGCTTTACCCATGGTTATGCTGTGCATGTACCATAGTGTACTCTGGTTTGACATGTTTATTCACAGGGGGAAAATAGCAAACCTGGTCAAAATGGGAGTAATGCATAATTAAAGCAGTATGTAATTGAAGGCAACAATAATTTTGTAAATTAGGTAGTCTGTGTGACCTATTGTTATACAATTGCACCAAGTGTGTTTACTTTTATAAAAAAAAAAAATGATGGTGAAACTCTGATTACGCATTTCTGTACAGTTCTTAAAGTGTAATTACTTTCCCTGCATAATGCTTTCCTTTACATTTGCAAAATAAGGATTTTTAATGCGACTCTGGCAGGTTTTGATTACTACTCAACCGATGAAACGTAAAATTTAGTTTTTCTGTACTGTATTATAATAAATTATGATTATACAAATAATTTGATCCAGAAACAATGATTTAAACCTTCCTTGAGGGCAACTCCACCAAATCAAAAACTTTTCGTAGTTCATTTTCTTATCATAATACATGGTGATCTGTTATTTTATTGGTTCTATATAACATTTCCCTAAATCTTACCTGTTTTCTTACCTAGTTTTGGAATTCTTTGGTCATTTCATCAGGAGGGTGAAATTGGCCCTACCCCTTTAAAACCTTATTCCTTATTAACCAGCCATTTCCCTCTATTGACTAACGTGTTTAGTAGCTAGCCCTTCCACCCTGATGCTTATAGAATATCGAAAATAGAAAGGGTGCTAAAGTGGTTCACTTTTGTAGCGGGTAACCTAAAAAGTTCAGCAGATTACTGTAGGTGAAAAAAAGGGTTGTTACTTTACAATACAGTAGTGTGTTCAAACCAGCAAGAACTTTTATGTAAACGGCTATAAGACTGTCGACAGGTTGTGAGACCACATGGGCAGCTAGGATAACACTGGTGTGATGTGACATATCGTCAAACCGTTGAAATTGTACTGGAGGTACGTTATAAGTAGGGCTTTTGATGTTTGGTTTTAAATGATAAAACGCCCCTGATAAAAAAATAAAATAAAATCGGTGGATAGCCAATAAACACTGGAAAACACCGGAACAACTGTAGAAATGGCTAATCAATTCACGTTGTCTTTACCCTTTCCCATTAAAAAATAAAACCTACTACAAAAATAATAAACACATTTCCTAGTGCTGCTCGGCAATGTTCCGCCTTCCTGACTTGTATCTATCATTCATTCGTTCTGAATACTTTAAACCCGTCTCAACTACTGAGTGACAGCACATTCCTACATTTCTATTGGAAACTCTGCTTGCGAGACTTAAAAACAAGATTATAATCAGGAATGGAGGCTTGTTAGTGGGATTTAAAACTGTATCACAGTTAAGATACTGAGGATTAAAAACAGAATTTTGCGAAATGTAAAAAAAAAAATGCCAACACACAAAAAGCCCAGAAGAATGTGCCCGTGACCAGAGGGATTTCATTGTGGAAGACGGCAGAGGAAAGAAAGTACAACTTAAGTGTGCAACTACTGTCTAGCTACTGTACATATTTTGACAGAAAAAAACAAAACGCTCAAGCATTTTGGAAAGTAACCGAAAACACTAATTTCGTACAGTATATCAAAAAAAAAAAAAGATTTACATAAAAGCAGTTAATAAAATAAAAATACAGTTAATAAAAATGAAAAAACAGAAGCCCTAGTTATAAGAAATCATTCCTGTGAAGTCTTGGATATAACACCGGGCTACCTAACATTACTGTCAGCCCATCATGACTGAACCTCACTTGAAACGTAGAATAAATCCAAATAATTTCCACAGCAAATCAAACTGTGAAAACGCTGTACAAATAATTGCCAATTGAAACATTGTGGAGTTTTATCGAATCTTAACATTGGTTACACTTTGCTTTGTGTGTGCAGTCAAAATTGCTTTTATTCCAATTCAACCTATCTTAAAGTTTAAGGACCGTTTTTCTTGTAGTAGAAAATGTTTGTAATGTCACAGCAGGCTGCTGTGGACATTACTCATCACAGTTTCCTTGGTGATGCCACCACCACTTAGTTACAAAGATGTTGGTTTCAAGGTCTCAACAATTATTGTACCACTGCGTAACCAATTTTAACATAAAAGGCTTTGCATTTCAGCTTACACCTTCTAATGGAACTGCTGTTATCTGTGAAGCAATTGGAAGCATTATGTTAAAGCACATAGCAGTTCCAGCATCATTCTGCTTTGGGGTGGATTTAGATGTAAACAGAAGATGTTATTGGCAATGAAGATAGACAAATTAAAAAGCTGCTACATTAAGTACATGTGTCTCTGGTGTATTTTACACAGTGAGATTGAAAAGAAATAAGCAAGAAGGGCTTCTCCAGTCATATGTTTCCATTACTGCCTGAGAAAAGCACTTGAATCTTGGTGCTTAGCCCAAGCAATATCTTTAATCGCTGATCATGATTTGTCGATGATTGCAAGTGACCAGCTGTTATTAGATGGATTTGGAAACCTTTTATTCACTGTATTCAGTGTTGGCCAAACCTGGTGTTCAAATCATGTCTATTTAAAAAAGACATTTGATGAAAAGAATAGAAATGGCTTCTTCTGTGGCTATCTTAATTGAAAAGCGAACAGATGCATCTTAGCTCCTGTTACCAATTATAGGACAGAGATAATGTAGAAGTGTCAGTATAGCAAGGCCATAATAGCTCAGTCGAACTGGCCAACTGTGCTGAGTCACTACCTGTAAGAAGCTGTTTTTGGCTATGATTGTGCATGAGTCAAGCAAAAATTGGGACCTCTGTGAACGAGACTGGGAATTGAACCAACATGAGAAAAATGCTGCTAGCTTTTATTTTATTTAATTTTACAATTTTAGATGTTATATGATGAATAACATTAGCTGCAGGTGGAGGTGAGAAGGTGGGCAGTTGTGAACCAAGCTTGCCGAAAGATGTATTAAAAGTGTCTGAAAAGCGCTAATAACAAATTTGGGAATTTTAACACCATCCGTGGCAAACTTAAATCCTACACCAGATTATTTCATGCAGGGGCTTCAGTCCAGCCACATATTTACATGCAGGGGCCTCAGCCCCGCCACATATTTACATGCAGGGGCCTGGGATCTGACACAGGTAAATTTCATACTTCCAGTAGGGGTGTCACAGGGAGGACAGGTTAATGGATACATTCTGAAGTAAACTTAAGTAAATTTATGAGTACAGTATTAAGAAGTCATCAGAATGTGACAACTGAAACAGAAAATTATGTAAAAGTGTTTCTAAACTGGAATGAAAATCCATTAGTTAAGATATGTTTGATATATCAAATTATATAGGGTGGTTAAAACAGCATTTCTTGTTTAAACAATTAGTAAAATTTACCAAATGTCTCTTTGCGTAAGGAATACTTTAGTAATACACTTCAGTTTCCCACTTTTCTGTGTTCGCAATTGTACATTTTTTATTATTTCTATGTAGCCAAACTCTGGATTCGTTTTGAGTAAATCTGTTAACTTACTGTTATACAAGAAGGATCAGTCTGTGTAGTATCTTTCTCAAGGAAATGGTGCAACCACTGTATCATCAGAGCAATACCGATCCTGGATCGCGCCCTGTATAAGATATAAATCCATCGCCCCCCACCCCAACCCCGCAGTCTGCAAATAAAATAATAAAAGTAAAGGTTCCAAATCTTTGTAAATGTCCAATGGAATGCACCAATAGAAAATACAGTATAATCGTAAATCTCGAAAAACTACTCGCTTCTAAATCTTTTGTAGTCATTTTTGTATTACTTTAGTATAAATACATGTTAATTTGGATTCATATGTTGTTTTTTTCTGACTTTATGTGAACGAAAAGACACACATTTGCCCGTTTTCCCATTGGAAATAGTGATATTTTGAAATATCACTGTCCTGGTCACAAAAGCAAAGTTTGTGGGGAATAATAGCCGTTTTCTTTACTTTTGAGGCATAAGCAATTAGGAAATAACACTTACTACCCAGGAACAAAAAAAAATAAAAAATTTGTTACACGATGTAATCAAACATCTCAGTTTGAATACAGTTACCGTATAACAGGGTGCTGGTGCTGAATTCAAATCTGTACATACAGTATCTTTTTCACTTTATCACCTGTCGAGCATGCTAGTGGGGAGTGCGGTGGGGGGAGGTTGTGCTGAAGTAAGATATATACATCCTTTTTTTTTTACTGTTTCCCCTGTGCAGGGTGAGCAAGCGATTGATCGAGCGAGCAGGGGTATGTCAGCCGCTGGCTTGAAGGGGGGCGCCGAATGATAAATCGCTTTGATTTATTTTCTCCTGTTATTTTTGTTTTGAATTGTTATTGGAAGTTACTTATTTATTTATTTTACTTCTTATTTGTCAGCCAATCGGTGCCCCCCTCAGGTCAGCGCCCTGTGCGGCCGCACTGCTCGCACCCCCCTTGTTATGGTGTATTATTATATTTAGCCAGGCTCTCCGTCTTTTCTCAAGTGTGTTACAGCCCTTTAAATCTTTCTTCAACCAGATTAGAGAATGGCTCAAACAGTTCTATTACATTTCCATGGTGACAGGCATTACAGGGTTTGATAAGGCTTATCGACCCTTTCAGATTCATACCATGCTTTTTTCTGTAGCACTCTCTTTGGTTTCTGAGTTGATACAATACCCCTGAAAAGATTCGAGGGGGTTTTAAATCATATTATGTTTTGTCTTAAAAAACTAATAAAAAAAAGATATGTATTAGTGATATCAAATTTTCCAAAACTGCTCAATGCTTTATTCTTTGCCCACAAATGCAGTTCCAAACAACAAAAAACATACCGCAGGCAATGCATAAATATATTGTAAATAAACTAGCTTACAAAATGTAGCGGGGGTATTTCATAGTAAAGTAAGTAGAGATAGTTAATATGTTATTATGTTAAAATATATGCAGACCAAGAGGGAGCTATCACACTGTATAGCCTATTGTAAAAACTCAATCTGTGGAGAATGGGAGAGATATCTGTGTGTGAATGTGAGAGTGTGAGAGAGTCAATCGACGCAGGCAGTAGGTAAAGGACAAGTCGGGTTGCAAGTCTTGTTAAAGCGGGTCAGGTCGGTTTGTGGGTTTGGGTCGGATCCTGGACGGAAGCTAGTCGTAAAAATCGGACCAACGCAGGACTCTGCCGTGAATTGAAGTAACTGTTCCCTTTTTTCATATCTTTGTTTGGTGGAATGTTGCTCACCTTTTCCCTAACAGTGTTACTGTTTAATCAATAATCACTAGCCTGACAAGTCTGTGGGTAATTTACCATAGCCTGACAAGTTCCAGAATTCATCCCCACATCTGTATCAAGGAAGCAGACAAATAGTATTAATATGAAATATTTATGTCTCTGGGTTTGGGAGGGTAGTAATACATTACTATGGCCTAGAGGGTGACATGACTCTTGTTTGTGTCACAGTCTCAATAAAATAACAACTACTTTCTGCCTCTGTCATAAAATCCAAGAATATGTTTCTACGTCTGTCATAAACAGAGAAGGTAATTGTATTTAAACATGCCATTTACTACAATGGTGTTTGGATGAAAAAAGGAATAGCGATACATTTTGGAGTGTTATAAGTGCTAAAGCAGAGGCACATTTTCTGAAGAATTACATTTTGTGGCATGAAAGAGCAGGTCAGTTATTGTTCATAGTTGCTGGTTTGGTAGTCTTACAATTCTTTTAAATCTCTCTGTCCCTTCTCACTATTGAGTCAGTGGGTATGCATTTCAGCTGTTGGTAGCACTAAGAGGATGCATCTTGGAACCAAACCTGAGCTGGAACAGTAGCCATGCTAGCATGGGGTAAATTCATCAGAAAAATTGCAAATTTAGCTTTAGCTGTAATTAATCTGTAATTACAAAGAAAGAGAGAGAAAACTAAATGTTAACTAACTCTAACTGTTAGCCTGTTAGTAAATGTAATTACAGTAGTACGCAATTGCTGTAAAATGAACACACATCATTTCTATATGTTCTTTATTTACATCAATGTAGTTGTGTATTTGTTATCTCTCTCGTAATGTACAGTACATTAATAATGTTTAACAAGTAAACCTGAAATTAAGTGATTCAGATTCTATCATGTAACACTATCCAGGCTGGTGAGAGAAGCACTGGTTCTAAACGCTAACATTTTCACATCAAGGTACTGCTTGGGTCAGGTCAAAAGCTTATTAACAACTGTCTTGTGTGAAGGCTAGACAAATGTTAAATATGCTGACGTTTAGAAATAACCAAAAATGGCCCTATATAAAGGCAATGTTGTTATTGTTTTGAGTTGAAGGTGTAACACAGACATGCACAAATGACATTGCAGTACTTAAAAACAATGTGTGGCAATATTTTAGCAGTGTGTTGACAAAGTGGTAGTGAAACGAAAGTTAAATAAATCAGCTTAGATTGAAAGGCAAAGCAGTTTAAACATGTGACTAAAGAACACAGCATTTGCACAGCAGCACAATGTGCACTAGCTCTGACATAACAGTGGTATCTTGCATGGGATTCAACCACTTTAGCTGTGTTGTGAAATGTTCCAATTTCTATAAGCATGTGGAATTGACAGCATTAGAGACAAAAGCCCATTGTTTGTCCAGGTCCCATTTCATCTGTTTGTCTCAGCCTTGGTCTTTATTGCAGCAAGGTAGTTGGGTCTCCATGTGCAAACAGCAAAGTCATTCTTTTCAGAAACTGCCAATTGCTTGATTAGCTTTGTGATTACGACAGTCTACTGAGACGAGACAGGCAAACGTATATTGTGTGGCTCATGGTAGAATCTAACCAGGGGGGAAAGACCAAGGTTTAGTCTTTGGGTCTTTGATTAGAGCAATGCTCATACAAAGAAGAAAATTAGCTCTTGATGTTGCATTGACATATGGTGTGCTGTAACATACAGCACATGGTCTGCAATTGTCAAAGAAGGAAAAAACCGTTCCATCAGAAGGGATACTGCATTGTAACCCACACTGTAACTCCGCTGGCAGGCTAAAGTGCCGTTGATCTGTGAGGGACTTGTTTTGATAACTTTTTAATTTTTTTCGTGTTTTCTGATTGCTTTTGAAGCCTTTTTATATGGGCTTTCAGCTATTAAATTGCAGAGTACCATCTGCTATACTAACAGTCAACTTCACTGAGCAACCATAACTACAGTATAAAACACTTTACAATTGCAAAATACGTAGACAGAACAAAATAAACTATTAAAACGCTTTGACAAATGTATTGACTTGAGGTATTTCTCAATTGAACGATATTGTTTTTTATTCGATTGATCACCAGCACAAACTGTAAGAAACACAAGTCAAATGCTTAAAAAACCCTAAAAAAACATTATCAAGATTCCAAATGGATTCTTGTTACAGATAGCTCGGTGGGTGACGTCACCAGACCAGGAAATACACAAGCTCAGTATTGCGCGGTGAGACACAAATGCACTCTTTATTAAATAATTAAAATAAACACAATAAACCAACAAATATTGCGCTGGTCTAAATCCAGCACGAGTAGCAGTTGTTGTTGTAAGTTCCTCCTTCTCCGCTCTCTTTCGTTCTTTCTCCTCTTTTTCTTACCTCCCACAACGCTCAGCTGCTTATCTTTTTATACCTGTGACCATCCTCAAATTGGCAAACAATTAACCAGTTTGAAGACTGCCACATTCTGCATGTGTTTTTTCTTGTAGAGAAGGTGATTCAGTGCGTTTACATGAGCATAAGAATTCTGATAAATTTTTCGGAAAACTAATTCCAATATCAAAAGTCATGTAAACACAGTTTTCGGAAAATGTATTAAAATATTCCGAAAGTCCGTTTTTGGAAAACGGCACCTAGAAATTTCCGATTAAATTCCGAAAACTAATAACATGTATAAAGTGGGTTGTGAAAGTATTGACCCCCCCTTGGAATTTTCCCTATTTTGTTGCCTTACAACCTGGAATTAAAATGGATTTTTATTTGGATTTCATGTAATGGACATACACAAAATAGTCGAAATTGGTGAAGTGAAATGAAAAAAATAACTTGTTTCAAAAAATTCTAAAAAATAGATAAGGGAAAAGTGGTGCGTGCATATGTATTCACCCCCTTTGCTATTAAGCCTCTAAATAAGATCTGGTGCAACCAATTACCTTCAGAAGTCACATAATTAGTTAAATAAAGTCCACCTGTGTTCAATTCGATCTCAGTATATATACACCTGTTCTGAAAGGCCCCAGAGTCTGCAACACCACTAAGCAAGGGGCACCACCAAGCAAGCGGCACCATGAAGACCAAGGAGCTCTCCAAACGGGCCAGGGACAAAGTTGTGGAGAAGTACAGATCAGGGTTGGGTTATAAAAAAATATCCAATACTTTGAACATCCCACGGAGCACCATTAAAGCCATTATTAAAAAATGGAAAGAATATGGCACCACAACAAACCTGGCAAGAGAGGGCCGCCCACCAAAACTCACGGACCAGGCAAGGAGGGCATTAATCAGAGAGGCAACAAAGAGACGAAAGATAACCCAGAAGGAGCTGCAAAGCTCCACAGCGGAGACTGGAGTATCTGTCCATAGGACCACTAAGCCGTACACTCCACAGAGGTGGGCTTTACGGAAGAGTGGCCAGAAAAAAGCCATTGCTTAAAGAAAAAAATAAGCAAACACGTTTGGTGTTCGCCAAAAGGCATGTGGCAGACTCCCCAAACATATGGAAGAAGGTACTCTGGTCAGATGAGACTAAAATTGAGCTTTTTGGCCATCAAGGAAAACGCTATGTCTGGCGCAAACCCAACACCTCTCATCACCCCAAGAACACCATCCCCACAGTGAAGCATGGTGGTGGCAGCATCATGCTGTGGGGATGTTTTTCATCGGCAGGGACTGGGAAACTGGTCAGAATTGAATGAATGATGGATGGCGCTGAATACAGGGAAATTCTTGAGGGAAACCTGTTTCAGTCTTCCAGAGATTTGAGACTGGGACGGAGGTTCACCTTCCAGCAGGACAATGACCCTAAGAATACTGCTAAAGCAACACTCGAGTGGTTTAAGGGCAAGCATTTAAGTGTCTTGGAATGGCCTAGTCAAAGCCCAGACCTGAATCCAATTGCGAATCTGTGGTATGACTTAAAGATTGCTGTACACCAGCGGAACCCATCCAACTTGAAGGAGCTGGAGCAGTTTTGCCCTGAAGAATGGGCAAAAATCCCAGTGGCTAGATGTGCCAAGCTTATAGATACATACCCGAAGAGACTTGCAGCTGTAATTGCTGCAAAAGGTGGCTCTACAAAGTAGAGACTTTGGGGGGGTGCAGACTTATGCACGCTCAAGTTTTCTGTTTTTTTGTCTTATTTCTTGTTTGTTTCACAATAAAAAATATTTTGCATCTTCAAAGTGGTAGGCATGTTGTGTAAATCAAATAATACAAACCCCCAAAAAATCCATTTTAATTCCAGGTTGTAAGGCAACAAAATAGGTAAAATGCCAAGGGGGGTCAATACTTTCGCAAGCCACTGTATCATGTAAACACGCTTTTTGGAAAACTTACTGAAATAGCATACTGCACATGTGCACACGTTGACCCTTTTTTAGAAAACAGAGAAAATAATAATAATCTGTAGTCAGTCTGCATGCATTCATTTGGCCAGTTAGGGATACAAATAAACATATAGGCGGGCATACCCCTGAAATTCCAAAGAATTTGACATTCAGAATTCATGCCACTGAGAGACATATGAACATTAGCTTGAAAAAGCTTTCAGATTGTATTGAGAAGAAAACTATTATTACAGGTGGAGGTGCTGTGATGTATAATTTTATCATACAAGACTTAATGAGATGCTTTAGCAAGCTGTTCAGTTCACATATGGAGCAATTCTCCTCAGAAGATACTCCAGATTGTGCAAACATTTAGCACATTTATAGTTATGAACTTTCATAGTCTCTGATTTACTGACAGGGAAGAACATTTCTGAAACAATTGAAGGCAGTACTGGACACGGTTTTAAAAGGATTTGGAGACTTGTTAGGTCCTGCTAGCTCTTGTTTCAAAAGCAGATTAATACACTTGTCTTTCATTTTCACCCACTGAACAAGTCTGAAATCAAGCTATTGGTGCTATATTGGCTTAGAATGAAAAGGGTGTTATATGGCAAAAACAAACTGTTTTTTAATGTTTTTTCCTGTGAGAATTAAATTCTAGTAAAATAGTAAGCTGTCATAATGTATTCTTGTTCCATATTCTGCATCTGAATTTCTTTTAATAGTAGTTGCTAATGGGAATATATGAATGTTATACTGCCACATAATGGATATGGTTAACAAAGACAATGGAAATTTGCCAGCTAGGTTCACAAAAGAGTTTGACCAATTATAAATGGTTGTACATGTATAAGGTACACAGCCATAAATAGAAATTTGAGTGACAGTTTAGCGGTTTAAGTATCTATTTGCATTATTTTTCCAAGATGAAACGTTACTAACATTGCTCCAGTGGACCAGTTAATAGTTAACCAGATGGTGAAAATGAATGCTGTCATGTTGTTGAGGCTTACTTCTTGAAATTGTATCCTAACAATATAAATGATATGTGATGGACTGCATTTTCAAGATGAAGAAAACAGGATTGATCCTCCAGTATACAACATGTCCTCATTTTCAGCAAGTCCTGCCCCCGTTTATGAGTAACTGTCACAGCTGTTCTTCAGAAGACTGACATTGGATCTTTAGTGTCCACAGAGGAGACTAGGCTTTGGTTTTCTGAACGCTTCCAACATCCTAGTGCCCAATAACACTGTTCTAGGAATTAGTGAAAGGTGTTCATGTCTCACCAAGGTTTTACCTCTTACCTCTTCTTAACACTGACAGTATTATCACAAAACTTATTTTTCTTCTTGCTTGTAAAGTATTTTATCCTTTAGTTTGGAATATGCAGCTGTGCCAAAGACAACACTAAAAATGAAAAGCTGCTGCTGCTTCCTGTTACCTCATCACTCCATGAGGGCCATTCAGTTGATCTAAAACAGTGATGCATATAAAAAAAAACTGAATATTTTGATCCAACACTGTTTTAGATCAATTGAATAGAAACCTGTGTGTTTAAACTGACCCCAGTGGTCTAGGTGCAATCAGTCTGACCATGTGACCTACAACAAAGCTACCAGGATGCAGCAGTTTGTTTTTATTGTTATATTTGAAATATTTACATATCCTGAAAACAAGGGGAAAGATCATCAGCAGTCACAGTTAAAAGGGCATCAGTGATAATGTTAATAAAGCTAATGAGTAAAAAATTTAGTTTAAAGCATTGAGTAGCAAGTACTGTTTCATATGGAAAAGGGCCCCCATATGAGACATCTTGTGTCCAGGATGTCAGAGTGCTCTCTGCAGGATTGGAAATCTTCGTCTAGCTCTACTCTCAGTTCCTTGAAAGCCACCCCAGGGTCTGGAATCCAGCACTGAGCATCACAAGTGTGTTTTACTAAATCAGTTACCTAGTATCTACACAATATCGGCACCCTTGTAGCAAGTTTCCCATCTTTGCATTGTAGTTTTCCCAAGTGAGCCCACTTCACTAGATGAGATGCATTATAGCCCATACATTCAATTATCCTTACATTGTCTGATTTAACATTCAAATGAGAATTATTCTGCAATGTTTTACCATATGGGTACATGCAGGACACGGTTTTGGTTCTGCTTGTGGCAGCCCGGTTCTACATCTCTGACATGCACATATTGGTGTCTATGTAGCCATGCCTGGTGTCATGCCTGTCTAGCCCCCTTTTCAGAGAGAGTTTCTAGTAATGGTTCTGGACGGATAACTATTTAGTTCATTGTGGCAGAGCAGAGCTCTGCCCTGTATAGATTGGCAGGGATGGGGTTAAATTCCCCTACCTGCCTGGGTTTATTGTGTTCAGGTGGCTGGGGTTGATTGGAGTAATTAACAATCAATCAGCACCCAGCCACCTGACATAAAAAGAGGCCTCAGCTTCCCATTAGGGAGAGGAGGGAGCTGAGGAAGCAAGCAGATGGTTGTGCTTGCTGTTTTTGGTTTTGTGGTTTTGAATTTTCCAATCCAGTGAAGGCATCGCCCAGCCTGGAAACCTTTATTTTTAGTTTAGTTTTGCTTTTGTATTTTGTTATTTGTGTTTAAATAAATTAAATATCTGTCACCTCTATCCACTCGCCAGCCTGTCACATTCGTACATTTCAATTTGATCACAGAGGACTATTATGTTATGTTTTCCTTTCATCCAAAATATCTGAGTTGGCCAGAATTCACTATTTTTCATATCAAAGGGTTCCAAAGCATTCCCAAGCACCGTTTCCATCATCACTGGGTAACCCCCGGAGAAGTGAAGTTGGTTCGATCGAAGGACCAGTTACTTTGGCTGCATGAGCCTTCCATTCAAAAGGAACTAATACCTTATACAAGAGAGAAGAGGTTTGTGTGTCATGTGACAGTTTCATCAAAAGGGAAAGCAGTGCCTTAATTGCATAACGAGTGAAATTAATACACATTTATGCTATTTTTTCATTTGTACTCCTAAAAGCAATAGTTATTTCTTGAATAATGTGTTATATCATAACATTGAAGTGTAAATGACAAATATAATTTACATATATTGGTATAATCAACATCTTCTATCGTACAGAGCCTAGCACTATGCTTGGCTTCGTTGAAACATAATGAATCATCCTATGTAAATTTTATAGTGTTGTATTTGTTTTTGCTTAAGGGTATAAATCATAATCTAATGCTTAATCAGTTTTAATTGTGAAGTTTCTACGCTGTAGCCCCCTTCAGAATTGCAGATACAAATTAAAGTTAGAATTTTAAAAAGCCGAAAACTACATCTCATGATAGCAAATTAGATTTGAAAAACATTAAAAATAGATTTTTATCAGGTCAATACATCATAGAACGGAGAAAATACGATTTAAAAAATAAATAAATAAATAAATACATAGTTTGTTTACTCTTACTGTTAAAAATATTACGATCCTGGACAGTAAAATTACTTTTTTTATTCTTAATAAATATTATTCCTAATAATGGCAAAGATGAGAAAATAGACTATACAGTTAAATGCTGTGTTTTTTTTGTTTTGTTTTTACTCATGTCAGGTTTTACTTACAGGATGTGCAATACTAGCAGTATCTGTCATTTCTGTCACTGCTATAAAGATGAATTTTCCTTAGCCATTCCCGTATTCTCTAGGTACATAGAATGGAACATCCTACAGCTATCAAAGTTGACTGACTGTGAGAAGAGTCTTTTAATGTATGTCATTATAGCTTAGTTTTCCCATAAAGATGCAGAACGTTTTGTGTTCTCTGAAAAACCATTACAACAACAAAACATGTGTTATTTAAGCTGTTCCTATGCAATCCTATGAAACGATTGAAATTCATATGAACTTGTAGCCATTGTTTTAAAGTGTTAACAAAAAAAACACCTGCCTTTTCATTAATACACATATATACAGTACATTACTGTTATTTTAATAAACTCTCTCTATTTAACAGTATTATACCTACAGTACAAGAATTGCTTTCAAGCAGGATCTGGGTTAATAAACTGACTTATTCATTTGTTGTATACTCTTTGATATTCAATAAATGTAACTTATTTTATTAAACACAAGAACTCTCTACTGAGATATGCTTAAAGGATTAACTGATGTCCAGTCCAGTTATGATGGAACACACAGCAAATTTGTTATCTGTCTATTAAATTCACCTTGGATAAGTTGCAGGTTTTTATTATTTTGTATTATTATTAACTACCCACTCGATATATCGCTGGTGTCGGGACCCAATATAAATCTGCTCATATCGGGGGCTGTGATATAGTGAGAGACCTATAGAAAAACAAATAGGCTAACAACTACTGGACAACCACTCCCTCATTTTATCGGGGATGTCAGGGTCCAGTATAAATCCTCTACGCGGTCTGTTTTTTCTCATTTTTCTTCTAAAAAGCAGCACACCATTTTAAATCATACAGCAGAGGGTAATTGCTTCTCATCAACTTCAGTCTCCAAATAATTTCATGAGTCTTCCTCTCCTTTCTCAAATGCACATACACGCTGCATTGAAAGATTCCATTCCCAATATAGGAGGCTTGTTACTAGGGAGCTGATGTCACTGCCTTGTGACTTTTGCTAGTGCTTTGCTGCCACACCTCACCTAAAATTTGTGTTATTGTGCAATGCATGTGTATATGATAACAGTATGATGTTAATGCTTTGTTTTTAATTGTTTTGTATATTATTGTTTATGATGTACAGTACGAAATAAAATGAACAGTAATTCTAAGTGTCTATGTATATTGCAGCTAAGGCATATGCATTTAGTTAGTAAAAATGGGGAGCCAACTCCAGGACCGCGATATATAGAAAAGCACGATTGACAGTGTTAAAGGTAGAGGAGAGGTCAAGGAGAGTTAGAATGGAGGAGAGGGAAGCAGCATGAGCAGAAAGGAGATAATTAGTTACAGAGAGGAGGGCAGTTTCTGTGGAATGCGCAGGATGTAACCCAGATTGAAGCTGATCAAGCAGAGATGTTTGGTGAGGAAGGAAGCCAGATGACACAGCACAGCTCTCTCAAGGGTTTTAGAAAGGAACAGGAGGAGAGAGACATGGTGATAGTTCTTGGCAGAAGAAGGGTCAAGAGAAGGTTTATTATGATTGGGGTGATATGAGTAATTTTGAAGACAGGGAAAAGAACCAGAGCAGAGAAGTGTTAATGAGGAGATAAAAGTAAGAAGAGCAGGGGTAATATATTTGAAGAAATGAGAAGGAAACGGATCCAGAGCACAAGTAGTTGACTTGGAGTTTAGGATTAAGGAGCAAAGGTCAGAATCAGATATTGGCATGGAAGTTGAAAGTGAGGGAGGGGAAGGCAGGGTGAGGAGGTGATAGGTGAAGATGGATTGGAGAATAGCTTTTGCATATCATCTTCCTTTGAGGCAAAATCATCACGTGTAAAGGAGGAGGATTGGGGAGAGGGTGGGGTTTAAGGAGAGAGGGGGAGAGGGAGAGGGTGGGGTTTAAGGAGGGAGGAAAATGTGCTGAAAAGTCTGCATGGGTTAGAAGAAGAAGTATGAATATATGGGAGAGGTGAGGGTTGATGAAAAGGAGAGGGAACGGTAATGATCTAGATTGGAGGGGAATTTGAATTTCTTTCATCTCCTCTGAGCAGCTTGTAAAGTAGGGCTGGGTAGGGGCAAAAACAAACGGGGCGGGAGACGACAACACAGGACAGAACAGAGACAACAGGACAGAAGAAATGAAGAGATGTTGTGAGAGAGGAAGAAAGAATCCTGGTAGCTGAGTCAGCTGAAAGCAGGGATATTGATTCATTAGGAGGAAGAAGGGAGAGAGCAGAGGAAGTAAAAGTTGTTGAGGAAAGAAAGTTGAGATTGAGGTGAAAAGAAAGAAGAGGTAGAACTGACAGGACATAGATGCCATAAATCCGCAAATAACTCATACTATGCCCTACAATTCAGATTAACATTTACATGGACTTCTTATTCACATAAGAAGTACACGCTACACATTGCAGTTACCATGTAAGAGCAGGAACTGTTGGTAGTTATGACCCAGTTATTACCTTGTTATTACATTATTATGTATGCTACATAATCTGAAGTACTTCTAAATTAATAGATTTATTCATATATGTAATGCATATTTATTCATCTACCTATTTATTCATTCATTTAATTAATTGTCATATGGGAAGGTCGTTTGATGGACCAGATTCATTTTTGGCACAAATTGATGTTATTATGAATACATGCTGTGTGAAAAGGGTGCTCTTAAAAGCCAACAGTGTAATAAAATCATAAACTATGACAGTCTCTTCACTTACAAAAGCATGAACACAGTAATCAGGTTCTTGGAAGTGCAGTAGCTTATCTAACAACGGTCTTAATTTCGTACGACAATTACAGACTCAGTGCGCAAGGTGCAATCGGGAATGCACGTCATTGTTTTTTTTTCCTGTTTAGACACATGTTAAATTTAAATGCGTTATCGGATCCAGTGTGCAATGGTCTTTAGCCCATGACATGATCACTGTACTGAGGTAGCCATTATGTCTCCAACATATCTACTATTTGTATTTTAAGACTTTACTTGTGAACATAGAAGGGTATACTTTTATATACCTACCACTAAACCGGATGTCTATGGCAAACTACCTAATCAAGAGTAAGGATTTCCCTCAAAAATACTTCCTTCATAACGTAGTTATTAGATATCTTGGTTTGCTTGAATGGGGTAATAAGTACCATTTTAAAATGAGTTTCTATCTCATCGGAATGCAAAGAAGCAGCCGTGGCAATTTGGAGCTGCATACACCTACTCCCAATCAGTCTGTGGAGGAATCTCCTGGCACAGTCACCTTGCTTATTAAGAAAGTCTTCTTCCTCAGTCGAATTGGCTTATATAGGTTAAACGCTGCCTTCACTCAGAATTGGGAAAAATTTACCAAAAATTGCTTTTCTATTGACAGACATTGCAACCACACACCCAGACAAAAAGTCCATCATTATGTACGTCACATCGCTCTTTCAAGTCCTGCCCCAGCAAGTAACCATTGAAGCCATCCGAGAAGTAGAGACTCTACCCCGGAACACGAAGCTCACTCAGGAGGAACATTTTCAGATCCAGCATCAGCAACGATATTCTCAGCAGGTGAGACCTATAACTAATACCCAACAGTAGCATCAAATGGCTGTAAAGGTTTGTTGCTGCTTATGCAAAAATATTGTTTTGGGGCTGGCTGTCTTTGCAAAGTGAAAAAGCCATTAGATTTACAATCCATGTTATTTCTGTAAAGGACTGCTTAGTGCATTTTATTCTCATAAATATGTACTGTATAAACTAAGAATAAAGGAATCAATATTAATGTATTCTGTTGAGTGTCAGCAGATAACCCAACTTCAGTACAGTCAATGACAATTCAATAATAATATCTCCCAGTTCTCACAACAAGGTCATACTGACTCTACCTACAGTATTACCAGTTCACTGTTAGTCTGAAGTTGTTGTTTTTTTCTATTTGGAATCACCAATTATTTTTCTTATTTTCTCCGTAATTTGGTAAGCCCAATTATTGTTTATTTCAACCCGGCTCACTGCTGCCACCCCCACCCCCCCCGCTGACTCAGGAGGGACGAAGACGGACACGTGTGTCCTCCGAAACGTGTGCCGTCAGCCGCCCGCTTCTTTTCACTCCGTAGGCCTCCAAAGCAGTAACCTCAGAGCTACAGTGTCGGAGGACTGTGCAGCTCTAGGCAACTTACAGGCAGGCCCGCAGGCACCCAGCCAGTCTATAGGGGCCGCTGGTGTGCGGTGAGCCGAGGAAACAGCCTGGACTTGACCTGGCGACCTCCAGGCTGTAGGGCGCAGTCCACGCAGAGTGCCTTTACTGGATGTGCCACTCAGGAGTCCCTGAAGTTGTTTTAAATGAGAAAATAAAAAGAAAGTATAGTACTCCAAGGTGTAGCCTTCAAGGCGTTTGCAAATTCACTTAGCTCCAGGCAATCATTTTTTTGTTGTTTTTAATGCAAGCTGTGTGTGTATGTGTGTTGCATTCCTTCATTTTCTAATTTTAGATCACCTCTCTGTTCTTCTTGCCACCTGTATCAGTGTTCTGTCTGCTTTTTTCTTCTTCTCATCTCTCCTTCGTAGATCACAGTCAGTGTTGCACAGGGCAGTGTGCGCACCCCCTCTCCTTCTCTTAAACCACGCTACAAAAGCTATGCCTACACACAAGCTGCTTATGTCATGTCATCTGACCAAGAGAGGAAGTGTTTTTCTCCCCAGGTCTGTCTGTACTATTGCTATAATATATTTGATTTATTTTTGCTTACCATTTCTGTGTGTGTACATGTTTGCTTCAACTAATAGTTCATGTTCTGGCTGTACAAAGTATAAAACTGGTAAGAAACTATACAGGACAAGAATTTAAGCACACCTTCCTGCCATTAACAGAAGGATTGCATTTGAATTATGGCAGTGCTATCCTTATAGAAGCTTTTAAAAAGTAGCCAATTAAAAAAAAAAAATCCTTGGGTAAGTTTGGGCAATTTTATGCTGTTTCAGTTGTTTTATTCCTCTCTGAATAACTGTCTTTGCCTTTGCAATTGCTTCATAATTAGGCACTACATGGATGGAGTATGTATAATAATAAATGTAGACATCTTTATTGTGATACTGGATTCTCAAAGTTCTTTAAATCATTTTCTTTTTGCATAAAGGAAAACTTAAGCCAATAAAGTTTCCAAAGAAATAAACATCTCATTTCATAAGTGTGAAGTTGTTTCTAACTAGTTTTATGGCTGGTTCCACAGACCCTGATTAGCACTACTGTATTCTTGGACTTCCATTCCTAAATGTATATTCGGTAGTCCAAGATTATTTATAATCAAGGTATGTGAAACCAACCATTAGAGTTTTATTATTAATATTTATATTTATTGATAATGGTTTGCAGTAAAAATAAATAAATAAAGGATTAAGAATCTAGCCCAGAATGTTCAAATTACACAAACTGCACATCCAATAAAGTGATCAGCTTACTTTTTTTGCTTAGTAGCTGAGTGTTGGAGAGTTAGAACAGAAAAGACGGACCTCCAATTAAGTAGTGCAGATAAAAACAAGGAAGCTCCTCTCTCTGCCTCACCACTAGCTCATGACTCCTATCAGTATCCTTCAGTAAATCACCAAGTCGTGATTTATTTTTGACTTTACAGTGCCATGGGTAAATAAGTGCCCACCTTTTTTGGAACTTTCTCCGAAGCTAATTTTTATTCTATCTGTGTGTGTTTTTTTTTTTTAAATCAGCCTGTACTGTTCAAACTCCATGTACCTATTGTCTGTAGTATGTTTCTTTATACTGTATAACTTGATCTTTCTACAAAAGGAAACTGAAAATAAACTGTCTATTATTAGGGTGATACTAGATGTTTTGTCTCTGAACAGTTCTTATAAATTATTAGTGTTAAAATCCAGATGTATTACTGTATCTCTAAAAAAAAAAAAAATAAAAAACATGTAACAAAATAGGCAACCTTTGATATGATTTAATATCATTTGACCCGCTCTCATAGAGCAAAGACGTGCATGTTGACATGCACATGCTTGTAAATTTATTTTAAAACAGTTTCAGTTTTGAGACGTACAGTACTATCTGGTAATATAACACATTTAAATGTGTGGCTTGTCTTTCCCTGCTTGTTGGTCACTGCTTTCTGACAGAAAGCACACAAGTCTGAGATTATTTTATGCTGTTACATAAGACTAGCCTGATAAAAATTCTGGAGCAATTACAGCAGGTGCAAGTGCCATGAAGCTCACACATATCTGAGCGTTAAGCTGTTGCAGTTCGAAATTCCTGTTGCTGTAAATGTATGTGAGTCAGATGAGAGCTTATGGAATACAATTGAGAGTAAAAGTAATAGCTTAAGTAGCAAAAGATATTCAGCTAATTGGGCTATAATAATGGCAAGTACAATCATTAGCTGCTCTGCCAAAAAGAACTAGAGGCCAGAATACCTTTACTAAGTTAAGTTTTGATTTATTTATTTATTAATTAATGTATTGTTATTTTTGGTTTTATGGTGGCATTAATATTACCACCTCTATCTGTCTGCCTGCTGTGAGAATTATTAGATATCTTATCCGTAGTAGTAAAGGTGTCCCTAATGGTATTGATTAGTTAGTGTAGTGAAATACTGATCATCTTGTAATTGTTAATCGCCACTTGATTTCCTGTTTGGCTGCAGCCTCAAACCCAGGAAGGCAGGGTTGTTGGCAGCCCGCTGATGGAAGCTGAAGTTCACCTGGACAGCTACCAGAGTGCATTGGAAGAGGTGCTAACATGGCTGCTGTCAGCTGAGGATGCTTTGCACACACATGGAGATGTCTCTAGCGATGTGGAAGAGGTCAAGGAGCAGTTTCACACCCATGAGGTAGGCTCTGATACAGTTCAGAGGTAATGAACGATACTGTACTTAGCTGGTATGGCTGACAATGATTAGTTTTGTTATTTATTTGTTGATGAATAAAATGACAGCAATATATAGTACAGGTCTAAAAGCAGCATGGCTTAGATACAAAATAAACGGTCTGCTGTCAACATTTCAGGTCAAAAGTTATATTTAGCTGGCTTTTTCTACCGAACAAGGTATTATTCACCCTAAATCTCCCTCAGTTGAAATTAAAGAACTTGATTAACCTAGCAGTTTTAACCTCTTCCAAACAGTTATTATTATTAAATTGAAACTAGGTGATTTTTAAGTAATTAAGGACCTGGTTGGAGCAAGGTCCTGAATTGAAATGAACTGAAAGAGCCAAGTGAGTATCTGCAAAGAGTTCCAGTCTGTATGGTGTGATCTGCAAGCAGGTCCGTGATCATGAAGATTATTTTATGAGAATAATTTTGCGTTTGAGCACCATTCATCATCATCATCATAATCTGTAACATTTTATCTATAGTTATTCAAAACATGTCTTAAATGACAGAGTTTGTATAGGAATGTGTCTGAGTGACTTTACAACCCCCCTTTATCTTTCTTATTTTCAGCAAGTTTAACAAAGAATCTTTCACATCACTCTCCTGAAAAACAAATCCTTCCTTTAACATGGATTTTAACAGTTAGGGGACCTCTGCTGTGTAATCTCTTCCTTGGAACTACTTTTGATCTCAGAAAAGCAACCCAGAACCAAAGTATTCCCTTCTGATACTCCTATCCGTTTTCGAAAGGGATGGGTTAGCTGTGCTCTTCTGTTCCACTTTTGTTGCCCTGCTGATTAAACAGTATCAACATTGTACGAATGCAGTGAATGGCAATCACGTGTTGATCGTGGATTATTTAGTTAGTGTAGAAGGCTTGTAGATATGAGATTTTTCTTTTAAGTGACTTCAGGGTAAATACCTTAAGACCTGTAGTTGTGGAGGGGGGTCACAGAAGGAGCCTCAAAACAAGGTGGATCAAGTGCTAAGGCATCACAGTTATACAGTCAAAGTTTGTATATATTTTTTTTTTTAGTGTCGGTCGAAAATAAATTAAGTTAAAACATGTTAACAACACAGTTAGTCAGTGACATGGTTCATGTTCTCTTTTATTAGATACAAGTTGTAGTTAGTAAGTTAAAAAGCACATGAGTGGCATAAGGGTTTTATTGGCATTCAGTGTGTTTTTTTGTGTTTTTTTTACAATTTCTTCTAGCCATATTTTTCTAAATTGGCAACATCTGCTACTCATTGGTCTGTTACTGTTCTAACTTGAGCCTCATTAGATGTTATTTCCTCCCAAGTATTTGGAAGTTGGACAAAACCCACTGCTTTTAATTGTTAAATGCCAATGGCGTACAAGCTTAACCCTTGTGGAGGCCACTTCTTTTTAACATCGTCAGCAGCCTCAAAGGGGCTGAGTGACAGTTCACATGGAATCAGGCACGGCTGTGTGTGAAGCTACGGGTTTTGGCAGATTTCAGATACCACAGTACAGGCAGTTCAGAGGTGAAAGAGGAGAAATAATAGTTTGGCAGTACTAGTACACATTGTGGCCTTTTCTTCATTAAGGCCAAGGGCTTCTGTCAAAACCAATGAGGATCACATTTGGTTCACAGCCTACTGAATGGACAGCCTTACTTACCTAAAACAGTACTTTACATAGCAGACATTGCATTACTGGGATGTCTATGATGTTTAACCTTAGAATGTGGCTTGTGTTTAAAACAGCAGCTTCTAATCTTTACCATCTTGATATGCCTTTGGTCTGTCTCATTGCCTGTGCATTTCTAAATTGCATGTTTTGAATACCGTTGAACACGTCGATGTTAACAGCACTTTTGCAAAAATTTATGATAGGAATCACTTTGCCTTGTTTTTTATTTTTTATTTTATGTTTATTTGTTGTCAGAATAATTTAAGTATTGCGATTAACTTTTGTAAGTATAATAAAAGTGTAGTTATTTTGTTTTGATGCGTTGTGCTGTCCTATTGAAGTTGAAATATACAATACACAATAAACAACATAGCTAGTTAAAAATCATTATGTTTGTAAGTAGGCCATGGTTCCATTCCATTATATTTGGAGTAAACAGTGTTTCATCTTCGCCCAACATAATGTCTACTACAATGATTCAGTCTTTCCATGTTGCTCCAGGGTGATTTTAATGAGAAAGCCATGCACTACTGTTGCTTTTCCAAACTGAAAAACATGCATTTTATTATAGTTATATTTTATTATATTTCACTTTGAATATTACTGTAAGACTATTATGCTTAGAAAAATACAATATTTAGAAATGTAAAAAAAAAATAAAAATACTGGTATATATTAGGGCTGTCAGTTATTCGCAGTTAGTGTTTGTCTTTATTATTTCTTGACGTTTCCTTTTTTTTTTAAACTTATTTTTGTATTACTACACCAGGCTTTTATCAGCATCTTGTTTGTTTGTGCGTTGCGCCGATTGCTTCTCGACTTCCCCTGCTAACAGGGGGGCGTGGAAATGCGAGCAGAAAAAGAAAAAAGAACCTCCTGCTTTGCAATAAGTATCTCTTTCTGTCACAGCTGATGTGAGGCAGTGATATGGGCTGTAACAAAAGAATCATGCCTACGTAGCATCGCCTGTTTTATACAGTATATTCTTCTCATTAGTGAAATTCATACATATCAGTGAGTAACGTTTTTGGTATATTAATGCTGACAGTCTACTGGGACCTGAAAATGTATCAATTCATCTCAACTTGACCAATGCTGAGCCGCCAAAAAAAAAAAAAAAAATACAGTCAGCACTCAGATATCCATTATCCAGATACACATCAGTCACGTTTTATCACCCTTGTATTAAGAATAAAAACAATCCCCATTATATATGTAACAAATTAACACACTTACCAGTCACACGCAATTTCGGACTGTTACCAGTTTTCTGATACAAAGCCCATCTCTTCAATGTTAAAATTTATTTGACTATCCGTCGGAGCCCACTTTTTTTTCTCTCTGTACCAAATCAGTCTGAAGCAGTTGCTATTAATTAATAAAAACAATAAATCTACCCACTACCAAACCAAGCCTACTTATTTTAAAACACAGTCTTTTCAGATATGTATTTTTGTTATTGTATCATTTTTGTGTTCCCTGAAAAACGGACAAGGGTTGGAACAGTCCAAAATGAAATAATCAGATATGCGTCACACACGCTTAACTGTCACTGAAGCTAAAATTTTATCTGGTCGGGCATGTAGTCATGTATAATAATTTACGTGTGTGTGTGTGTGTGTTTATATATACAGTTTTTAATGTAGTTTAAATTACATTAAAACACTGAATGCTTAGACCTACAGGTTGATTACAGATTGATAGAAAATATTTATTGATTTGTTAAAGTGTTCTATAATAAGCCAACAAGCCAGCAAAATAAAATGAAACAGAGAGATGATTGGTTCACTGTCAGCTCCACCCCTTTTCAAAGGAACGACTTTCTCCCCTGCACTCTTTACAAGAGAAAATGGCTGAACACTGATTCTGTGAGTTGACAGAAAATGAATTACAAAACATACTACAAAAAGAAAGATGCTCCAAACACTAAAATGGTGATTAAAACGTCACTGTCGTTGTTTTCTGACTTTCTGAAATTCAAACAAATTGAACGTGACGATGTAAACAAAAATGATGGGCAGGATATAAACTGGATTTTGCAGCAGTCGTCAAACCAGACGGAGAAAAACGTTGCTAAGTATATGGTATGAACTTCAAAAACATTTTCTGTTATTTATTGATGTTATATATTTACATATGCTGTATCAGCTATGTTTAAACAATATATAAGTCAATATTTATTTACATATGTTGTATCAACTATATTTAAACAAAATATCTAAAGTCATATTTATTATCCAACTTTGCCTCGCTTATTTTCTTGACTGACTCATATATTAAATATGTAATGCAGACTCAGCCATAGAGGAATATTAAATGCCCCTCGGGAAGACTATCGATACCTCCAGGGTGCAGTGCCCTCAGCCTGTGGCTTCGGGCATTACAGCCCTCTGTCGGTAACAGTAGTCTTCTAATTTTCTGCTATAGCCCTCATCTCCAGTCCATATTATATATACTGTGCAAAGCTAGCAGAGACCTATCTAAAAAGACTCATAGCAGTAATTGCTGCAAAAGGTGCTTCTACCAAGTACTGACTTAAGGGGCTGAATACGTATGCAACCAGTACATTTTATTTTGTACATTTTCTTTGCAGGTTTTGCTGACATTTAACCTCCTCCTCATATAACAGTGTTCAGTTTAACCACTACAGCTTTGAATAAAAAAAGTTTGTTTGAAAAACTGGGCATACCTTATTTGTAATTCAAGCAAGAGCCATACTTTTCTCTGTGATTGATTCATCCCAGCATGAGAGACATTTAATTATCTTAGGAACTAAAATGATGTAAGTGTGTTTCTGATTTCTTCTGTTATGTCTAGTGTATCAGAATTATGGTTTTAGTTTGTAACATGGGACCACAAGTTGAAAACCTATGCAGTATGGGATTGTTGAAAATTCTTTGAATGAAATGAAAAAGCAGCATTAGACATCAAAAAATACCTCAAAATTCCCACCTACCTACAATATTGTACATTCACAGTGAATATAATTTTAGCTGGGGTAGATAGACACATGATCAGACAAGAAATTGGAACCTGGGAATGCTGTCTAACAATGACTGAATCTGGAGATGGACTTCTCAACACTAGAGAAAAAGGAATAGTGGCTCAACACAGTCGCTTAGAACAGATTGCTCTTTGGAGGCTGTATATTTCTGTAAAAGACCTTGAGGACCAAATTATGTAAATGTGAAGGCAAAAATAATTGGTGCTGGCACATTGTAATATTAATTTAGTTTTTATTAAGTAGACAAAACAGATTATCATGCCAGTCGTTATAATGTTTTTACTCCATCTCTGAAGTTTGCATCTCTTAGTGGTTCTTGAAATTACTCAAATATTTTGTTACGGAAAAAAAAAAGTTTTGATATAATATGTGATTAGTAGACACCACTGGATCTTATTTTTATAAAGACACTTGCTCTAAAAGGTTATGTTACAAATGTCTGTGGTGTGCAGCTAGAACTGAAGAGCCGCTCCCAAACTAGCTTCTTGCTCCTGAATCTGGTGGCTGTATTTGACTTGTGTTCACCTGTGTTGCAGGGCTTCATGATGGAATTAACATCTCACCAGGGCAGTGTGGGAAAGGTCCTCCGCGCTGGAAGCAAGTTGCTATCAGAAGGGAAGCTGTCAGAAGATGAAGAAAATGAGATCCGAGAACAGATGAATCTCCTGAACTCCAGATGGGAAAATCTCAGGGTAGCCAGCATGGAGAGGCAAAGCAAGTATGTAAATTAAAAAAAAAAAAAAAAGAATGTATGGTAAATTATTTATGATTTTGAGGAAATTGGTTGTGAATTGTGTGAAAGTGATTGCTGGTTGAAACCAGGTCATAATAAACTGATCCCACCAATGTGTTCAACATATTGCAACAAGCAATAGATTTTTTACAAAGGCCCAAATTGCAGAAAATTTAAACACTGAACAAGACACCCCTGTCCTGTCTACTGTAAAGGTCTCTAATTTTTTATACCCTGATACACATAGCATCTTTTGACTTTAACACAAAACCTTGTAGAAAGCTTCTGGTTCTGTTGCAAAGTAGTGGAATAATTCTTTTTTTAAGTTTGATGAAAACGTCAATCTTAGTATTGGGTATAAACAATAAGAATACAGCCATTTATGGGGTTCCTGAATGAATCACCTGATAGCTGATATTATTATTATTATTATTATTATTATTATTATTATTATTATTATTATTATTATTATAATAACTGGGATATATTTTTGGTTAGCTGTCTGTTTAAAATTGAAATATTCCAGTGGTTATGAGATCTCTCAATTATAGTTCACAGGTTGTAACAGCACTGCAAGCAGAGAAGCAGTTAGATGACATTTGAAAACTGTCATTTCTATCAAGTGTATACTGTGTAATGCTGTTACTAGGTCAATCACAGTGCTGACAGTTCCATCTTTTGTTTTCTGGTAGAGGTGTGCTGTGTGAAAAGGCTGAGCACAAGTTAGAGGTATTTCTCCCACACAAACACGCATGCTCAAACAAAGCCAAACACACAGAGATAACAACAGAGGGTTAGCAGTACAAACAACACACAGATGACATAAATCAATAGGGAAAATAAGATTTAGTTTACACACAGAATTAGTATGGAGCTCTGAATGCGAGCCCTTTCCTTTTGAATGTACATGTAGCGGTACAGACCCTGTCGCTTTTGTTATTGGAGCTGACTGAATGGTTATCCCCTGAAAGCAGACAAAAAAAGAGTTCTCTGCAGAGCATTCAAGAGGAAACCCACATAATACAATGTTTATAACATACTGTTTGTTCTTAATTTCAAACAAAATTCAAGATAGTGTTTATTAATTTAGCTTTCATGAATTTGGAGTACGATATGCAGAAACAGCTAATGCAGACTGCCACATTTCTGCCATGGACCCTTTTTGTTGTTGTTAATCCAAAAGCTTACATAAGAAAGCTTGATCAGAGTGCAGTCTATGCATCTGACACAGGCTGGAATGAAGATAAAAAAGAACAACTGAACTATTTTGGTTCTTTGCTACAGTATCTACACATGTGGCAAAACTTTTTTGAGAAGTCCGTTTGAAGCTTTTTGAAAGGTTTAAGCCTAATACATGTTTCCTCATCATATAGTATGTGGCAGATGTTTGGTGATTTTATAGTTTGTGTATTATATCATACAGCCACATCTGTCACTATAAACCTCCTTAAAAGATAAACTAAAATAAAAAAACCTTAACAGTATAGTATTGACGAAATGTTTAACCGGTTAACTATGCAGATCTTGTATTGATTTTTACATTTTTTAAATAAAGTTTAATCATTTCTATTGAAATTGCTTATGCTAATTAAGCAGTCATTTACCAAAATGCTTGCTTAAATGTTTATTCTATGAAGCGTATATTTATAGCTTTGCCTTAAAAACAAACAAACAAAAAAAATATTCCTCTGGCATCCTGTAGGCCTAATATTGTCCTATGAAGCTGCAGGCCGTCTTTCTATCATACTTTAGCTCTAGTTGCTTAGATACAGGACTTTCAGTGCCTTACTCAAGTCTCCTATATCTCTGGTCTTCAATCGCAAATGTCTCTGCCTTGCAAAATGTTGTTAAGTTCAGCTGTTGAATGTACAAAACACAAACTGAAACTGAACACGAGATGTCCTGACAAATTAGGGTGCTGGAGCAGAAAAAAAAAAAAGTATTTTCTCTGTTTAAAATGTCTTGTGCAAGATAACAAGAGAGTTAATACACAGTTTAGGCACTTGTCTGTGCATAGTCATCAGAACCAGAGGTTTTGATCTCCATTACCGCTACACTCCACCACTCCATATTTGCTTAAATGCTGGAGTTCTGCCTGCTCTTAGACAAAAAAGCATGAATTAGTGTGGGTAATCTACGCTTCATTGTTTTTTAAATGCTGATCCTCTCATCTCATCTTTTTACCGTTATTTATCAGCAAAATAAGTGCATCATCCGAGGAAACTTGCTAAAATAATCCATACCATAATGAAGAAGCATATTATTCAAAGGCAAGATTAATAGTGCGGCATTCGGTTGAATGTAATATTTATAATCATGGGCTCCTGGAGGACACTGAACAGTATATTTTAGTAAATCACTTTTCTGGTATAAAGAAGTGATAGAATCACCGTGAACTTGACACATTGCTAAATGTTATTAACAACAGTATTGGATGTATTTTAATATTTGCCAAGAGAGAACAATTTGAACTGCAGTGTTTTATAAGAAGGCCTGGATAATTTAATACCCCTAGGTTTATACTAATTCAATGCTGAATTATTCTAATAGTGCTCATGAAATGAATAGAGGTCATGATCCAATGCTTGTAAATGCAGTGCACTTTCTAAACCTTAGATGCACTAATACATAAACCCGAGGCGCATCTGGATGATAAAAAAAAAACAACAAACAAACAAACATTACTGTGTATGACTTTAGCAGCTAACGGAAGATAGCGCAAGAGATACAAGTCACACTGTTCTGTCTGCCATCTTAAACTTCCCTAATCTCTCTCTATCCCTCTCATTCTACTGCTGTGGCTATGAAAGCTTATCACGTATACACTGTTATTAAGGTGGAGTAAACAGTATAATCAAGGGTCAAATTCTCGACAAAGTGCAAGTATATGTGCAGCCTGGGGGAGTAGACCTGTGTTTTTTTTTTTTTTTTTTTTTCCTACATGTAAATATTAAAGACAATTTGAATGAAAAAATAGGTACACGATACATTTAATACAAAATAAGCCTTTAATAATAACTGATAAATTAAAACCAATTTACTATGATCAAGGAAGCTGAAAATGCTAAACATGTTGTGCCCTCTGCATGTACACTCAGTCATGCACACAGTTTCATAATGCTATTTTTAGATTTTTTTTTTCAATCTAATAGGAATGTATTTTTCAAATGTTACTTCAGTTTCCTTGTGCTGACCGAAGCATATTAAAGAATCACCTTAGAGGTAAAAAATATTAACAGTTGTGTTATGGCCACATTTGTTTTCATCTCCCAGCACCATATTTCAGAAAGGATACATACAAAACTGGTAAATCATACACAAGTGTCTGCTAAATGACTAATAATAATAATAAAATAATAATAATAATAATAATAATATAATTCTAATTTCTCCAGGTTCTCCACGGTGCCATTCCCTTGAACTCTGCCCCGGGGGGGGTGCTTTTTTTTGGGGGGGGGGGGGGGGGGGGGGCTCTCCACAACAATAGCAATTTCTAGTTTCATATTATAATGGCCTTCATTTCAAGTATTTGAGTTTGTACAATGGAAATCAGTTAATGCTGCTCATCCAGTCTCACTTCTGATAAGGCAGACTTAACTACAGCAGCCCTCATTTCAGACTGGGCATTAAAGAATGACTTAGCGTGACAGTTTGATTTGGGGATATGTGGATTTATATATCCCATTTCTCTGATCTCGGTGATGTTAAGCTACTATTGTTTGTGGAGTTTAACTTCAGGAAAAGTAATTGTTTCCACAGTTTGATATCCTGATAAAAATAACCAGGACAGCAGTGTGAAGGGGCCATTAAAAGACAGGTAAAACGAGGACTCACCAGCATCACAATGGCTACTCATATACTGTTCGCTGATACCACCACCCAAGGGGGAGTACATGGTATTTGACCTAATTGGTCTATTTCTAACAAGTGTTTGACTTTTTTTTTTTTCTTTTTCTAGACTACATGAAGTTCTAATGTTCCTGCAATATCAGCAACTGAAACAGCTGGAAGGTTGGCTTGTGACAACAGAAGCAAGAATCAGCAGAATGGAGACACAGCCTCTTGGTCCTGATCTAGAAGATGTAAAACACCAAGTAGAAGAACACAAAGTATGCTTTAGAGCATTCATCGCCTCCACATACTGCATGATTTATAGCCTACTCACTCATAAAGAATGCATCACTTATAATTGGACACCGTGTCCTTGGCAGATGCTGGTTGTTTAATGTGCTGCCTTATTAATAGCGTGCCATCCTGTGGATGCTTTACTTGATAAAGGCCAGGGAGGCAAAAATACTGCAGTGATCATTTGATTACCTTTAAGTGTGTACTGTTTGTGCAAAACATGCCTCTCTAGACCTCTTTAATTCTAAAGATGCTCCAGCTGTAACAGTACAATGATGTTTTAAAAATAAATGTCAAAGTGAAGTTCCTGCTCCACATTCTTTTCATTAAGTATTTATGAAATGTGAATATATAACACTTTCAATGCATTAGATGTATGTGGCTGTTATTACATAGGGGTACTATTAATATAGAGTAGTAGGTTTTCAGTATAAAACATGCTGCTTTAGATTCAGAGGTTACATACATATAGATGGCTATGCCTACAAAGAATTCAATTGGAAGCATTTTTTTTAATAGGGCTACTCCAGATCAGAATTACTTTTGAACCCAACTGGCCTACACTGTAATTGAAACAGTGACCTTGGCTTGGATTCAGTCAGACTTCAGCAGCACTTTTTGTTGTGTATTAAAATACTATTTAATGCAACTATATAAAGACTTTCCAGCCACCTCCCTACTTTAGTTTTAATGAATATATTTCATTGTCATTTTGAAGCTGCTCCAAGAGGACCTGGAGGCAGAGCAAGTGAGAGTGAACTCCCTAACCCACATGGTAGTGGTGGTAGATGAGAGCAGTGGAGACAGTGCCACAGCTGCCTTGGAGGAGAAACTGCAGGTAAGGACTATATTTGGTATGGCAAATAACAACTTAGTGTTAAACATTGAACATTATTGATGCAGAACATGTAAAGCAGTGATAGTTCACCACTAGTTATACATGATAAATGTGGACATCTGTGGATCTGGGGCTATGGGCTGACTTGCACCACCTCAAATGGGTAATTATCACCTTAAATTAACACCTTAAATCAGACATTCTTTTTGTATTATGCAATCAGCCTTATTCAAAACTATTTTAGGCTTATTCAGAGTTAGTTCAGATTTGCCCAAAGATCTACCAGAAATATCTCATGATTAACCTGATTAGATTTTCTGCTGATCCGTTGACATTTCTGACCACAACAGGTCTTCTGGAGTAATGGTTAAACCCTTCTGCAGTGCAATCGGTTAACCCTGAATTCCAGCAATGAACAGCACTGGTGTATGTAATGAACAGCACTTCTCTCTGCAGGCCTGGCACAAACCAAGGACACTTCTCAACCAATCACGCTAGCCATAATCCTTGCTTTTCAATTAATTAGTCCCGAAGAATCAGCTTTCCTATAAAGATGTTTACATTTAATGCATTATTAATTTGTTGTGTTGTGTTTTTTTATTTCACTTTACCCTCAGTTCAAATAACTTTTATACAACATTGTCTTTGTTTAGCGAGCAAGAGTTCAGAAGTGGAACTAATTCCCTGTGACAGAGCTTGTGGAGGCTCTAGTTTAAATTCACATGCTTTAGTTGATTAAAATGCAAATGAAAAGGTGCCATGAGAGGCTGGAAGGAAGTTTATTTGGTGGCTGGTGAACAATCTGCATTTAAAGACACACTCCTTTATAAATATCTTAAAGACCATACAGCAAATTAATTTGTATACAGTTGTAGTTTTAAAAATATGAGAACAACCACACAGAAAGTGATTAACATAATTTCTAATTGTTCTATTGTAAGATATAAATTCAAGTAAAGATTCAGCTTTATAATAAAACAACACATTATTAAATAACATGCATACAATGAAAAATAACATGCAAAAACTAAGTTCATTCTGTAGCGAAAGTATTTGGGCAATCAACATATTTCGTATGAAACGCATTCATTGCTAATTATTGACAATTATCATGACTGAAAACCAGCACCTCATGATAATTATAGAATAAATAAATACATAATCATCAAGTGCTGTAAAATAAATTGGAAAAAAATGGGATACAATATTACAGGTCTATATTCAAAATTGTTGATGCAAGTTGTCAGTGTTTACAATTTACTCAATTCCCTGATGTTGCCTTGCTTTTGTGGTTTAAAAATCCTTGTAATCAGAATGGGGCATGCAGATTTCAAGTTGTTGCAATGTATGCTTTTCAAAAGTTCACTGACAACCATTTTTTCAATACAATACACAGTACTTTTAAATATGTAATACTTTTCATTGTTCTGTAATTGAAATTTGATTTCAGTGTTAATGTAATTTCAATAGAAGCTGACAGCATGCATTTGTCTTAAACTTCTGATAAGAAGAATTACTGATAATACACATTTTTATGCTGGTCCCTTGAAATTCGTATTAACGAGAATTGATTGTAGTAGACGCAATAATTCAATAATTCAATAATTCAATAATTTTCCTTTTAGGGTTAAGTTACATTTTTACGGGTAACAGCAAATATTGCCAACCGGGGATGGTTGTCGAGCTGGTGGGTTCACTTTGTAACCAGGAGCTTGATAGTAAGCTTGGCGCTATTGTTCATTTATCATAGTTTACCCTCTGAGCCCTTGTGTAACCGAGATGAGCTCTAAGTGGATTTCTTGTTTAGGGAGCAGCTTAAATGAAAGTGCCACCTAGTGGCTACTTAAAATAATTAAGTTAAAACAGTGTTTCAGGGAAATTGTGTTTTTTACAGCAGTGTTTGGTTAGTAAACTCTTGTATGTTTATTTGCAGAGCTTGGGAGAAAGGTGGGCAGCCATTTGCAAGTGGACAGAGGAGCGCTGGATCCTTTTGCAGGAGATTCTTCTCAAGTGGCAGCACTTCACTGAGGAGCAGGTTGGGGGATGTTAACAGAATTGTTGATGTGCCAATTGTTAATTTTAGCTTGAGATATTGTGGTTCTGTGTTTTGCGGCCACCGTTCCCACTCAATGTTCTTTCTCTTCTTGCTATGTCTCTTTTCAGTGCCTTTTTGATGCCTGGCTGATTGAAAAAGAAGAAGCTGTTAACAGGATCCAAACAACCGATTTCAAAGACCAGAATGAAATGGTGACCAGCCTGAGACAGTTAGCTGTAAGTGTTAGCAAAACATACAGTAGCACATTTGATGTTTATGCTGTGTGTGAGTCAAACTGTATAGATATGCAATTTATAAACAATTCAGCCTATCAAAACTTGTTGTCATTATATAAACTTTTATATAAATGTCTTCAATATTTTTCAGAATAATGGCAGTGATACTATTCTACCTACTACAGTATGTTTGCTTCCCATTGGCTTGGAAGTAAACTGTATATGCTATGAGCCATTCAGTACATAGACCTTTTTCTGCACTTTTCAGTCATATAAACTGCTCTGCCAACCCAGCCTCTTAGGGTTGGGAGTGCAGTATTAGCCTGGGGATCCGCAGAGGTTTGGGCCCGCTAATTCCCAAGGACTTACTGTACTGTATACAACTGGCTAAAGAAAAAGGTTTGTGGTGATTTCCATTTTAGTTTTTATGTCATCCCGCTGGAGACAACCTTTCACCTCATCACTGAGAAGGCTGACAATACTCGGAAATTTAGAAACTGCGTGTGTTTCTGGACTGAACCCTGCTGTCGCGCTATAGCCTGAACTGCCAGCCTCATATGCCCATGCAAGGAGACTTGAGATGTTGCTTCTTTAATCTGCTCTCAGAGCCATCTTTACAAAATCTTGATCTACACAAGGACAGTGCTCTGAAGTAAATCATATTTTAATCTATCTATCTATCTATCTATCTATCTAGCTATCTATTTCAATGGAAAGATTCCCGGCACTCTGATTGGCTGAGCTAGGGATATACAGTACCTAGTGTATACCCTTAGAATGTTTGTAACCGCATCACAAAAATAAATTAAATAATGATCCAAATTGCTCCATAAAGTCACTATTATAAAATAAAAAAGATCATTAATTGTGCTATGACATTGAAGTATAAACGCAATAAAGCCCTCAATATTGGGCTGTATATAGCGATCTGTACTGAGTGTTATGTGTTGTATGGTTTTATGTCGATGTTCTGTGTTTTGTCTATGTCCTGAGTGCCTGTGCTTGTGAGTGAGTGCACCTGTGGGGTGGGAGGGAGGGTGATTGAGTGTGTTTGTGAATGATATCCAATCGTGTTGTGTCTGTGACTTGTTTGATCTGTTGGGTCCAATAACGTGTCTTGTTATGTTTACATTGTGTGTCTATATGTTACATGTTTTCGCTGGTTTTGCTCTATAAAGGAGCAGCTTGCATGCTGCTGAGGGCTATGTTGTTGTGTGCTGACCTCTGCTGAATAAAGTCTGTTAAGCGAACAAGATCTGGCAGCAGTCGTCTGGCTCCTTTTATTTCTGCTCACCATTACATTGGTGTCAGAAGTGGACTCAGGTACCCCGGAATGCACTTGGAAGCCTGTAACCTGGTGAGCAGTCGGGGGGTAGACTTGAGGCTGGCAGGAGAGTGTGTAGCATGCACAGGGGTAGGGGGAAAGGCTGGTAGGTGATGCAATCAAATATGAAGACATAAGCCCGATACCAGCTCCTGCAAGGGAGCCAGCTCTTTTGTACAGCAGTATCAGCGCTATGCTTCAGAGTGGGAGGTCCCAGGTTCACGTCCCACCTTCGTCTGTGAGCGCTCCTGCATGCAGGAACCGTGGTTTGTTACAATATTTATATCTGTGAATATGTGCAATGAGGGACATTTAGAGTTTAATTTAGACTAGTAAAACAGAATAGTACAACATAACTTATAACAATTAAAGTTACTAGTAGTTGTTGCTTGGTTAATACAAAGTATTATCAGAAACATTACTTTTAAACTTTAAAAAAAAATGAAATTATTATTATTATTATTATTATTATTATTATTTCATAGTTCAAAAGAAGAAAAAGTAAAATGCCTTAAATAAATGGAAATAAAAAGCTTTTTAACAAAAAATCTCCACTACTACTTTAGAAAGCAAAACTGTATTTTTGTTTTTTAAATCACTGGCCGAGAACACATAAATGTGTGTCCTCCCAGTAGTCACTGTCCTAGCAGCAGTAGTCATAGTTGTCCTGATAGATGCACAAGAGGACCTGGATTGTCAGCAGAGCATATTTTGACCATAGTCTCTTGTTTGACAGATCCTGAAAGGGGACTTGGAAATGAAGAGACAGACCATGGATAAGTTGTGCGCACTCAGCCAGGACCTCCTGTCAGCCGTGAAAAACAAGGACGTAGCTCAAAAGCTGGAAGCTCGTCTAGAAGATTTTGCCCAGCGCTGGGACAGCCTTGTGCAGGCCCTGGAGAAGAGCTCCACGCAGGTACAGTAACACAGAGTGTACAAAGAGCAGGGAGGTGATGAGCAAAAGTCATGCCATACATGATCATTCAGTAGGTATTTTATGACACAAAGTACATTTAAAAATCCCACTGTATACAATTGTATTGAACCTGAAGTATTACTCATTAATGATGCATGCATGACCATATCTTTGGAAAGATGACATAGGTGAGGTGCAAATGAGACACATATCATTTTGTTGTTGGCTATTTAGCTAAAGGAGCATATTGGTTTAATCTCTTTTTAGATAAAACAAAGAAACATTTACGTATACCTTCTGTGAATATTACTCAATTTCCATTTGATCACAGCATCAGTAAAAAAGTAACCCTATCACAGACTCAGTTTAAAGAGACTGAACCCTAACAAGAGACTGGATTGGTACTGAGCTACTTACCATATTCAGAATCAATTCCATTAACAAACAGGATATACTGTGAAGACCTTAGACACAACCTGGCGATCCAATATTAAACCTGCAATTCCTGCATTTTGCTGGGAAGACAACAATGAAGGAGCCCTTTATTTGCAGCTTGTTGTTACAGCTGATGTAATCCTATGTGGTAGTGAGGTTGCAGACAAACTGTACTTTATAGGCATTAAATTTAAGGTGACCAGACGTCCTGTTTTGGACGGGACAGTCCCACTTTTGGAACACTGGTCCCATTGTCCGCAGAACCTTTCTTGGGACGCTCATTATGTCCTGTTTTTTTCCCCCCGAGCATTGTTGCGCCGGTAACAGAATATTGTATTTTCATGCAGGCTGCTGTGCTACTACCATATGTATACAGTTTATGTGTATGCATATGTATGGATATGTACAACTATATGAATGTGTATATGTATATATTGGGTACTTAGCCTGTAAAAAGCCTGATATGCTGTTTATAGTTGAAATGAATACATATTATATATGTTATAGTTCTAAATTTTCATTAGGCCAACAGAGAGCTCAGTTGTTATTTAAAAAAACAAGATTAAGCAAGATACCGAAAATACTGTTTTGGGGAATTGCTTCAGGAAGTTTAAATTGATAACTGAAGCGAAAATCTTATGTACTTAATACAAAAGAAGACAGATATTGCCCTGTTACAAGAAACTCACTTAAACAAAGAAGAATCTGACAAATTAAGGAGAGACTGGGAGGGTATTTTTTAACTCATATTCTTCTAAAAAATCATGGGGTTATTATTCTGATCCACAAAAACTGTAATGCACAAATACATAAACAGTTCTCGGATGAGGAGGGAAGATGGGTGGCTTTAGATTTGGAAATGCCTGGTGGAAAATTCATTTTAATGAATACACTATGTAACACAGTTTTTGTTCCTGTGTAGTAAGTGTTATTTCCTAATTGCTTATGCCTCAAAAGTATAGAAAATGGCTATTATTCCCCACAGACTTTGCTTTTGTGACCAGGACAGTGATATTTCAAAATATCACTATTTCCAATGGGAAAACGGGCAAATGTGTGTCTTTTCGTTCACATAAAGTCAGAAAAAAACAACATATGAATCCAAATTAACATGTATTTATACTAAAGTAATACAAAAATGACTACAAAAGATTTAGAAGGGAGTAGTTTTTCGAGATTTACGATTATACTGTATTTACAGTATAATCGTAAATCTCGAAAAACTACTCCCTTCTAAATCTTTTGTAGTCATTTTTGTTGATGACATATTACTGATGTTCACTAACCCTCAAACAGCTGTCCCTCACATCCTGTCATTAATAGATTCCTTCTCTCAGATATCGGGATACAAAATCAATTGCACAAAATCTGAGGCTATGCGAGTATAAGAGAACACTGGCAGTTTAAATGGTTTCTAACTGGCATGACATACTTGGGTATAAAGCTCACCAGGGTTGGCAAATATCATGCAAACAAACAAACCTCCTCTCTCTTATCCAAAATTAATTACATCACATCTTCTCCAGCTCAGCTTCCCTCCTTGTCTAGACAGATATAACAGAGCTGTTAGTAACTTCCTATGGGCTGGAAAAAAACCTTTTATCTGTTGCATATGTTACGTAAGCTGTATAGCATAAGTATTTTACTCTATCACAGCTATTGGTTTAATGGAAGAAAAACAACACATTGCTAAAAACATGTCAGGGCTCGAATTACCTGGAGCTGCGGTGAGGTCGATCCCTTTAAGTTTCTCCAAATACCAGTAGTTGTATTTCCAAATGTCCCTTTTAACATGTTTTAAGCCGACAGATATCAATTACAACAGAAAGGTTCATTTCCTGCCTTGTCTATTTAGTTTAGCATCTCTTGACAATCTGAAAACTTCTTTGCGCATTTTACGTAGGCTAATGCTTATGCTTAAAGTGAGGACGATTAAATAGTATTCCTTTCATAATTAAAGAAATTACAACATTTTGTTTAATCAGAAATGGAATAAGATTTAATCTTATTACAGCTTGATCCATGTCTCAACCTATACTGTTGACTCAAAAACTCCAGCCAAGATCAGCAAATAAATTAGCCTTCATAAAATGCCTAGTTATCTAATTGAGATTGTCAGAAGACTCTTTCTTACGATCTTTGATTGGTACCGAAAAACTGTGTAGATTGAAAATAATGGAATAAACAGAAAATGTCGTCATGCAATGAACACGTTTTTAACAGGTTCCTTTCCATTTTAAATGACACCTGTCAGCTTACAGCATGTTAAAGGGGTAATTTGGAAATACAACTATTCAGAGAAACTTAAATGGTTTGCCTACATGGATTACTAATTACCATACTTAATAACTACTTCAGAAGGGAAATTCTTGTTTCTGCAACCAGGACAGCTTTTAAACAAAACTCAGAAAAGCTGATTATCTGTGAAGAAGTGGGGACGCTTATGGTGGATACAGTGGGGTTCATTTATTGTACAGTCAAAAGACAGGACATTTAACACATTTCATCAACATTAGGTTTCCCACCACATAATGTACAATGTCTTATTTAAAAGTAAAAAGTGACTGAAAAAATCCTAGTATCTATTAATGCAAGAGGAAACCGCAATAGGAAAAAATACAGAACAAATACCATGGCATATTAAATAGTAAGAAATTAAATATTTTGAAAAAAATAGATTCTATGAAAGTAATGATTTAATAAATAGAAATATTGAGGTATGTAATGTTTTCATACAGTTAGAGCCTGGTTTTGCAGATTGGACACTGGGTTAGGGTTGGACGCAGTTTCTTAGGCAGAAAAAGGACTAGATTTGCAGCAGCAATCACCAGTAAAATAGATTTTTTTGTGAATCGAGAATCTCAGATTTCATATTAATAATATGCAGTAACTGTTCTTGTGTAGAAATGAAATGACAAAGACACTAAGTTCTTTTATTCACAAAAAAAAGTTTTTTTCAAAGTAAAAGATTCCACTCTGACTATCACTTCGAGTATCTGTATTCACTTTCAATATGATATTAGATCAAACATTGCCAAAGTGAAAATTCAAACCTAGGAGCTTCCCCATAGCTTTGATGTTGGAAGTTATTCACAATATTCCATCCTGTCCCAGTATGAGCACTTCAGAATCTGGTCACCTTAATTAAATTCCTTCTGCAGATTAACTTTAGGACAATTTTCTATAAACCTATATTTGTCATAATAATAATAATAATAATAATAATAATAATAATAATAATAATAGGTCAACTCTTGTTTCGTGACGTCTAACAAGCACTGTCCTACAAGCGCGGTTTCAACTGCCGGGGACACTTGCGCGTCAAGGAGGAGCACTCTCGTGAACGCCGTTCGAATGTAAAGTTTTCGACATGGACCTCTTTTACGGAGAGGACATCAAGTCGTCTCCCAGACGTCGTGAGACGCCACCTTTTTGTATCGTGTTTTTTTTCCTTACACCTGCACAGTGCTCTTCCCCATCACCCTCTGGTACGGAGGTGGCTGCACCCTCACCCCATGGCTCTGTGCGACGCACCCGGAAAAGTAGCCCACGCAGGAAGCTATCTTCACGGTCTCCCTCATCCTTTGAAGAGGAAGAAGAGTTGCCATTCCAAACAATTGGCAGACTCGGAACAGATTGAGAAGTTCTGGGCACCAGTTTCCCACCAAGGAACGATGCTCGCAGAGTTACTGTGTGAACGTTCGGTGGACAGCATATACAGTCAGGACTGCCTATACGCGAGCCAACTTGCCTCCTCCAGAGAGGCTCACCGCCCATTCCACCAGGAGCATGGCAACTTTGTGGGCTTTATTCCAGGGTGCGTCTGTCAAAGACAGCAATGCAGCAGTGGGCTACTCCCCATACTTTCACTAGGTTCTACAGACAATGTGGATCCTCAAAACCATGGCTTTGGAAATAGAGTGTTAAGTAGAGAATCGACCCTTACAACACAGGCATAGAAGTGAGTTTCTCCCTCAATTAGCTACTTGTTACTGGGATTCCTAATGATATTGCACATGGCAGCCTCTCAACTTAGCCTTGTAGCATTCCAGTCATTCTGCAATGTTGCGTCTGCTTGGGTATACTCACCCATTAGGTAATCGTTACATTTTGTACTTGAAAGGGAACGTTAGGTTATTATCATAACCGTAGTTTCCTGAAATAAAAATGTAAACATTTACCTTCATGTGATGCGCGTGCAGTTTCTTTATACCCTCAGCGGCAGGCATGACTGCATCACAGGCTGAGCAGCTTTGGTATAGAATATTCAGGTTTCAGGTCTTTAGGAGGTAAACACCCATTAGGTAAGCCAGGGTTATGATAATAACCTAACGTTCTCCAGGTTTCATAGTTATCATTAAATCACTGATTAAATTCAGTTAAGTAATATAGAGTATAGGTGAAACAAAGACCTGCAGGTCTGAGGACCTCAGGAAATGAAATTGTGCACCCCTGCTGTACAATGTGAGTCAGCCGTACAGAGAGACCGTCTTCGGAATCCCCAGTCCCACACTAATGCTGTTATGCATAGAGCCTTGATAAATATTTAAAAGCATGTGGCTCCCATCATCTGTGCTAATATTGCTGCTAAAATGTAATAATTCTTTTTTTATGTTCTTTTTCGAAGCCATGTGTTCTGCAGAGTGCTCTCTATAATCAGGCAGTCGGGGTCATTGAATGGACACTTGTAATGCTTTTATTAATGTTTCAGTGTAGTTCAACATATGCAGACAGCAGCTAAATTATTGAATTATTTTAATAAACGACCAACTAACGGCCACATTTCCCCAAATAAATAAATCACCTTTGTCCATTTCTGCATTTCTGTCTTTAATCAATTACGCCAGCCTGTTGACATCACCACTATAATCTCTGTTTATAGGCCTGAGGATTGTATACAGTTTAAAAGTTATTCTGGGAATAAAGCGCCACAAAATAATCTTTAGAAAACACTGACTTTTTCAAGACAACAGAACATTATTGTGCCCTAAAGCTTATTTCGCATTCGTGACATTCTACTTTACAATACTAACAGAAAGGGCAAGGGCTTGCGTTATTAGTGAGATGCGTTTTGAATTGCATTAGGTTTCTATTTGGGGGTCTCTTACACATGGTGTTTGTTTAATCTTCAACAGCTTTATGAGCTTTTTGGTTGAATGGGTGGGGTGATGCTGATGGGCTGCTTCTTTGAAGGTTATATTATCCACCCCCAGGGTTTACGTGAACATCCTCAATCAGGACTCTGTCAGGACTAACCTGGATGCTGTACAGATGGAAATGTAGTTGTTTTTTTAAAAAATCTCAAGGCCCTTTGCTACTGTGGAAGCAAAAAAAAAAATATTGCAGGCATATTCAAAGGTTCCTCATAATTACATTTGTATAAAATTGAGAGTTTATTGGATTATAACCAAAGATCAAAGCAGTCACTGTGTTCATCATGTAAAAGTGTCAGGCTGATGGAGGCAATCATCTCTCAAGGAGCCCTATTTTTGGAATGAGGGCCCTAAAAATGTACATGGCCCTACGTGTGCATCTATGTGGTTTATACAGTAATTATACATAAATCTCATATCACTGAGTTGCTTTTTTATCAAAGCTTTTTCATATTGTAATAATGTTGGCAGCTCAAACATGATGCATAGGAGGTGGTATTTATAGGCTGTCTGGTCCAGTGGTTGAAGAAACAGCCTTGTAAACAGGTGGTCCCTGGTTCAAAACCCAGCTCAGCCACTGAGTCATTGTTGTTGTTTCTGTTATTATTATTATTATTTAAAATAAAATAATAATTAACAAAAAAGATCCTACTTGGACTACTGTATATAATGATTCAATACATAGATTAATTTTGGCCATTCTAAAAGTGTGTGCCATTATAAAATAAACTAGGCCTAAGTGTCATTAGTCCCATCTAGAAATTGGATAGATAAAGCCCAGGGGTAGCTGTGCATGGACATAAAAACAGGCACCAAGCTGTTTAAATACATTAAAATAATGTATTAAAATTAACTTCACAGAACAAGAACTACAATTTAGAAGTAATATAAACCACACACTCGCAAGTCATTTGTTTCTCATTTTGTAATGTAACCCTCTATTATCAGAAATTGCTTTAACCTGTTGTTTATTTTACAGTAACATCATTTAGTTTCTCATTCCTTCAGTAAGGTGTATGGATGAGCCAGAAACCAATGTTGATAAAATATGTTAAATAAAAACTAGGAGTTTATTGCAGGCTGAAATTAATGACTTGAAAATATGGCACTAAGTTCAGTATTGTTTTATTTTATTCGATTTTTTTTTCTATAAAATGTCAAGCCATGATCTCAGGTGGGAGCAGATTCTCATTATTTTCTATTGGTGCTCCAAGCAATATTTATATTGAAGTCTTCCCTGCAGCTTGTGACCCCTTTCTCAATATGCCCCACAGATTTCACAGACTGTCACCACAGCTCAGCCATCACTAACGCAGACCACAGTAATGGAAACTGTAACTATGGTGACCACTAGAGAGCAGGTCCTGGTTAAACATGTTAAGGAAGAGCTCCCTCCACCCCCGTCCCAGAAGAAGAGGCAGATTGTGGTGGACTCTGAACTTCGGAAAAGGTATACATAACTATTAATATAAAAAATAGACTTAACTGTTGCCCTCACATCCTTACACCACCAGTCAATAGTCTTCGACTGTCATGTGATTGGTTCACATCACTGTCAGTCCCATCCATTTTCAAAGGAACGCCTTTCTCCCTCCACTCTTCCAAAGAGAAAATGGCAGAACACCGATTTACACTGAATTACAACAACACTGTAATGGTGATTAAAACATCACTGTCACTGTTTTCTGAATTTCTGAAACTGAATTTCAACTCAACAAAAACAAATATGACGGGTGGGATATAAACCGGATTATGCAGCAGTCGCAAACCAGACAGAGACTGAGAAAACTTTGTTTACAGTAGAGAGTCAATTATCCGATCTTGGGTCAAACGTACTGTCTAATCAACCGAACACACCTTTAATCAAGTGAGGAATTGCGTGCAGTGTGTTTAGTATTTGCAATCCCGGGAATCCCGTATGGTAAGTTCAGCTCCTGAATCCCAATTTCGGGATTGTATGAAGGAAACTCTGATTCTGTTTTTACTCGTGATTTTCCTTTATTTCGTTATGTGTGCTACTTGTTGCACTTAGTAACAAGGCAACCAACCCCTGCCGCTAAAATTACAATGATGAGATTTGCAATTTGCTTTAATGATAACAACCACTGTCTGCAGCTACTCTGCTCAACATGCAGAGAGAAATAAAAAAAAAAACAACTACTTTGATTGACTGTGACGAAGGTGACACAGATGAGACATTCAGTATATACCTTTGTAGAGGTTCAGTTTCTTCTCAAAAATAATCAATCTTCTTCAGTTAAAGTCAATCAAAAAATAGTTTATTCAGGAATCAAAATGCAGACAGGAACAAAGCAAATCAAAGAACACAGCATACGGTACACCTCAGGAGGTGTAGTGTCTGAGCTGGCATCACTGGAGGTGTTGGTTTCTGAGCCCAGCTTTCATGGCATCAGAGATGTTAGTTTCGGCATCAGGATAGATGTTTCTTAGCTGAGCAAAGAAATTACTTCGTACAGCACAGATATACAGCTAGCTTGTGTAATTTCCTTGACCAAATTTGGTTTTATTTCCTTAGCATGATGCGAGACAAAGAGGTGACAAGCTTCCTGAGGAGTTTCACAACGAAAATCATAAACTTCAGAAAACATTTTTTTGTTTGTTTTTTTTAATTTTGTTCCAAGGGCAGGGCTTTTTATTTGTAACCACATGTAGTGGTATCTTGAAATGAAAAGATGTTTTTTTTAGACTGCCATTGTACTTCTGGATCAGGATATAACAAACTGGAACTCTGGTGCTCATATTATGCAAGCTGTACTGGAAAACCATGTTTATAAATCACCCCTGGGGATGAACACCAGCAGAATTAACAGAGTTCAATTTTTTTAAATAGATCCCTACGTCTGCTCACCTGTACTGTAGTCAAATTGGCCACTTAGTTTACCCGGTAAACACGTCTGAGGAGTCTATCTAAATACTGCCGCTGTTTAAAATAATTAATAAAAGGCATGATAGTCTCCTTAGCTTATTGTTGTCTGTAAGTAATAAAAATATCCTATTTTAAATATTTAAATTATGCTGATACAGCATTTAGATGTTTCAGTCAATTAAATAGACCCCTTGTTGTCAAGGTGAGTGCTGAATGTTTGCAATTACAAAACCATGACCAGTTCTGGGCACATGTAATACAAGCAGGACACAGAATTGAGTTGAAATTAAAGGTGATTTGGTAGCATGGGTAAAAGTACAGTTATTTAGGAAAGCAGCTTGATAGCTCTCTATTGCAATCATCCACAATAGAGGAAACCATACAAAAAAATAAATAAATAACAATACTAGAGGATATCCTGGGGATCACTGTGAGCTCAGAATGAATGTCTTGTAGTGGGAAAACAAGCAGTGGACCACTTTCTGTCTGAACCAAGATCTGGTTCATATTAACTTCTCTAATGCATTCCTGTGATTTGATGTGTGGTTCAAACTGCTATCATTTCACTATTTAACATTTTAAGCCACATCACGTATCATGTCCTCAGATTGTTCATTTGTCAAATATACACCTCTGGAGGATTTGCAAAGCATTGGCCCTAAGTTGATTTATTTATTTTTACAACAAGGTAGTCAGTTTCCATGTCACCAGTTGTGATTAATTGTGTAGTTCTTTTGTTATGTACTGTTTCGACTACAGTCCACTGAGAGTCTACATAACCAAACTCTCTTTCCCAGTGATCTTACCAAGGTCCACATTTCACTCTATTACAAGTAAATAATGAAACATTTTAACAGTAAAAAAATTAATCTTATATTTATTTTACTCTTTTAAAGTGTGTTATTTTTAGTCTGCATTTAGAGCATAATTCTAGCGTATGCCAAGACAAATGTTTCTAGGATTACATTTTGCACATTATGAATGCAGAGCATGGAAGCTCATAATGGCTTTGCCATTTTAGTTTACCTCAAGCAGTCGTCTTCCACATACCATTAACGTCTCCTTATGCAGTGTTCTTCTTTCTGGCCTGCTGTTTTGATGTTCCTTGTTCCTCTAAAATGTTTCTGTACCGTTGCGTTTAATGGGATTGTATTTAGCCCAGTGTACCATCTGGTGGCCAAATGTTGCAAGAGGTTTCTGAATGGGATTTTGGCATAGCCCCATATTGTCACCCTGTAGATTCAATGTATGTTATAGTTATATGGTCTAAGAAGACACAAACAGGATGGCATGGTTTTGCAGAATTCACCCCAGCTAGTCAAAATAGTTACGTTTATCTTTTCTGCCAAATAATGTTCTACTATCAAACTGGATTCAGCGTGTGGCTACTTAGAAATAGCTTGTGAAACTGACTCCAGATACGTTTTCTTGGCTTATCAGATCCTTTTGCCGTTCTGTCAGTTTAATGCAAGGCAATTGCTACAAACTTAAATAAACTGATGCTGTACTTAAGGTAAAGGACTATTTTACTACAGTTTTCTCCTGCTGTTAAGCTAGCTACCTTGCTGCGAAAGAACACATTACCTGAAATGATTTTAGGGTATCCATATGGCAGGTTTTAAAGATGTTGAGAAATTAACTGTATACTTTTACCATAAAGACAGCTGCATTGCATTCTGGCTTTTCTTTTTGTTCTCTGTTTTGACTCTCCAAGGCGACTCATATCCATTTGGAGGGCTGTTTCCATGATTTGAGTTGGCATACTCTTGAAAGTCTTGGGGCTTGTGTGTTGTTTCCTCCTGTCTCCTTGTCCTTTATTTGACAGAGATATTTTTCTTGGCTAGCTATTGTTTAGGACTGCAATGTATTTTAAGACTGCTAATGAATGGCTGCATTCAGTGTGAACTGTTATTGCTTGTTGTTTCCAGTAAAAATGCAGCTGCGATTAAAAGCTTTACGGTTTGTAAAGTAATTTATTGCATTCTCCTGCAGCAATATAAATGTTAGGCACTGAAAGAGACCTGCAAAGTGCTTGTAGTAAAACCATTTTGCCTTGTTTACTTTGACTGCAACAAGAGAACAGGCTGTGTTTACAACCCAAAGTCACCCCTTAATAGGTGTTTTTTGGTAGTAGTTTTCACACCGTCTTTGTTTTAGGTTTGGTGTGGATACGACCGAGCTGCACAGTTGGATGACCAGATCTGAAGCCGTACTCCAAAGTCCAGAGTTTGCGATTTCCCGAAAAGAAGGGAACCTCTCAGATCTTCAGGAGCGAGTAAATGTAAGGAGGCAGATTATGATACATGTATAAAACAATAACAAAACCTATACGCTGCCTGGCCACCTCATTAGGCCCTGGAACCTTGGGTTGGGTCACCATTTGCTGTAATCACAGCTTTGACCTGATGTGGCATAGACTTCCCTCTATTTTATAACTCAGATGGAGCTTGAATCAGCCTACCAACATGACTGTTCTTGCTACTGTGGCACCTGCTCAACATGCACCCATTCTTCTGTAGCCACACATTTACCAGAAATGTTTATTATGTTAAAAATGGAGACTATTTTGATACATCTATTTTATCATAATGTTCATACAGGTAAAAACATTTCTCTTTGGCCTTTAATAAAAAAAAAAAAAAAAAAAAATCAATAGCTTTTTTTATAGATTTGTGAATGACAACCACATTGTGTTAAACTGCTGTTGAAAACACAAACTTCAGCTGTGTTAATTCAATATGGTTTATTGATTTTTTTAACACTTTATTGCTATATGTTGTGCATGGTTGACTTTTTAGTTAATTACTGAAGTGTTTTTTTTTTTTTTTCCTGTGTTATAAAACTCAGGGGTCATAGTCAGGCCTTCTAAACTATAAGCTATCAGACTGTGAAACCCTGCTGCGATTCGCTTCACCTGCTTTAATCAACTCATCTGTTTAAAAAAATAAATAAATAATGAAGATCCCACTGAAAAGAAATGTGTCGCTGCAGTACGACCACAAAAATGCTTTTTCTTGTTACTAGACTGCTGTGTTTGCTTGGAGCTGAAAGACAGTAGGCGTGATAAAAATGAAAAAAAAGGTAGAAACAACCAGAGCTGAGCCCCATTACTTACAGATAATATATTTAGGAGGGATAATCTTTATTGCAGCCTTTTTTGTGATATTGTGATATATATATATATATATATATATATATATATATATATATATACACACACACACACACACACACACACACACACACACACACACACACACACACACACACACACACACACACAAATACGACAGGGAGTGGGATATACTCTAATATCCACACACCCCAGGTGCGTTTAAGTCACGAGGCGAAGCAAGCGATTTCGAGCAACATGGTGTTTGTTTGTTTGTATATTTATTTATTTTTAATCGTCTTTTGTGATATGGGAGTAGTGACAGGAGGTATCCATGCTAGTACCGTTTCACAGTGGCAACAAAGATGTTTTGAAATACTCAGACAGTGGCATAAAAAGGACACCCGATGCCCAGGCAATGGACTTCTGTGTATTTTTTTTTCCTTTTCTTTTTCTATGTCCAGAAACTGTGCTTCGGTAAGTTCGATCACCAGCAGTATTAACTTTTTTCATCTAAAATCTCATATAGTTTGGTTTCCCAAAAGATCCAAACTGTTTTGACCAATCAGGATAGAGTATTTATATATAATATATATATATATATATATATATATATATATATATATATATATATATATATACATACACACACACACACACACACACACACACACACACACACACACACACACAATGCTCCCTTGCTATAAGGCTCTTGGTTCTAATGTGCCTCGGAGATAACACTCCTACAGTAGGTCCCCCAATTCCCATTACTAGTGATTCAAGCAATATTTCTACAGTAAATACAGTACTTGTGTTTATACTGTAAACAACTTCTCAGTCTAACTTCCGTTTCTGTCTCTCCCTTTTGATACAGTATCTGAACTGAAGAAAAGCTGTGCTGGCACTTTATAACACTGACATCTTATTCAGCACTTGTTTTATAACTGAATAAATATTAGGCCTGTTATATGGTTATCTTTCCTAATGTATTTACTTTTTTGCTGCGAGAGGAGCTGCAGCTTTCTCTGGGAGACGAGATGCTTCATCTTCGCCTCAGCCCCGCTCCGGGAGCCGAACCTGGGGCAAGCCCGTTCCCTCTTCCCCTCTCCCAGCCCACTCTCCTACTCGCATTTGGTTTGGTCTGTCTCTTCGACTTGAACTCTCCACCGCCGTTTAGCAAGGCTATTTTAGTTTAAAAACTGCTTATTAAAATGATCCATGGATGGGAATGTTACCTTTTTTTTTGTTATGAATGAGATGTTCTGCTTCAACAATCAGCAAGCAGACTTGTCCAGAGAACCAGAAATCCGACTCTGTGAAGGACGGTCCACATCCTGGAAGGCAGAGGGTCACCACCCGGCCCAGGACCATATGCTGACTGTTGCTTTGTTGAAGCCAACTGGTGGGGCAGTGGAAATGTGATGTGGGGAGGAATCTCCTTTAACACAGAACGCCTTTGGTGCAGATTGAGGGCAACCATACTGCTCAGTAATACATTGACCAAGACCTTGACCTTTTTCTGTTCCTGCAAGCCAATCTGGAAGTGTCAATTTTCCAGCAGGACAATGCAAGACCACACAGTGCTAGGATTACAATTGCACGACTTCAGGTAAACAATGTCAAGGTCTTGCCATGGCCAGCTTTTTCTCCTGACCTGAGTCCAGTAGAACATCTGTGGGACCAAATCCTCAGTTGACAACCGCGACCAGCCAACCTTCGCAAGCTGGCTGCAGCTGCACAAGAAGAGTGGTGGAACATCCCACAGCAGTCTGTCCAGAGGCTGATGAGGTCTATGTGTCAATGCTGCCAGGATTGTGTTAATGCTCAGGGAGGTCATACCTGATACTATCTTTGTAATGTTTTCATTTTGACAGTGTGTTTCATACTGAAAACTTATCATGATTCATTGATCTGTATTTTTGTTCACATTTTCTGTGATTTTGTTTGATATCTATGTTTAAAATATTTGATTAAATCTATTAGACCTGAGTGTTGCGTTTCTTTGTACATCAGAAAATGTTAATTTTATATATATATATATATACACACACATATAAAAAAAAAATCAGTTTCTGGTGAGTGAGAGGGGGGTTTAGTAGATGTAACTGGGCCTTGCAGTGCCTAATTATGGTGTCCAAAATGAGAAACACTTAAGTTTCTGAAAAGCTGCGATTATAATTGTTACAGCTGCATGGTCAGACAATGTGTCATAAATTCTATTCAAAAAAGGGTTTGATGCCTTGACACATGACACTTTGACTCAAGATGACAAGTAGTGTACATTCACCATTGACTTTAAGTTTGAGTTTCATAGACATTAAAAAATTGTTTCAGGTGCCACAAAAATGTCATGTGCTGAAAGAGAAACAGCTTTACAGTTGGCGAGGGGTGCGACATTATCTTTATTTTGTACACAGGACATAGCTCCTTCAGCAGTATTTGCCCTAAGTTGAAACTTTTTTTTTCTTTTGAGTTTTCTTTAACGTGTTGTTTTGATTTGTGGGGCAAGTAATCTGCCTCTTCTTACTGCTTCACTCACTCACTCCTTCCCTTGCTGCAGGCTATTGAGAGAGAGAAGCCAGAGAAGCACAGAAAGCTGCAAGATGCCAGTCGATCAGCTCAGGCACTGGTGGAACAGATGGTGAACGGTAATTACATGGGAGTTGATTTAGATAATCTTGTTTGCGATTTGTGCAGCACATAGGCCCATATATTTAGCATTTAGTATGAAGTTATTTGAAAAAAAAAAAAAAGAGAATGTGTGTGTGTGTGTGGGAATGTGTGCTTTTTTTATTCTGAATAGAGACTACTGCAACCTAAATTAGCCAGTTGGATATTTTAATTTAATATTAATGTCGACATTTACATGCATTTTCTTTTCTAATGAACAGTTTTCAGTCTACGAACATGGCTTATTCATACTATGTTAGTTTGTGTGCCTAAATGATCAGCAGTTTAAGTAATTACAGGCTGCAGTACTTACCATACCATTATATTAACCTAATGAAACCCCAAGAAAAACAATTAGCTATCTGCATTATTACCACTGGTTCTGATACAGTATATAAACAGTATAGAACAAGTGTTGAGAGATCTAGTATCAATTAACTTTATCATGTTCAGTGCTGCTGAGTAAATATTTATTTTTACTGGATCGCATTGTGGACTCTGTTTTGCTTTTGTTCAAATCCAACAACAGAATGATCAGGACAAAGTATGCTCTGTTGCTAAGAAGATGAGGATCTAAGAAAAGTAATTCATGGTGTGCTGTGGTTATTTTACTCACAAGAATGGCCGTAGAATCAATCCCTTTTGGGGGCTTGTAGGTTATGTGGCCATCCTCTTTCATGGAATAGCTCCGTGTTCATTGTGTATCTTCTATTTGTGTAACTATTTACACTGTGGTACCATTCCGCACCGTAGTTTCCCTTGCTCTTCCATTGCACCTTAATAAAGAATCATCATGTTACCATTGTAGTGCTGCTGCATTGCCACTGAAGATAAAGCTTACATTATTTCATTAAAGTAATATAACCTGACAAAAGCCTATGTAGCTTTAAACTTCTATGCAATTCAAGGATTATTTCCTTCACTACACTTTCAGTAGATGAATATAATCAGCACACGTCCATGCAATGTGATGCCTGTGTTGGTTTAATTAATTTATGTATTATTGTTTTTCTTACGGGCTGAATTATGTAAATATATAACCAATGTAAGTAACTGCTCAGATTCACTGACATATAAACCTTGGATAGCCTTGAAGAAGCATGACAATTGAAATATTCTATCACCTTATCTGAAATGAAGGTAAATTTGCTCTGGTTGATAGAACAGTCGGAGGTGGCACTATTCCCTTTTGAGGGAATATATATATATATATAGTGCATGAATATATATCATATATATATATATATATATATATATATATATATATGCATAAAAACTTGTTCATTTGTACTTTCATTAGTTCTTAATTCAGATTTCTCAAGACAAATCAAAATACCCATTGGTTCTTTGATGAAACTTAGTTTTAGATTTGGTTTAAACAAGAAAACTACTTGAATAGGTCTAACCAGCCTTCAATAAAAATTAATCTTGAATATTTGCATGCTAACATATTTTAGGGCTGCTGCTGTAAACCTTATCCTAGCCCTGTAAATGAGTCTTGGGAAATGGAATGTGAAAATGGCCATGCTGGTTCATTTTTTCTAATTTTCATTAGGAAATGATTCAGTACCATCAACCAATCAGCTTCCTGCTCTTGCGGACTTCCATCAGACATTAGATGCCCGCTGGAACATCACAGCATAAACTGTGAATCAAATGTAAAATCAATCCACGCAAGTGCCGGCTTTTTCATTTTGACTTGCCATAATGAAAGCTCAGTTACAAATACTAAACAAAGACACAATTGATCCAAATTTATTAATTATCCACCAAAACCAACCAATCAATAATCTGCACTGACAAAAGCAACTGGTCCTGTTCCCGCAACTGCCGAATAAGCCAATCTGAGCAAGTCAGCTCGACTGGAGCTCAGCATCTTTTAGTTTTAACAAATCAAGACACGGACAGTTCAGTAATATTCCTCCATTCAGATATCTGGCACTGTCTGGATAAACTATAAACAACTCCGACAAGTAAAACGTTATTTATGTAATTAAGTAAAAAAGAAAAAACATAATGAGAAATAAAATATTGTAGTAGCAATAGTGCCCTCTAGATGAAGGCTCTACTGCGTGGTAGTTGACCTTGTCTTTAGTTATCACCCTTGCTTTCGGCTCGGGATGCATAGAGCCTTCATCGACAGCCACTGTCACTTAAATTAAACATTGTCATTTCAATCAGTGTAGTGGCTATGCTATACTGTATGACACAGGATGACAACTGAATGGCATAGCAACTGAAATGGTACAAAAAACAAACATATGGGCTACAATGGTTGAATATGTCTGTCTGCTGTAACATCCAATATGTTTCCAATGTAGCCAGTCTCTGATTATAGTTAATATCAACAGAGGATTGAATGGCATTTTATTTTTATCTGTACCATCTAGAGGGCCTTAATGCTGATGACATCAAGCAGGCCTCGGAGCAGTTGACCAGCCGCTGGAGTGAGTTCTGTCAGCTGCTTGGAGAGAGACTGGCTTGGCTGCAGTATCAGAACAAGATTTTAGCCTTTTACAGCCAGCTTCAGCAGATTGAGCAGGCTGTAGTGACTGCGGAGAACTGGCTGAGGAGCCAACAAGCACTAGCAACAGACCCTGAACCCATCAAACTACAGCTCGAGAAATGCAAGGTAAGTAGCCTATGGCGACAGTGCATGGACAGTCCAGAGCCTTGTAGTTTAACCCTATACTTACTGCTGTGCTGCCAATGGGTGCTATTTTGAAGGCTTTCCAGTACAATAATAGTATATAAAATTACAAAATAAATATTTCTCACTTTGAAACTTTGTAGTTTGTACCTTTTAATGCAGACTGAAATACTGTAATGTGTTTGAACATTTGCAGTGTGTGTAGTGTGTATAGAAACATTTCTGGTATACAGTACAATTTATCAATGGAATTTTGTGCATAATGTCATAACATCAGTCATAATATATATATATCATTTTTTTTTTCAACAGAAAATAACAGTTAATGCTAACACTTTATTCGAAGTGTCGGTAATTCAAATGTAATTATGTATGAATTAACATTTCCTTTTGAACTTGTATTGATATCCAGAAATAATATTGCTTTCTTTAAAACGTCAAAACAGTATTAATTAATTGTTACTGTTCAGATATGTACAACAATGTTTTGACAACTTTGCACTGTTTTAAAAATTGCTTTTATAATTTAAGCTAAGGAATATTACATTTTTGTCTCCACTCCTTCTTAGAATAAGTGATAAGTATCTATGTAGAACTATTTTTTTTAATGTAAGGGTTTGGATGCAATGTACAGTACATGTGTGTCTATATACAGTATATATATATATATATATATATATATATATATATATATATATATATATATATATATATATATTTCCAAAGTAGACGTCGTGTCACATAAATAATGAAGAACCTGAATGCTTTCTTTGTCGGACACAACAAGCCTCTATAGCCCTATAAAACTTAACACATGCTGTGTCAGAAAATGACTCATCAGCACAGATAATATTGAATGAATCTGATAACTTCAAACAGGCACCTAGAACAGGGCTGTTTTATATTGTGGTACCATATTACTTTAACCCAAAAGCTGTGGAAAGGGCATTGCAGCTAACCTTTTTATCTTAAGAAGCTGTTCTTTTAATGCTGCTCCTTGTTCTGCAGGATGAGGTCGCTCGCTTGTCTGCACTGCAGCTTAAAGTTGAGAAGTTGAAAGACCAAGGGAAAGAGCTCAAGGAAAAGGAAGAAGTGCCCATGTTTCTTGATGCTGATATCACAGCGCTCACCAATCACTATAACCAGGTTTTGGCTGACCTTCAGGCAAGGGAAAAACAGCTAAATACTAGTAAGTGTGTACTTACACAGTTCCCATACATACTGCCATTGTGGAGTTTCAGATATTAAATGCATTATTTTACAGTTTAAATATGCTGGTAATATTGTAAACAACCGTAATGACCATGAGTACTGACACACATTCAGCATATGTTTATTAAAGCTTATAAATTACTTGCCATAGCATTATCTTTTGCCACTTTTAGTTTAAATTGCTCAATACCTGAATGTTTTGATTTGCAACCTCTTCAGAAACCTAACTCTGAGCTGGGGACCAAGAAACACCTGTGTTAAAACATTATAAAGCATGCTACTCAGAAGAAAAAGACTGGAATTCATATAGGAGGTATAAAATAGTACGTAAAGTACCACCACTAAAAACCCAACAAAAAGTGTTTTTTAAAATGTTTTTTTATTATTATTTTCTGTTGAAGCTTGGATCAAATTAGCACCCATGTAAAAAAAGAGAGGGGCAAGGAGGAGACTCAACTGTTCTTGTATATCGAAGAGGGAAGCCTCTCAAGAACAAGCATGCACACCAAAATGTACCTTCTTTTTTGTAAATTACTGTCTCTCTTCCCCATATCTGACTTTCAAAAACACATCACATCAACACATCACCATACAGTATTTTTCTGTTTAATATAATGTCAAGTTTATATTATGTTGTTTGATACCCTTTATTCTAACATAAAAATGTAATTTATACCTGTTAATATATTATACACAGTTTTTTTTTTTTTTAATAGGCAGGCTCTTGTTTTACATTTGGACATTCTGTTCTCATATATTATTCTGAATAATTAATGCTTAATGTATCAGTTTTCATTAGGTGTCCTCCAAAAAAATAAATAAATAAAAGCCAGCTATGCCTTAATAGTGACAGGTAAATGGTCCACTTTAGTTTTTTTTTTTCCTTTAGGAATTGAACTGTAACCATTAAAACTAACAGAGAGAATTATAACCATTAAAACTAACAGAGAGAAGGGAATACCCTTATAAAAGTTTGCCATAGTGAAAGCATAGTTAAGCGTAATAAAGCATAGTGAAAGCATGGTAAAGCACAGGAAAGCAATGTAAAGAACAGTGAGGTATGGTAAAGCATATTAATAAACATGGGAATCCAGGGTAAATTATGATTAATACATGGTATTGCCATGGAAAAAGCATGCTAAAAGTGCAAACTTGTATAAGTGTAAAGCAGTGCATTTTGAGGACACGTTCAGAATTTATGCAGTTAATCATTAGATAATAGATAGAGATAACTATTCTTTCAAGCATGAATTTTTCTGACTTACAAGGGACCAGATTGTTTCTTTTTGGGGATTTTTTTTTTTTTTTTTTTTTGTAGCAGCACTAGAATGTGCTAATGACTGTTCTGTTTAAAATACACCTGATTTGCTTTTGTCATTTGTGTAGTCAGTTGTTTTTTTTTTTTTAAATATGTATAAGCTACATAGGGTTAGGGCCTATTTTAAAAACGTTTTTGTAGCTTTGTTCACTGGAAGAAAGTAGTAGTTGTGCAGGAATGCATTATTAAATGCTAACCATTCAATTAATAAACCTTTTATATGAATCTCAATAATCTCACAAAATATTAGGATTATTAATATTTGGCATGCCAGTGCTCAATCTAAAACAAAACTAGGAATGTACCCATAGTATCCAGTAAAGGCTTAAAGCACCCTATGCTGTAACCCTCTACAGCTGCATGTAGAAACAAAATTCAGCTTATAAACAAAACGCACAGTGTAATAATGTAGACTAACAAGAAGGGTAAACAATGACAAGAACAAACACCAACTGATGGAAACACTGCAGCTTGAATTACCAATGTCACTAATATACCTTTCAGATGAAGAGAAAATGACAGACCAGTTACAATGCAGATACTGTAATAATAATAATAATAATAATAATAATAATGATGAAAATAATAATAATTTGAACCTTGAAATGCTTTGCCAAACATGATGATTTTTTTCTTTCTGTATGAACAGTTGGTAACAAAGCAATGAGGCAGTAGAATTATTGTTGGCTGGCTACTCTCCAAGCTGTAGAGAAAGTTAATTTGATCAGAAATAGATTAAACAGGTCAGCAACTGCCAAGGCTGTCGTCTTGACTGCTGTTGATCTGGCCACTGTATAGAGTGAATAGAGAACAGTACAGAGAACCTTTGTTGTGATATGAATTCACTTTAGGATGTGTTGCAATGTGTCTTTTTGGACCTTGTGCCTTTACATTTAAAAGAAGGCTGACAGAATTATTTCTTTAAATGCCCATAATTATCAAATGTGTCAGCTGATTGGGAACATTTAGAATCGGAATAGACTGATTACCTAACCCTAATAACAACATCGGATTAAAGAAATTGTCTGTAGAAATCAATATTCTGTTTTGATTGAGACAAGTGCTAAACCATGTTGGAAAAATGGAAAGCAATGTGTTCTGTTTTGAATACGGGTGTGTTCACAATGGGTCAGTTTAGAGGGTTTGGTCCACGCTCGGTATGGTTCGGTACGTTTGGTGTGAAATGTGGACCACAAAGTCCGCTTGGGAAATGAACCGTACCGAGTCCACATAAAACGGTGGTCTCGATTCATTTGGAAGACGCACCTGGTTCGCTTGCTTAACGTCAATGTGAACAACTGCTGGACTCGGTCTTTTTGCACAGAGGAAACAAACTATACAAGGTAACCCCACTCGGAAGTAAACATTCAGTCATAGTTTAGTTCATATTCTGAGGAAACAAGTAGAGCAAAAAACAAAACATGTCTTTGGGAAGTACATTAGGGTTACCAGACATCCCGTGAAAACTGGGATTGTCACAGTTTCAGCCTTAATTTGTTGTCCTGGTCGAAAACAGTAAAATTGATAATAGTCATGGTTTTGGGATTGGTTCTCTCTCTCTCTCTCTCTCTCTCTCTCTCTCTCTCTCTCTCTCTCTCTCTCTCTTATATTATTATTATTATTATTATTATTATTTTTTTTTTTTTTTTTTTTTAAGTACAAAACTGCATCAGATTCGGCTCTCTAGCCGACAATGGCTTGACAAAAATATGTTATGTGTACGCGGACGAATACAAATATATGTGAAATGTGTGCTTGTTGTATTATAACAACGAAACAAATAATATTTTTGCACAGCTGTATTCTAAAAATAGCTGTTACCAAGTTATAGTTTAGACAATCAAAATAACACGAAAACCAAAATTGTGATTTTGGGGAATACACGAAAACCAAAAATTGTTCAGGGATGCCATTTTTTCTATTTTCGCCTCTATAGCAAAAAAAATGTTGGCGACATGCGACTGGTTTTGTGGGAGCAGGTCACAAGGGGTGTCATTTTCTACAGATGTTACAGAATCCTGCAGGCAGTGCCATGTCAGATTAAGGAATGACTATGTTTGATGGCTTTTTTATTTGTTATAAAAAGACTTCTAATCAGCTATCAGTTAGAGCGTCCCAGAGGGCTTGACTTTGATTAGCTTCAAGGACACGGCCAGCAGTATAAGCATGAGAATTCATAGACAGGGGCTCTGGCATTCGTATCAAGATTTTAAGCATGCATTGAGTTCTGTGAGGAATTACAGGTTATTAGAGATATGCTGTGGATAGAAAGGCAGACATACAGGAAGGCAGCTACTGTTGGATTTTATTGTCAAATGTACGGTGGTGATGGATAACTTGTATGTCCACAGTTTTTAGTAAAAACAGTACATTTAAGGTGTGAACAGGAAATGATATACCCCAATGTGCCAGCTAGCATTTGGACCTTAGCGTATAGGGGTGGCCAGTCATGGACCTGAAGGGTACTCCAGGTTCAACAGGTAAAATTAGACAATTAACTCCTACAGGGTTTGGATGGAGGTTTAATTGGTTTAATTAAACAATTTACAACAAGGTTGAAACAAAGACCAGGAGTGGAAGAGCAAACTTTGGCCACCGCTCTTATAGTATAATGCATGTCATTTTGGTTATAAGTGTCATGCACAATACATAGTAGCCATCTGATAGTGAAAGCCTTATTCACAATATTTTGTATGTTTTAATGTTGATCTATTTGAGCACAGGCAGTCCAGGTAAAGCCATCCCATCTGTTTCCCAGTATAAATTCACAGACAGTTTTCTGATTAATTTTGCCAGGGAATCATATGCACAGTTTTAATGTGACCGTAAATTCAGTCACTAATACGACAGCTCCCTTAGGATGTGCCAGTACATTCAGTAATAACCCCTTTTCTGACTTATGCATGCTAATGATGCTATTATTTTAGCACTGACTTCTCATGGCACTTGCAAGTTCAGATTCTGTGGCTTTTTTCCCTAGGAAGTCTAGTTAATTAATTGTGTGTTTCATACAGCACACATAAACTTTAGAATCCACTTGTTTTATTTAATTATAGAAAGTATCTGTTGAAGCTTGTGTGTCTATTAACGAAGAGGCTCTTTGTATGCAGTAATGAGGGAAAATGAAGCTCCCTGAGGGAACTGAGCAGCAGCATTGGGATTATCACTCCACTCTGTTTTGACAAGTGCTTGAGGACCTTTAATGTCTAGAAAACAGAGACGCCGTGCGGTACTTTTTTCTATTCACATCAAATCTGAAGGACAGTACTTCCTTATTGATGGAATACATCAATTCTAATAATGTAGTTCCCTCGGGACACCAGTGTAAACAAGATACCGCATTTCAATGTTTTCTTTCTTCAGGTCAAATATTTGAAAAAAGTGATATTTCTGCCAGTCAAGATATTGCTGATCCACTGCTTTCAATCCAAATACCTCTTGAGCTATTGCACAATATACAAACAGCCAGTTAAATTAGCTTAAACCCTTCACAGTCAGAGCTGATTAAACATGTTTAGTGCTTTAATTCAGTTCTTCTTCTTCTTCTTCTTCTTCTTCTTCTTCTTCTTCTTCTTCTTCTTCTTCTTTTTTTTTTTTTTTTTTAAATGAAATTACTTATATATAGATAGTTGGCCTCTTTTTTGTTGTCTGTAGCCCTTAACAATTATTAAGTAGGTTACACCTTAATGTAAGATTATTGTAAAATATTTAGAAAATTATTATATTTGATAATCAATGTGATTGAACAATACTGCCAACATGTGTCCCATCTGTAAGGATCACACATCAGTGATAGTGGTTCAGCAGTGTCCTCAAGCATTGACATCCTCTATTAATGGGTATAATGCTCAACAATGTTGGTTGTTCTAACACTAATGTGGAAACATTAATGTTCTTGGTACATAGCCCAGACTATCTCATAGTTCTTGCATTGCTGGATTGAGTTGGAAAGGTTACAGGTGAAAAGAAGACCCTCGTCAGGTGTGGTGCAGTTTAAACTGATCTGTTCAGAATAGTGGCAAAGGATATCTCACAGACAAGTGCAAAAAGCACAAGTTTCAAGATTCTGTAACCTTGTTAGCTTAGTGACAACTACCACAGAACAACGTCTGTTCTGCTCTGAAACTCATACTGAACTCCACAGTTTCAAAATATGGTTTCAACATGTAAAGTGGTACCACAATTTGCTTGTGTCAAACAGACAAATGAGTCTGAATCCAAATGTAACTTGTCTTATCCTTGCCATTCATTGTGGTATACTGTTTATAAATTCAAACTGGATTTGGGTCTGTTGTAACGCATTATAATTGAATGTATAGATTACAAAATCAGTACTTTTTTGTATTCCTTCCATAATAGAGTTAAAGTGCTGATTTATTGCATTGTATAGCAAGTGCGCATCTGTTGCCTGTGTTAATAACTCACTTGACAGAGAAGAGGGATACAGAAGGATACAGAAATGATAATGATATGTTTGAAATACTGATTGCCCAACAGCAGTGTCCTCTTCATCTCCAGGTACATCAAAACAATATGTCTTGTGTAGGAAAGGTTTACTGGTGAAATCAACATTACATTGAATGATCCAGCGTATATGTGGTCTTACATCAATATTCGACATTGTTTTGTTGTTGTTGGAACTTAATTCCATAGTAAAGGAGCAAACATTAAGTATGACAAAAATAACACCCCAAATACAATCAAAAATCTTGCTACAGCATTTGACGGATATACATTTGACATGTTCTTGCATACATTATGACATCTGCTTTTTAAACCAGCTGCCCCCCACACACACACACACACACACATATTTGGATTTCAGATTAGATTTTTGGTTTGGGAATCATAGCTTCTAATGCAGCAAGTGAAGTCACCATAAGAAACAAGACTGTATTCATCACCATTGTAACCCTCTACGTGAGACCAGAGAGCTTGGTGTTGCACTGGGATGGGTCAGGATCCCCCTAAATGTCATTTGACATCTGATTAGATGTATGTTGATATACAGTGAAGATTGCATCAACACATGAGGAGCCCATACTCCATACTGAGACATTCAAATGGACCATTTTCAAACTGTATAAAAAAATCGATCTCCAAGGACCAAGCCTTTTTTTAATTTCAATTTCCATGGGTCTTGTGTTCAGATGCATGTTTCTAATGTTACGCACATAATACAATTAAGTTATGTGTAATGTCAGTGTTTTATTTGTTTCTTTTCTGTTGTCTTGTACTAGTTCTAGAGAGCCTGCCACCTACCCGGTATAAGGAGACTGTGACTACCCTCTTGTTGTGGATCCAGCAATCAGAAACCAGACTCTCCATTCCTCAGGTTACAGTCACTGAGTACGAAGTCATGGAGCAGAGACTTAAGGAGTTGAAGGTTTGTACTTTTTTTTCTGAAGTGTATGAGGCGATATCCATATACAATTGTAATAGTCTTTTCAAAGACTCTTTTCAACACTGGACATTTAATGTTTTTCAGCATCATTAATTTCACATGGGCATCCATAAAGGGCCTCCCCTCTACTGCTGCATTTCATTAAACTGTGTTCTATTTAAAGGGAGGAGAGTTCAGCTGTGGAAACCCGCTATGGTACAAGGGCTTTGGTGCCGAATACCTTCTTATTTATTTAAATGACTGTCTGTAGGGAACTATTGTTTTGTATTCAGTATATATATATATATATAGATATATATATATATATATATATATATATATATATCTATATATATATATTATTCCTTTTTTTATGAAAGTATGCAAGTCTGAGCTGGACTTCATTGATGTGTTTGTGTTTTCTGAGGGAAACAAAAGACCAAAGCTTGGCCTGTTACACTTTCAATTATGCAGCATATATAACCTTTCTCTAGTATGGTACCTACCAATGTTTCCTGGTCTTACAAGGTAATTACAAGTGGAATGATTGTGTAATTTCATGGACATGACCTCCATTGGATGTTACCATGTAATTATATCAGGTAAAAAGATGCCCATGTAATTACATAGTAGTTACAGTGTGAGAGCAAGAACCATTAGTAGTTAGCCAGGTATTACAATGAAATTTAATCTAAAGTGCTACCGATGTTACAGAGGTTCGGTGAGGACAATACCAGTGGCGTGTCTTAATAGTAAACAGAATAAGTTAAATAAAAACAAACTGGAAAGCTAGAAAATACAAATGGCATTGCCATTTCTGAAACCATTAACGTGTACTCCTTTGCAGTAGTGATAGAGTACTATCAAGAGCTGTCAGGCTACTAATAGGAGCTTGGAGAGCCTAATATGGGGCTGTATAGCAGAGAACACTTGAGCACTAAACAATCAAACTGATAGAAGGGATATTTTTTATAAAGTACAGCACAGGCTTCAAGGACAGCTTGAGTTATCATTGTTTGTAGGCATCAAAGTCAGACCCTCAATACCATTTATTTAAAAAAAAAACTAAAAAAAAACAAAAAAAACATAGCTGTTAGTGTTCCATGTTAATATGCATTGCTTCATTGTACCTGTGGAAAACACAGTCTGTGGACAAAATCCATCATTCATGGAATATGAGAAAAATTTAAAAGAAAATAAAGGTGAACAAAGTGCTTTATTACACTTGTTTTGTCAAAGTCTTTCTATTGCCAATATGGGAGATTAATTGCATTGTTTTGGTGAGGGGCCCATCAGGACTAATACGATGTGGTGGGGTAAATAAAACAAATCAATTGCATTGTTTATTTTTTGCAGGAACAGGTGTGGTTTGTGTTACTCAACAATTCCTCTGTTTCTTATTATCAATACAACTGACACAGTCAAAGCCGCTAAAGAGAAGTGCAGTTAAACAACACGAGAAGTCGGATTAGTCAATTAGTACAGCAGATAAAGCGCCCAGAAACACGCGTGAACAAGTATTTAAAGCCAAGATTAAGTCTTACTTCAGTGCTGTAATTTTGTTTACAGAACATGTTTACATTATGTACAACGAGGTCCCAAGCTTTTAATTCAAGCATTGGCCTGATATTCGCGCTCCTTTGACAGCAGCCTGCTGAAACCAAATAGAAAAATGCGTCCTCTACATTACTGTCTTTCCCCTTGCGTTTCCTTGTCATGTCAGGATTTACATTTGATCGCCACTCACCCAGAATATCTGTTTTTGCTTATCCTCCCTGCCTGGCTTTTAGAGATATGAAATTGAACAGCAATGGAGGACAGAGACAATGTGGGGTTCTGCAGAGCTTCCAGAACCATTACCCTGTCAGCGAGTTACATTTTTGTACTGAAACTGCGTTACTGTTCAACTTTCAGTGTACAGACAAAGCGCAACACTGGTGAGAAGCCTGCCCAGCGAAATGTAGTTTTTATTTATCGTGTGTACAAACCGAAGCTGACTTGCACATTTTTAATAGAGGAAAATCGGTTCCTATTAAAGCGTCTCCTTAAAGCAGTCATCCCGCTTAAGTGCGCCCCATTATGCTGGTGTGTACTGAACTTCTAAATTGTAAACGGAAGGAAGGACACTTGGTTAGGCAGATACTTAGGAAGGCAGGAAGATTGTTTTAAGAGAATGTTAAAGTAATAAAGAACTTTAAATTGTGTTTTACTAGAACACTTACAGTCTGTCATACTGTACACAAAATGATTTAGGTTCTAATGGTCTCACTTTATGTCTATCGGTTCACTTGTTTTATAAAATACTTTTTTTTCCCCTCCAGGTCTTACAGGGCTCCCTTCAGGAACAGCAGAGTGGCCTCAACTACCTAACATCCACCATGGAGGAGGTGTGTCAGAAAGCCCCTGTGGAGATCAGCAAGAAGTACAGGCTGGAGATCGAGAACATCCTCTGTCGCTGGAAGAAGCTGTCAGCTCAACTGGGAGAACAGGGCCAGAAACTGGAGGAGCTGATGACCAAACTCCAGCAGTTTCATGTTAGTTATGTGCTTCTTTGTACTCTGTAGTGTTCTCAGCTATTTGAAACCTACTGTACCGAGGGCACAACAGGGCTTATTGCAGCTGCTTGAAAAGACCTGAGTCTAACTTGCAAATATGCTGACATAATCCTTCATTTTTTGTATGAAAGTGCAGTTCACGCAAAATGTTCGGAACATTGGCTGGCAGGGAAATGTGTTGCAGGGAAGGCCATTCTTTGCCTGACTCCATGTAAAGTGATGTAAAAACCAAGTACTGCTTGCATTATCTATTTGTTGAATATGGCACTGTATATTGGGTTGTTTAATACAGCCCTTTAGACAACATATACATTAGTTGGCTTCTATTTGTTTTTCCACCGCTGTTTAATTAAAGCCTTTGAATCAAAATCCCTGAGGTCTCCCTAAGTAAGATGAACATGTAGCTTTAGGGTAGCAACCCTGGCTTAAAGCTTTCATAACAACAGTCATATTGCAGTGATGGTTTAAGTGATGGAGTGAGACTTTATAAGAAAAACACAATAATTAAGTTAAGAAAGACTTGCAGGTGGAAGCTATTATCTCAGGATACTGAATCATTATATTTGTGTTAGCATACAATACATCATTATAAGAACAGCTTTCAAGGGATAATCAGTAATTAACACTACATATTGCTTTCTCACCTTGTGTACTCCAAGTGTATTGGCATTAAACCTGCGTATGAGTATGGTAGCACTGTGCATACTGTGTGTGCAATAATTAAAATATGTGATTATTTTTACTGTAATTTCATTTTACAAGAATATAAGTTATGCATACTTATTAAAAAAACAAAATGAATTGTCTCAACTAATCAGATTCTCAGCAGTCATTCCAGTGGTAGAGTCTGAAACTGCCAAATATGATCCAGCACCCTGAGTATAACAATTGTGACTGAGCTGCACCGCTAGTGTAACACATGCATCTCTACTATACTCCCCTATCTAAACAACATAGTATAGCATAATTCATATTATAACCAGACTATGCAACCTGTATAAATACAAAAACATGTGCCATGAATTTGTGAAAGCATGCTCATTAGACGGTAGATTGCGGTAGCTGTCCCTTGGCTTGGAAAAACAGTTGCTGCAGTCATTAACAAGCAGGAATGGCTTTTTTGTCAGATACTATATGCTTCAAAAAAAGAAAAGCCTTGTGATACCACAGTTTAACATTAAAAACTGGCATTCAAAACAGTTTAACATGGAACATGTATGAAAGAGGACAAATTATATAACCATATGTACAGTACATATAACCCTCATTAAGTTAGTTGCATTAAGGTTTGTGTGGCTGTCAAACCATGTTAACCATGCTTTCTTTACAGAACGACATAAAAACTCTGCAGAAATGGATGGCAGAAGTGGATGTTTTCCTAAATGAAGAATGGCCTGCGCTGGGAGATTCAGAAGCTCTTGAAAAACAATTGGAGCAATGCACAGTGAGCACATTACTCCAGCCCCTCTAGTGATGTTATATTCTTTACAATAACTATCAGGCCTAATCCCCAAACGCAGTGTTTTCATTTAAACATTGCACACATTCAGCTGTAGAAGCTGGTGCAGCTTAATAATGACATTTAAGTAAATGTACTGTACTGGGCATGTAATAATGAAAACAATAAATAAATAAATAAATAAATAAATAAATAAATAAATAAAGCCTAGAAATTAAACTCCTAACTCGCAGCTACTGTACAGATTAAATATCCAATTTTCCCCACTGGTTGAAAGGAGATTAGGCAGCTAGAGCTCACTCATCATTTACAATGCATGACAGAAAAAAAAAAAAATTTAAATCCTCTTCTCTCTATCAAATGAACTCGGAATACCTGAAGCACATTCCCACACGTGCAATGAAGTTTGAAATGGATTAAAAGTGTATTCAGTATATACACTGGCTAACCTCTTTTTTATTATTAATTTGAGGGCACAATGTTGTGATGAGACATAGCTTGCTTATCAGCTGAACTACTGCAACTCAGTAGTCAAGGTCAATTGAATAATTATAATTGAAGGGCTATCATTTGCATTCATAACAAGGAAGGCATTACTCAAAAGGGTTTAAAACACAACACATTACTTTCCCTAGTTTTCTGTTTTGTTGTTCGTATTCCTGCAATATCTTTTTCAACATTATTACTGTTGATTATACCTACCCCATATTCATTTTTTGGACCTAACAGAGGATTCGACTATTAGTGTTTTTGAATAAATACACAGTCAACATTGGATTTATGTGAGAATTTAACAGTTGATTTGGAGAACAGCAATGCCCAGCTTTGCCGTTCCTGTGGCAGTGCAGTTTCTTTGGGGGGGGGGGGCTTTCAAAGTATGGAGGATATGTTATGCCAAAATGAAAAATAAATACATCAATAAATAAATAAATATAGAAATAAATTTAAAAAGTTTATATATTTATTTCGACCGTTCATTTATTTATTTATTTTTCATGTTGGCATACAACATCCTCCATATCAAAGATCCATCACAACTCAGGTATAAGCCACACTACCATGTCCAAAAGTGACTGAAGTGACTGGGCGTGAATAAATAGATATGCTTTCTGTCATCAAATACAAAAGAATCATGTTATACAATTGCAGCGATTCAGCCCATTATCCCATCCTATTTTTTGTATGGCCACAGACACTAACAGAATTATTTTAATGCCTGTACTGGGTATCAGGACTTATTTTTATCTGCTTTTCAACCAACATGCATGCATACCCTCCACGTGTACTCCATCCACTAGCGTTCTGTTAGAAAGCAGTCTCGAGTCGTCACAGAAACTAAACAGATATTCTCGAAATGAACCAGAGGCAAAGGATGACTTATTTACCTTACTTCTTGCTAACTACTATTGCTATTATAGTATGACAATATATCGAAGGTCATCTGAAACTTTGTATAGTAAAACATTAAGGGATAGTTACAAAGTATGAAATTTAACCATTACCTAATGGGTGTTTCTCCTTGAAGACCACGAAAAGCTGAACAGATATATCAAACCTGCACATTGTGTCTGGGACACAGTCGCGCCCACCCCTAGGGCATAAAAGGACTCCTGACACCCTTTCACTGACCTGAGAGAGAGTTCTACGCACATATAAGTATCACTTATATCTGATTTTATCTGACTTCGCTTGTGTTTTACATTTATTGAGATGAATGACTTGCTTTTAGTAATTACTAATTACAAATATTTAAATTAGTGTATTGCGACTGTTTAATAACATTCTATCGTAGTACAGACGACAAAATGTATACTTTAAGATTGCTGTATGTTTGCGCTGCGACTGGCCCATCTTGGATCTACCCGTTAGTCATTTAAGAAAATCAGCTATACCAGCCCTGACTACACCTGCCTAAAAAAACCCATCAAAAAACATAAGTTTAGTCGCGTACAAAAATAGGGCCGTTTGAGTTCAAACATAATTCACACCAATTTAGATTCTTCATAATATATCATATAACGGCAGATTTTGGCGTGGAATTTATTTTGTATTTATTGGCGGTTTTGATTGGATCACCAATAATTCTTCCACCATTCAGAGTGACAAACAGTGAGTGATCCCGGCCTCTGACAGACTGGTGTGCAGCACAGGTTAAAGAAACGCTGGACAAGGGAAAGAATGTGTCTGATGTCAAAGTTAATATGAGAATGGCAGTCTTATGAAGCCAGTTTACTTGAAAAAATTAATAGCAGACCGATGATGCTAACAGGAACTCCCGAGGAAGTGTAAACTGCACCTGCTACTGTGGTACCTGTACGACTGTCCTTTTTATGTTACGCAGGGTTGTGTTTTTTTTTTTTTTTTTTTACAAGGGGTTAATTAAGTACTGTAATAGCCAAAATAGTTTACTCCAGACTTAGAAAGTCTGTAACAAAAGCAATTTTGCTTTGGATTATTATTGTCGATTCGTTGTAGATACTACTATTAAGACACCCACCATGCAGGTATCGCAACGTCCCAAAACAATATGTTAAAACAAATTAGTTCTGCACCGTATACAAATGAAATGATTTTGCCATTGTTTGCTAGTCTTAACTAGTTTTAAATTTAAAGCATTTTTGTTTCGGCTTTATTGTTAAAGTTTTCACACGTGGCAATACAATTACTAAATGATATTGTGACCATTCCACTGTGTTATGTTAGTGAACTAGAGCTACGTTTTAAAACTGAGTCAGCAAATGCCTATCGTTAAAGTGTACTGCAGCTACTAATCGTTTCCAATTATGGGTGTCTTAAAATTAAGGACTATATCAATGCTGTAACTCATTTTTAGAAAGCTGCATTTGTTCTTATCCAAGTTGCTGCAGTGACATTGTAGAGCTACTGTAAATTAGATGTTTTGTTTTTGTTTTTTTAATTAAAAGTAGAAATACAAACTGGTAGAAATACATTTCTTTGTGAACATGCTAAGTGAAAAACGCCAATTCAAACACCGTCCAAATCTACCAAGGTAGCAAATCCGCCAAATTTAATACGGTATAACTTAATATAACACTTTTAACCTAATTTCAGTAGAATTCTTTTGCAGAGTTTTTTTTTTTTTTTTAATTTTACTTAGGGTTGTCTTTTCATGTGCTTCAAAGATGGCCAATAAAAGAAACAGCGACACATTAAGGCTTCATTCTTACCATGAAGCACAGCTGCATGATCCCTGTCTCCAACTAGTGTATGTTTTGGTGGGAGTGGCAGTTAGCTGAGTGCTGTGCAAATTGATTTTAATTATTAATTTCAGTTTTAAAAAAACGATATAACAGTTTGTTGATATTTGTTTTATTATTACATTAGAGTTCAACTTTAAAGTACTAACACTTTCATAAAACATACCAATTTAAATACTGGCGATCCTCGATTTACGACGCACGGCACTTTCGACTCGTTTGCATTATTACCGTGCTTCGAGTTTACGACATCGATACGGCATTTACAACACGGCGAGACCTGAGCCATGCGTCATGTGCGCATGCTCGGTGTCCGGACAGCAGCAGCTACCGTGCTCGCAATAACTCAGTCTTTTTTTTTTTACGTATGTAACTGTTTGTATTTATTTATTTATTTTTAAAATGTATTTCCGTTAACAATGTCTGATAAGTGCAATTGACTCAAAATGAAACCTAAGCAGTGAACTCTGTCACATGATGAGTGGCTTAACTTCAGGCGATCGTGTTTCCTGCTAGGAGTTCCGCATACACACACTGCGTACGTCATTGGAAAGCCTGAGTCTGTACTTTTAAACAAGCCAGATCGGTGTCTGAGTAATATATGCGTAATCACCTTGCTGAGTGTAAAGAGATAAATAAATATTTGCATGAGTACAATATAACGGGTCATTTTTGTAAAACTGTATTATCTGGCTGAAGAGTCAGGATCCTAATCCCAATTTATAACATTGTTACTATGGGACAATGTGCTTCCACTTACAAAGCGACTTCCAGGAACCAACTGTGTCATAAGTGCAAGGACTGGCAGTGCTGCTTTTGATATTATATTGATTGTTATTAAAGAAACTAATAATAGTCTAGGAAAGATTAATCTAAATTTAAACTATTGAATGTTTAATATTGAGTCGGTGGTTAATGCCTGTCCAGTGTTTTGTGTGCCTCATATTTACCCCCAGAAAATTGGTTCTTGCCATCATTCCCTGTATTAGCCAAAAGCTTCTCCTTCCCTACCACCCACAAGCTTTACTCCATTTTGAATCAATGAAAACTCTTCTTTTGGAAATGGATAGCTGAGACTGTAACTTTACCGCGCAGAGGGAAGTCTATGGGTACAACATTCAGGTCAAAGTTTAATTAATAGATCACAAAAGAAGAGTGTTTGTCTTAGTTGATGTCAACAGAAAATAAATTTCAACCAGTATAGCTAGATAGCTTACCCCCGCCTCATCCTAATAAATAAATAATAAAGTTATTTTTCTTGAAATTTGTGCTGTCCGATTTTTACCCACATGCCAGATAATCGTAAATCAGCATTGTATATAATAATGTAAAATTAAGTTTTCTAAATAAGTCTACATTCTGCATGACACAATGCACACTTTTAAATGAGGTTTTCAAATTATACTAGCTGTACGCTAGTAGTTTCCATAATAGCAAATTATTCTTCCGTTAACATGCATTTTGATTTATGAGTTCCCCTTATTTAGTCGTTGAGACAGGAAATGATGTACGTGACCTGTGACATTTAAGCTTTTTAACAAGGAATGCGTTCATTAACGACCTCATCGACTCCATTTCAAAGCAGTAACGGATTGCTTCTAAAGCTGTCGTTACTATACCACGAGTTCTATACAATAACACTGTTTTTTGAAAATCCTGCCCAGTGTTTTACAGTGCATCCTGACAAAGCGCTTCTTTGCCTCTACTGACACGATATAAATCAATTATTTATTGAGCTGGGTAGAAGTTCATGTTTTTCTTCTATCCAATTAAATTGACATAAGACTCCATAGTTAGCAGTCAGACACAGTACAGCACATCCATGCCAGCTGGTACTTATCAGTGTTATTAGTTATATTTTACTTGGCGGGGGGAATAACAATGTATTCTATAAAAAAGGAAACACAGTTAAGTATTTGATATGCAGTACTGCAGCTGCATTACATTTTTTTTTTTTAATTTTAAGAAGGACACAGATACGAACTGTATACCTGATACCATTAATGTTGAACTAACAAGTTCCTCTTGTTTTGAGAATTCCTATCTGACAGCAAGAAAAATGTTAAAGTAAATGAAAATGGAATCTACTACCACAGCATAACATAGATTTATAGATGCACCATGCCTGTATTTGACTTATAACTCAATTTTGCCATGCCCAACAGAGCAGTGAGTCAGTTTTTACTCATTACTCAGTAGAATTGAATTAGTCATACAAGTCTATTAATGAAATCTTTTAGAATGTAATTTTAAGTGTATTTCCAATCAGTGTAATGCAAAAATACTAACCACGGAACCATCTAAGGTAGTCTTCTGTAGGTTTGAGTGAATACTATGATTTAATGATGTTTCATCCATAACTGATAAGCACATTTTGAAATCCTAAACGAGTTAGTAAATTAAATGACGCACTTCTTCGCATTATGAAATACTTTGTCTAACTTTTTGTCATTAAACGTACCAAGTTTCTTTTTGTACTGTTAAGATTAAATGGTGAAGTGGCAAGGTGTTATCAGGACAGTGACACTCATTCTGTTTGTGTGTTTGTCTGTATTCTCTCGTCAGGCTTTGGTGAATGACATCCACACGATCCAGCCCAGTCTGAATGGTATCAACAAAGTGGGTCAGGCTCTCAAAAGCGAGGCGGAGCCTGCCTTTGCCAGCAAGCTGCAGGAAGAGCTCACTGAACTCAATGCTCAGTGGGAGAATATCTGCAAACAGGTGCAGGATAATTGAAATAGCAAACTAATGAATTATACAACAACAGACCGATTCTGTAGCCTTGCTACTGACTACAGCACAATCAGGCAACTTTCACGCTTCCATTCCAATTGCAAGGACCCAGCTGGAGATCAAGTAAGGCCTTGGTCTTGCAATGGAATTGTCTGGAAGCTTGCCTACCCCTGGACTGCATACTTCGAAATGGCACCTGTGTTAATGCGTTGACAGCAAGGTGTCAACTTCTTCCCCACAGCCTTCTCTTTCTACATGTTTCATTGCTCTGTAAACATAGTAGTGTATATTGAAAACCTCATTCATTTTTTAATTTTTTTTTTATTAAACTTAAAATAAGGTAGACAGACTTACACATGTTACCCTGTAATTTAGAGTACCGGTATGTGTTTTTTAAATTGAATTACTCTTTAAATATTAAACATGGAATTGTATATATTGCTGTCACTGTTGTCAACAATTTCTGTACTTTACGTTTTCAGACAAAAGGACTTGCCTGCAGTGCATTTTCTGACTGGAATCTTTTTTTTTTTTTTTTTTTTTAATATATGTATATTTAAGGCTTTTGCTAAAAAGTCAGCCTTAAAGGGTGGATTAGACAAGACGGTGAGTCTGAGGAAGGACCTGACTGAAATGCAGGAGTGGATAACACAAGCAGAAGAAGATTACCTGGAGAGGGATTTTGAGTACAAAACACCAGAGCAGTTGAAAAGGGCAGTGGAGGAGTTAAAGGTAAACCATTGAAAATCTGTACCAGGAAAAACCTTTATTAAAACATACAGACCTCCTGGTTTCCCATGTTTCTATTTGTTGTAATTTCCCTTTAGTATGTTGTCCCTATGTGAATACTGCAACTGCCACATCAACAACATAAAGATATTTGCTTCTGGGTAAATATGTACATTGTTTATCTCTCTCTTTCTCTCTCTCTGTCATAAAATTGTTGTCTGTTATATAAATAGATTATTTAACTAAGGGGAGACTACATGCCATCAGGTACAAACATTTAGTTAGTGTGCAGCAGCTAAAATAAATATTAATGTCAATGGCATTCCCCTCTCATATGCACCTCCAGATAAAAAGTATAGCATATTTGTGACTAGCTCTAGCAAACTGAGTTTAAAAGCACAAAATATAAAAACGTAGGTAGTGATAACATATTTTCAAGAGCTCTACAATGCTACCTTATTTTATAAGATATCTTACTGTATGTAGTTCTGGAAATTTATTTTTCCTTTTTTTTGAATAAAATCAAGTTTGATATTGCTAAAAAGTTCTGGACTCTACAGTTTCATGGATATTAAAAACTTTATCTAGCTTTGTGAATAAAGCCTATTGGCTTTAAATGTTTTTACACAATGTTCCCCTACTGTTAAAATAGACAATAGCATAACTACCAAATTTGGCATGCTGTTACAGTGGAAATTTCATTTTATTTAAAAACAAGTCTACATTAGCCATGGGAATGTCTTTTTCCCTTAATCTAGTAAAGGATCTAGCTAGGGATTACCAATATATTACATTTTACCTGTTTTTTTTTTTTGTTTTTTTTAAAAACCTTTGTGACATTTCAAGATGATCTCAGGTGGCTTGTGTAATTTAATTACTAATAAACGAACAAATGCTTGTGGGTTTTCACAGTGCTTTCATATTACAACAGAGAAGGTTAAGGCTGTTTTCTCTCTGAAGTAACTCAAACACATCTCCTTTGTGTAAAACTGTTATTTAAACAAAGATGAAACATTGTAAGACAGCGTTGACAGTTTCTTGCTCTTTATCCTATTTGAACTCGTCCATTGATACTCCAGCTAGATTTAATTGGCAACAGTTTCAGAATGCTTAGTTGTTCGTGTCTCAGTGTGTGTAAGATACAGTACTGCAAAATGTAACTGCGTGTTTTAAATATTATCAAAACCCTGAATGCAGTCTGGACGTTCTTTTTCTGTCTTCTGCTTTATTTTTGTCTCTCTTCTTAAGACAGCTCCGCCAGAGAATGAGGAAGATTATTTTTAAATTTAGATTATTCAAAAAAATAAATAAAGCAATGTATTTATTTCTTTTAAACTCAGTAGGAGGCTGTTGGTGATGGCAACCATCTGCATTTTAGAATACCTCTCTCAGGATGAGTAGACATTCAGTGTATATACTAAATATGCAGGTGGTCTGTGATGCCAATGGAGTCATTACCAATGCTGTTACTAATTATCTCTGACAACTCATTATCCATTGCCAACTGAGAGACTTTGTAAATCCTGGGGTTTGTGTTTTTGTGCCATACATGCAGATGATAATAATAATAATAATAATAATAATAATAATAATAATAATAATAATAATAATGGTCCCCTCAGCCTAAAAATGATGAGACCAGGGCTGGTGTAGATATTCCTTTTAAGTGACCTGTTCATTTCAGTAATACAGCATAGCATTTTTAAGTAGTGTGGGATATACATTTGGCATGGTTTATTCTGAATAATAATTGCTATCCAGGGAGCTAGCTGACACAAAGTTTGAATTTTGGGTAGTTAGAGGCAGTACACCAGGGCTTTCTATTTCGATTTTTTTTAGGTTTTTTTTTTTGTGAATTTAATTCAGGGTTTAGAAGAAAGTGTCAACAGTTCTAGTGGGTTTCCTTATTATATTTGAGCAAAAGTAGGGGGTTGAAAAATAGTTGACTGGTCAGTCAGCTGTGATGACTGACTCTTTTCGATCAATAAGTTTGAAATAATCAGCACTGCCAAAGTATTCTTGTAGCATATTTAACTGCTCAAGCCCTTTTAAGGAAACTGTTTTCGAAAATGTTAGTCAGAGAATACTCTTTTTTAATGTATACATACTGTAAACTAAGTTTAAAGGGTTTAAATTGCTTACCTTTAGTTATGCATGAATAAATGGTACATAGATGGTCAATAATAAATTAACAACTGATGAAACTACTGGAAGTTATAACAAATGAACTGACCCGAATGATTAAACTCCAAATGTTAATTACAGGAAACTAATTATGTAATTGACAAAAAGCATGAAATACATTAGAAAGTCATTGGTAATTAATTATTCAATATGAAGTCATATGCACTGGTAACTTTTAAAGTGTTACCTCATGCTATGCTATAAGGAAGAAAGAACCATTCTCAGATCAAATGTTTTCCTATTACTTTCTCTATTATTGTTATTATTATTATTATTATTATTATTATTATTATTATTATTACTAATGAGTTCAACATCAATGTATCAGTTTATATTGGCTGTAGTGAAACTGTAAACTGATTTATTAACGATTCATGTAAATGCTTTAGGCTGCGGTAAATAATTGAAAACCTGGATAATCCATGAAATAATAACCCGAGATGATTGTATGTGTGTAATTTCAGAGGGCTCGAGAGGAGGTCCAGCAGAAGGAGGTGAAGGTAAAGCTCCTCACAGATTCGGTGAACAGTTTCATAGCGAAGGCTCCTCCCGTCGCTCACGAGGCCTTAAGGACTGAGCTTGGCGTTCTGACATCCAACTACCAGAGACTGTGCAGCAGACTGAATGGGAAATGCAAAACGTTAGAGGTCAGTCTTTGTTTATCAATCAGCATAACACTTTACATGACTGAACAGAACTATTGTGGGCTGCACTTTGCAGGACCTTTAAAGATGATATTTACAATAACTAGTTTACCATGGTTCTTACCATGCTTTTCCGTCCTTGCCTTTGTTTCACATTGCGTTTACTGTGCTGTTGCCATGGTGTACAGCTGTAAGCATTTATAAGAGTAAAGTCCAGTATTGCATCCAAGGACTCTCTAGGTCTCTACAAGTACTATATTTGTAGTATTTTAAAATTTGAGTAAAGAAGCCCATGGGAGCAGTGCTAATCAAAATATAAATTGTGTAAAACAGCTTCAGGGCAGAAGTAAGATTAATTTTTGGACAAGATGAGAATTAAAATCTACGTTTATTAAATCCAAATGGCGTGTTTATTGTGAAAACTGAAAACAAATATTAAAGGAAAATGATGATGCAAAATAAAATAAAAAACACTGATTATACCTGAGGGGGACACATACAGTCACAATAAGTGAATCATTGGCAATAAAAAGAATCTATCCTAAATGTAGCAAATTACATTATGAACTGTTTTAATACCGGTTTCTTATCCATATCCAATGCCGAGGGTATGGGTAACACATTATAGTTGTTATTTCCCTGAAAAACTAGACCAGCATTTATGTCTTGTGAAACATAATTGCATTATAAGTACCTATGCACCTTCTAAATTATTAGACTTACAAGGTTTATATCTATCTATCTATCTATATATAATATATATATATATATATATATATATATATATATATATAGATAGATAGATAGATAGATAGATAGATAGATAGATAGATAGATAGATATAAATTTTTTTTTTAATTTGATGTATGCGTGCGAAAAATTTAAATGATTATAAAAAATATTTTATTTCAGGACTGTTTTGGACAAAATCCCTTCTCAGCTGTGTAGAACAAAAAATATATAATATATATATATATAAAAAATTATGAAATCGGACAGTTGCCGTAATGCCCGGGCACTAGGCGAAGTGCCCAGCTGCGGCGGGCAGATGTCGAATTAGCTTGAATTTTATGTCATTCCAGCATTTGCCTGGGCAGTTCGTCAGCTGCCCACAGCCACCCAGGCTGATGATGAAGAAAGATTTTTAACAGATACAGCATACTACTAATAGAGCATGAATTATATCTGGCAAAAGCGCACCGCTTAAATACTTTCTGCCGCGTCCTGGTCAAACTTAACTGGTGACATCTTTTATTCATTTGTGCAGCACTTCCACTCTATTCCAGTTGTATTCCCGGGGGGGGTTTACTGAGATTGGAGATAGATCTAACCCTATGAAATTAAGATATTGGATAGCGTTTAAATTGTACAATTCACAAAACCGAACTACCACCACGTCAACACACGTAATACCCAGTTGTCTTCATTAAGTATTAGGGATAAATCATATGACATAGACCAAAAAATCTTTCTTCGTGTCAGCCCAGGTGGCTGTGGGCAGTTGACGACCTGCCTGGGCAGATACAGAAATGACATAAAATACGATGTTAATTTAGCATCTGCCCACCGCAGCTGGGCACTTCGCAAACTGCCCGGGTATTTTGGCAACTGCCTGATTTCGGCATCAGTCCATAAAATATATATATTCCCAAAAGTTATTGTCTGACAACCATAAATCTGGATATGGTTGCTATAAATCACAAACATAGTTTTTTTTGGTGGGTTGAAAATCCCCCCAAAATGTATATATATTTTTTTTGTCTTAAATGCATTTACTATGTGCCTCACTGGAGTTGTGTATCAGCTCATAAGTCTTTGTCCTTAGGAGGTCTGGGCCTGCTGGTGTGAACTCCTGTCATATCTCGAGGCAGAGAACAGATGGCTGGACGAGTTGGAACTTAAACTGAGAGCTACAGACAACATCCAGGGGGGTGCAGAGGAAATCTCAGAGGCATTGGATGTGAGTGACTTACTCCACAAGATATCCACAGCCATACATCTGAACTTGTCACTCTCAGCATGGTTACATTATTCATACCTTGTTTTGTCCTTGGTGTTCGGTTTGAAAAGGACAATATTTGTTTATTTATTGTTTCGTAACATTACAATAAGCAGTATGACATGCTATATCACAAATTAGTATCGGAATTAGATTGTTCGTAAAAATGGAACTTATTGTTATTAAATAGATTTTAATTCAAAAGGAAATAATACTTTCACTTTTACCAGATTGCATTTGAATCCCAACAACTGGCTTTCCTCATGTTTAAAATACTACATTTGAAATTTAACAAGTTTTACACTGCTGAATGTTTACATACAAGAAAGTGACTAACAGCAATATAAGGGTCCATCAGAGTTCCTGTAATACTGTAGAACAAGTATTTCAGAAGCTAGACAAATGTGTCTTTATCAGTGTCTTTAGCAGTTTGAGCTTGGATGTGCTTAATATTAACATAGCTAGACAGATCATGTTACTGTCCTTCCTCTTGGCAGTGCCCATATGCATCTACTTGGCTGCTGTTTCCTATATCATGTCATACCGCCTGACTCCTTTTTCTCTGTTTCAGTCTCTGGAAAGCAGGTTGCGCCACCCAGAGGACAACCGTAATCAGGTTCGAGAGCTTGCCCAGACACTGACAGATGGAGGAATCCTAGATGAGCTGATTAATGTGAAGCTAGAGACCTTTAATACTCGCTGGGATGAGCTTCTGCAGCAGGTAGGAGTAAAACTTTTTAAAAAGCATTCACAAACATTTTGGTTTATATATATATATATATATATATATATGAGCATGCCTTCAGTTATTGTCCCCACAATAGGGAGTTTCTGAAATCCTTACTGGGAAGTACTGAAAATCTGTTTTCAAATTTTAATCCTGTTTAATTGTGCTCCACCAATCAAACCCGTAAAAGGAGCCTGTCTGGAGCAATATGAATCACTTTCTCTGCAGTATGCCTGCCTTTCTGTGTGCCTGCCACTCTCCTTCACACTTTAATAGCTTGTGGAGTGATACTACCAGCATACAAACCCCACAAGTGAGCAGAACTTTTTCCAAAATTTGTAATAACTTAAATTCTTAACTTGAGGCAAGAATCAGTTAATTAGGTCTTTGTCAATGACAGAATAAATACAACGAATCTGTGACAATGGGTAAATTATGCAGAACGCTAATGAAGTTTGTTTCATATTCCCCTCAGGGGTAGTACAGTGTGAGCACTGCCCATTCTACTACTACTGTAGTGTCATCCCTCACAAGTTCATGAGTGCATCACAGAATACATTATGTTGTAGGTTGTCTTGTTATCTGCTGGGATGGGCTAATAAATGCTATGGATAATAGCATGCTAGTAAATACAGAGGGCTTCAGTGCAATACTGGTATGCTAATGTTTTATGACCAATGGCGTATCCAAATATCCCCACTATTTAAATATGAAATTGGGACCAGACCTATCTTTTTACTTACTTTTAAGAACACTTAGGAGACTGTTATCACTGGTATAATTGGCTCTAGATCAATTCAACAGACGCCTATATCTGCTCAGCTTAACGTAATGGATGTCTATCAGTTCTTGCGTATTGTGCTGTGTGAAGTTGTAAATGCAATCACGGAATGAATGCAGTTTAAAACATAGACAGTAGAAACCTTGCTTTTAAAATACCACTAGTGTAGGTATCAAAGATGTATATCTGGTGTGAAACATCCTGTTCAATTGTACCTAAAAAAACATGAAGAAGGAACAAAGAGCATGTCACTTGCAGCACGTACAGCTCTGTACTGTGGCTGGTCAGTAGAATAGGCTACTGCTCTAATCTTTATACAGAACTGACCACACTCTAGAGCCACTGGAGGCAAAGATTGGCAATTCTTAGAAAAAGCCTAAAATAAGTGTCCAAAAATATTGTTATATATGCTTTATAATCATCACTGAAGATGAAGGTAATGTTGTTGATATATATATATATATATATACCAGAGCTATCTGAGAATCTTGTATTAAGCAGGTTAATCATGCCAGAGCCAGACTCCACAGAAACGGATTAGCGTTCCAGCGGTTGGCTTTGCCAGTGACCTTGTTCTTAGTGTAAGAAATCTCCTAAGCCACATAATGAGATGACAGCACAGTGTAGGGTTCTTTGTTTATGTGCTGTACTTGAATGAGAATAGAGCTCATCACGAATATAAACACATCTAGCGAGCTCGTAGATGGGTGAAACACAAGGATGACTTGTTGAGGCTGCTGCAGAATATGTGGAAATAGCACATGCACTTCTCTTCTTTGAAAGACTACCTAGTTTTGTAGTGAATTGAAAAGTCTTTTATTAGCAAAGTTACAACTTCCCACTTGCACAAAGTTTTCAATTATAAAACTGTCTGAATTGTTGAAAAGTATCTGGCAAAACTGCAGATAACTGGAATATTTTCCACATCTGTGATATAAGTTAAGACATTGAATTTCTTTGAGTCACATTTTTTAATTTTTCTTTATTTCAGGCTGTAAGGAGACAACAGTCCCTTGAGCATAGTATCCAATCTGCTCAGGAAACTGACAAAACAGTGCGCTTAATCCAGGAGTCTCTAGCAACCATTGACCGCCACCTAACAGCCTACATTACAGATCAGATTGACGCAGCTCAGATCCCAACGGAAGCACAGGTAATGAAAAAGGTTAACATTGTTACCGACATATCCAATGAAACAAGTACCAGATAATGTGTTAAACCTTTCTCCAGCACCAGAGGCCGTACAATGCAGACTCTTTATCAGTGGTAAAGGTGGTGCTTGCTTTTTTAGGCAAAAGACTAAAGCTGAATAAACCTACAGGTAACGAAACGAGAAAGAAAATTCTGTAATTGAAAATTTAATGCGGCGGAGAAATTGTTCACTTTATCATAGTGCCTTTAATCACTGTAATTGCTGAAAACGAGTTTACTTACAATGTTAACATTAGCCTTACAGGCTGTATTTTGCAATTCAGTCGTGTGTGGCTCGTATTTAAGTCACTCCATGGTTCTAGTCATTAAGTATAGACACCAAACAAACAGGTAATTTACTACGACACGCTAAATGTAATTTATGTAAATCTTGCAATGATTTCCTCGGATTCTTTAACCGTTATAGATCTTCATGGGATAAAATGATTGTGTGAGATTGTGTGGACACAGCTCTGACAGCTATGCCATTGAAATTAAAAACATTTAATCTAAGACATGGTTTTACCTCTGTGGCAATTTAACTTTACTTTGAGAAACAGGCTGATATTTATTTTCCATGTGGCTCACGCACCATCTTGTGGCAGTCCAATGATAATGCTGAAACAAGAATGACATAAAAGCTTATGTGTTCTTTTTCTGCTTCCCATAGAATGATACTATGCAGTGCACTGCTGCCGTTATCCACCCCCTTTGTTTTGGTAAATGTGATTACTCTTCAATGAATCAAATGTCACCTGGTTACCTTGCTGGTTCAGATGGTTAGCAGTAGAAACAGCAGTCTCACTCAAGTATTAAAATCTCTACCATGTGGAATTCTAAAGTAGTTACCTGGTGCACTCACAAACACTGGTTCATGTATTCTGTATTCACAGGTGATGTCTTTTTGAGGATGTTCACATTGACTGCCATTATAATATCTACTGTAACTCCAGTCCATAGAACGGGGTACGAAATTCCAGGGGAAGCAATGGTCATTACAGTAAACAAAAGTAGCTTAAGTTTTAATAGGGAATCCGTATTTGTTCTGGCACACACACTTTGCTTGCTATGTCTGGAGGCAAATTCTCCAGGAACATCTATACATAAACCTAATCCTAACCTTAAATCCTTTAACCTAATCCCAGACCCTAAAGTCACTAACAGGTGGCAAAACTGTGTTTCAGTAACCCTGCAAGATGATTGAAATCATTCTCTATGCATTGGTGCTGTTCAAAATGAGCAAAAATGCATAACTACCATTTTTATCTGGTTGGCATATTCCAAACAACATACATTTGTACCCAAAGAGTTATAAACAATGTCCAGTGGCATATCATATTTTCCCTTTTGAAGTTTTTAGAAAATGTTGGCTAATGACATGAAACTATATTGATAGCATTAATAAATATCAGGAAATATTGTAGTTGGTTGTAAAAAGATTTATAAGACAATATAAACTTGTATTTGGGATGGATGCAATCTACTTGAAGTAAGTGTAAGGGAGTAATTCTGTGTATATGGGTAGCTTGTTCAGTGACTTGTAAAATTAAAAACTCTGTATAACAAGCCTGTATGACAGCTGTGGATTAATGCACTCTTTATAAGTCTTCAGGCTGTGCACAGTGCACTCTGGGTAAACCTACACTTAGCTCCCTGGAGATCATTGATATCTCTGCTGCAGAGCAGAAACATCTGATAACTACTTAGCTTAGACTAACTATTCATTTTGCTGTTACACTATCAAGGGCCTATGGAGTGGTGTTAATATGCTGTTGTGATGCCAAAGCACTGTGGAGTGGCAAAGAAAAGGGCTTTTGTAACGAGAAAGATGGCACACTTCAGTGAGTGCAGGCTGTACTCCTGGGATGAAGAGGGTGCACTGGCTTCCTCATACAGGTGTTTATTATCGTGTTGAAACAGACCATCACTTCTGTCTATCTCGGCACCAACAGTCACACTGATTAGGGTGGGTAGACAAAGAGGAGACGATTACAGAGAACATGAATTGCTTTTTGAAAGTAGATTACAAATAAAAGGTATAAAATGGACCTCTGTTTCCATCTGTATTATGGTTTCAAAATGTGCTTCAGCTGTTTTAACATAAATCCTTGTCCATCAAGTTAATACACTGTTTCTTCTAAATTACAGAAGGCAAGAGAAGCAATAAAGATTTAGGGGGAAAAGATGTGTGAAGCTTTTTTCTTTTATTTAGTCTGAGCTCGTTGAGCTCATTAATATGTAAAGAATTTAAAATAAATGCCTGTTTATGATGTAAATAATTTGTGTATTAATAAGGTATGGAATGTGTGGAATGTGAATAGAAATGTGGTGCATATGAAGTAAGAATGTGTTACATATATCAGACATATGTACATTACATTTTTTGTATTATAGTAAAGTGTTACCTGTATTTCATATAGTTTGTGGTCACTGGTTGTACTGTTTGGTTTTTGATTGAAACTTTCGTTTTCTGTGTTTTGATCCATTATTTAATTATACTTGTACATGGTTTTACCTCCCCGGTCTGGGTTTAAATTAGCTAGTAGTATTAACAATTGAGCCCCAGTGGAAAATATCTCAACTAAATGAGTTTGATGGGTAAATAAATACTGTTCAGGAAGTCATATTGCTTTTTACTACTAACCTGTCAACACATGCTTATGTATTTGTTCATGTATTTATCTGCTGTTTGTTTGTTTCTTTTAAAGAAAATCCAGTCTGAGTTGAGCAGCCATGAAAGCAGCCTGGACGAAATGAAAAAGAGAAAGCTTGCAAAGGAAACTTCTGAGCGAGTCATTTCACAGATTGACGTAACACAGGTACGGTAGCAATGGACACAAAACAAGAACATGCTGAATACTGGTTAAAGGTCTCATAATGACCACGCTCATAAACTTAAACACGTCCACAGAGGCCCCTTGCTTTTCGTGCCACAGCTCTAAAAGTTTACTTCCCCCATTGAGCGTTAAATGCCTTGTGTCCTATGCTTCACATTAGTGAAAACTATATGGGGATGGGTGAGATCATATACAATTCTGTAAGTCTAGTACATTATGGCAGTATAAAGCAGCAATAAATGAAAAAGACCAAACTCAACAGCAATAAGAGCGGTAAAGGACCTATGATAGTAAGAGGTACGGAAATGTAATTCAAACATTATTTTATTACACCTTTTAAGACGTTTCTTTCATTACCAGAAATGGTTTAAGAATATAGGCCATACAGTAAGTATACAATTAGTAATACTGAAGGAAACAGATACAGTTCTTCAACATAGGTTTTTACTAGTTGTCTTTTTCAATGTCTTTAATGTAAGTACTGTATACATAAAGTGACAAGAAGGTGAGACTATTCTGACTTTAAACCAGCTAGTTACTAACTTATAACATTTTTTGCTAGCACGAGTGCTGTCCTTTTGCCTTCATTAATTTCCACCTTGTGCAGTAAACTTGTGTTTGTGTGTATCAGTGTCACCAAATGCTGCTACAGTGAGTAAGAGCAGCAGTCATTTTAAAGGAATGGTATTAAGGGAGATAAAGAAGCTGTTCACTCCTCTTCGTCATATTTTATGTGCTTGTTTAAATGGAGGGCGGTTCACAATCCAGCCCATTCGACAAACATTGAATCTATAATGGATGCATTAAATAGAAAAAAAAGTTCGATACAGTTTACATTAAGAGGGATGAAAACCAGCTAAAGCTGCAGAACTGCTTAGAACAAAATCATCAAATACTTCTATGAAATACTCATTAAGAAGACAACTGTTTATTTGTTTGTCAATAGGAGGAATGAACACAATCCCAGGCACCGTTAATAAATAACCCATGCTTAATAGCTCTTAAAAGAGAGGTGTCTACAGTATTTGAAAGGTTTATTCATTATCATTGACAGGGGTGACTGCGTCCACAATATTGTCCCAGGTTTTATTTATCTGGCAATTCCTTTCTTGACAGTTGCCAATGGGAATAATTAACAAACTCGAGCATGTGAGCTACTAAGATATTTTAGTGCATAACACCATAGAATGATTCAGTATGATGGGTAACACTTTAAAATAAGTGCCTGTAATTCCAATGTATCTAACACATGATTTCCTACTGATTTCAAATACAATTCCTTTTGAATTCAAAAGTCACAAGCATACAACAGACTTTTCATGACTTCATAACATGTCCCTTAGTACACATGAAATAATCATGAACACACACTTACTGTCTTATGAATAAGCCCCCACTATTCCTCAACCCATATTTGATATTAATTTGCATTAATATCTAGATACAACTCTTTGTATTTGTAATACTGGTCTGCCTTCTGAGGAATCTAAACCGTTACTAGCCCTTCTTGTAAGCCACCTTTTTTTCTTCTTAATTCAATAATACCAAGGAAATGACATTCAATTAACCCACTGTCTATTAGGTATTTTTTGGCTTTATTTTTATTGACCGATGTAATGATTGATATGCAGTGCTGAGAGGCTCTGATTATTCAAGAAATCTTCATAATTCAAAACAATGTGATGTCAGAATGATGATTTCAGTTTTTTCTTTCTTTCCTTTAGAAGGCAGGAGAACTACTAAACATCTTTAATACAAAATGTAATTTTATTTAAAGACTGTGCTTATTAAGAGCTTTATTGTTCACATTGCAAATCTTAATTTGAGTTTAGATATTGAGTTTAACATATTAGTATAATCGGGTAATAGACACCATTGTCACAAACACAGAGCTGGTGAAACACTTTGGCACCGTACACCCTGAATGACTTACTGAAATTTGTTTTGTTAGGTTCATGTTTCCAAGTACAAAAGTCCGAAAGAAAGTTTAAGTTGAGATATGTAAACTAGCTGTATCTTCTATACAGCGCTGATGAAGACATAGACAGTCGCGACTGAAAGACATGTAGCAATGACTTTCTGTATAACATCCTGATTTTTTAGGACTGTCAAATTCACTTCGAAGTGAAGCATATTTTCGTAAGGCATTCCTTTGCTTTTAAATGACTAGACAAATCTATTATCAGTCAGAATAACGGGATTGCCCTAGTAATCCTGCTGCATTTATGTTAAATACAATTACATAAATCAATGTTAGTTGTTTTCTTTTTTGTGAGTGTAACTTGATATATATATATATATATATATATATATATAATATATATATATATATATATATATATATATATATATATATCTATATATATATCTATCTGTAACACACACACACACACACACACACACACACACACACACATACACATCATTTTCTTTCCTGAAACCAGAAATGGTTTAAGAATATAGGCCATACAGTAAGTATACAATTAGTAATACTGAAGGAAACAGATACAGTTCTTCAACATAGGTTTTTACTAGTTGGCTTTTTCAATGTCTTTAATGTAAGTACTGTATACATAAAGTGACAAGGAGGGAAGAATATTCTGACTTTAAACCAGCCAGTGACTAACTTACAACATTTTTGTTGCTAGACCATTTTGAAGTATACAATTCAAAGCGTTCTGTTTTTGCCTTTGAAAATGATTCTGTTAAAAAAAAAACATGCATTAGCTCATACTTGATGTTTTGAACACAATTTTGAGATTTGTTGTTTTGCAGAAAAAGCTACAGGAAGTCTCCATGAAGTTGCGCTTGTTCCAGAAGCCAGTGAACTTTGAGCAACGCCTGTTGGATTGTAAGAGGACTCTGGATGATGTGAAGACCCAGTTGCCATTGTTGGAGATGAAAAGTGTGGAGCAGGATGTTCTGCAGTCACAGCTGGATCAATGCATGGTACGAAAGGAATCATTAGCAAAAGATGCAGCCCACAGTTAAAATAATTAAAAGAAACTACCGTAAAATTGAATAAATAAATCTCACCTGGAATTGGTGTTTCAAGATCAAATGCATTCTTAACAACTTTAGCAACATTTAACTGAAACATGCTGCTCTTAAAACCTTTCCTACACCATTACAAAACACCAGTATATAAACTGCATTCACAGTTTCTAAGTCAGCTTATTTTATGGTACCAGTAAAGAATTACGATAGGGTGCACTTAGGAATATTAGTTAATATATATAGGTTTTCTGGATGCTTGAAACTAAGTTATTTATCCTTGTCTTTCAGTATTTAGAAACTACCCACATACTGTAGATCTGTAGAATATCAATCTCTCTCTTTCTTTGTTCTTCTGCTTTGGGAATGCGAAATTAATATTTAAGTTTTATTCTGATGTTTCAATGAGCAGAAGCTGTATTCATTCCAGCTTTTCAAGTTTAAGTTTGTGTGTATTTGAAGCAATTTGTTTGTAATGAGAAAGTATTTCCTAATTGGTAAGGGAATATGCATGAAAAAACAATCTGGCAGAGGTATAATACACTGGCTGTAAACTGTCCAGGTTTTTAGTTGCAACTAGGTCCTACAATAAATACATATGTTTATATTTCAGAATAATTAGCATAGTCTCTTTGGAAATCAGTATTTCCATGCATGTGCTTAATGAATTTAATTAAAATAATGCCATTGTTAGAACCTGGTTAGAACTCAAAGCTGGCCTTGGTAATCGTTACCTTAAAACGTGGTGTTTATAATTGGTTTTAAAATATATGATAAATATGTCAAATTAAAATGTATATTTATTCTGAGGAACCAGTTATTAAAAGCAGTGAGGCAAATTACTGTAAAACAATTTTGCTTTCACGTTGTTTGCATGCAATAAATCCTTAAGTGGCAGGTCATTTTGACAAACTAATGAAAACCAAACACCTAAAATGAAATTAACTACGTTCACAAAAATAATTAGTAACCCAGGTCACACTTATTTGGACATAGTTTGAAACATGTGCAAAGACGCATTTACTGAGAGGAATAAAACAAGTCAGAAACAAACAAACTGGCATATTTTAAGAACATATCATTTTCTTTGCATACTGTGACTTGAGCTTCTCACCTTCCTAGTACCGGTACTTAAGAATATTGTTTGGTAAGTTTACACAGTCTTCTATATTCTATATTCTATTTTTTTTTTTTTTTTTTTTTACTAGAAATTGTACAAAAATTTGAGTGAGGTGAAGTTGGAAGTTGAGACAGTCATAAAGACTGGACGCCAGATTGTTCAGAAGCAGCAGACTGAAAACCCCAAAGAGCTGGATGAGAGACTCACAGCTTTGAAAGTGCAGTACAATGAAATGGGTGCCCAGGTAAGTGAATTTTCAATCATGACCATTATTATGATGACAATGACGTTGATGCTGATGATTGTTAGTAGTAGTAGTAGTAGTAGTAGTATCCTATTCATTTTGCTACAGGAGTATACAGCATGCTGTGAATTCATCAGCTTTCAGTTTGCACTTCCTTCCACACTGTCCTCAGTCTAATGTATATCAAGTGCTGAATTGTCAGATCTTAATTTATTCTGATCTATTTCTGTCTCTCGCACTGATTGAGCAGCCATTGTTAATATCCTGGGATCCATGGTTTAGACAACAAAATGCACATCGTTTTTGCACTTTGCACACTTCTCGCTGGAAGCAGTTCTCTGACACTGCACAGTAATTTGTCTTGGGACCTGTTGTCCTGCAAATTATATGAGAAAAAAGGGAGATAACTAATGGGGACAGCAGAACAGCCACAGCTAATCTGTACTGTAAGTGAAGAGAGACATTGAAGTGACCCTTGATTATGCTTTCCAATGAAGAATTCTAGTCCCAGAGCTGCATTAAGGCACGCTTGACTCCACAAATTGCATTATGGAGATGCCTGGATTTAATAAACGCTGGCACTGGAATCGAATGGTGCTGGACTTATGCTTACGGATTACAAATTCGCAGACAACAGAAGAATAAACATGTCTTTATTTTTACTTACAAAATGTGTAATTTATTTATTTATAATAATGCTGTTGATGTCTTCTATATAGAAAGGACAGTGGTATAGTACTACACATGTTGCCTCTTAAAAAAAAGTACATAATTAAAATGCCCACATAAAAAAAATCCTCTGGTATTCTTGAAGACTCTTTAACAGGTGTTTCTCTGAATCCAAAATCACCATTGTAAAGCATACTGGCATAGATTGGTTGAAGGTGGTATGTGCATCTTTTCAGGAGTGGTTCTGTGATGTCAGTTGGTGGTTCAAGGGATTGAACAGTTTACAACAGATGGCTGCTTTTTTAAAATAAATAAAATAAAATACACATTTTTACTTGCTAGTATCTGATACTACATCCTTCATTTTAGATGGCTTATACTTCCACTGGAACAGAAAAAAAGGCTCACAATTCAAAATCTTCTTCATAAAACATTGTATACAAATGTTTACAATTTCAAAAGTCTCCAATGAAATTTCCAGCATGATAATGCTTTACAAATGTTACATCCAAATACAACTACTGTACTATAGCCCATATTGTTTTCTTTGCTGAGAAATCATCAACTGTAATTGTTGGCTGCACAATATGCTAGTCAAATACAATACAGTACCATTAAATAAGTTGGACAGCCTAGCCATGCTGAGTTATAAATGCTTCAATGCTAATAATTTAACACACTATTCATCTGTGGACGTTGTGAAAAGAACTTGGAATCGTAGCTCTCAATGATCACATTATGTTGTCCTTGTCTCAGTATCTTGAAACACAAGTCTGCTGCAGGTGGCAGTATTGCTTGACTATTAGCTATTTGTAGATACCTGAAAAAGTAAAATCCTACAGTCTGTTTTGTGAAATATGTTGAGAAATTGCGTTTTTGGTTAGCAAAATTGCACATTTTAAATTATGCCACTAGGCAATGTTTTTGTTTTTACGAATGCTAAGGTGTGTGAATAATTTAGTTATTTATTTTTCTAGCGCTATTTGCAGATGTTTCTCTCTGTTAGTAGTAAACCTATTGTTCCTAGAAGTTGCTTTGAAAAAAAAAATACAGTAATAATGCTTTGTAGTGCCACATTAAGGTTTTTTTTTTGTTTGTTTGTTTTTACAAATTCCAAAAGGTTTGATTGTATGAGCTGAATTGTGTAAAACACCAGGCCTATGAGTATAACTTTTTTAAAAAGCTGTCAATAGGCAAATAAAGAAACACAGAACAATCGTACACACCCTGAAGTATGTTATACATCAGTCCATGTTCTAGCCATATATAGTGTAGACTGAAAGCCAATATATAGATGGTTGGAGTATGTCAAGAGAAAAAGCACAGTTTGGTGTAAAACTGAAAATTATTGTGGGGCACGCCAGCTTTAAGCAGGGAACCTTTAAATTATAGGATCAGCTGCTGTAAAACAGTAGTAGCACTAAAATAATAGAGAATATTTCCCAGCTCATTGTAGGACTATTGTAACTTACCACAAGCACACCTTACAACATGCTGGTAAGCACTGTTCATGTTTCATGTGCAGGTGACGGAAGGGAAGCAAGACCTGGAGAAGTGTTTGAAATTGTCCCGGAAGCTGAGGAAAGAGGTGAATGCTCTGACCGAATGGCTGGCGGCGACGGATACAGAGCTGACAAAGCGGTCTGCAGTGGAGGGGGTGCCCACTAATTTGGACGCTGAGGTTGCATGGGGAAAGGTACGAGTGGCTTTTTAAATGTGATAGGCTAGCAGGTAGTTAAAGAAACACATCTTGTCAGACTTATTTTATAAGAAAAAGTTCTGCCTGCAGTGCATTATAAACCAACAGTGTGTTCTTAAATGAATACAAACTTCAAATTGACATACAAAATGTAATCAGTGTTAAGGAGAAGCCGTCTTTCATCTCATCCGTACCTCGGGAGTGCTCATTGAATGTCTTTGTAGGAGACTGGGCTTTTTTTTTTTTTTTTTTTTTTTTTTTTAAATCAATGAAAAGTTCAATAAACAGAAATGCTTTGAACTAGTCAACTGAATATGAGTACAAAAACAAATACACCACCAACAGCAGCAAAAACATGTTCCATGGAGCTTCAAATGAATGAAGCAAGCCCCCATACTGATTTACTGAATGATGTAAAGAATTACATTTAAATTAAATATTGCCTTTATTTTGTATTGAAAAGGTCTTCCTGTTTATCAGCCTGCTGTGAGATGTTTTCTTGTAGTACCACAGCGAGATGTATTTGTGACTGCGAGGCTAATTGTTGCTTTTCGACTTTTAAATCAAGCCTTCGTGGTGAAACCCCATTGCAGGTCAACATTTTCTCCTACTCTATCCTACACAGTCTGTAATGCGCCTCAATCTCTCTGCAGCTCTGATTCATTCTGTGATCTTGTTCTGCGTTGTGTTGGAAATGTCAGATTTTTTTAAGAGCCTGAAGTGAGAATTCACTGTGCTTCAAATTCACTTGGAGTGTAGCCTGCCAGTCACCAGCCCTGCTTTCAGTCAGTAATTTAAGAGCTTTTTGGCTGCACACACCACTGAGATGAGATTTATTGCTTTGAAAATGACAATGCACACCAGAGGCGACACTGATGCAATGTCAAAAGTCACTGTTTATTTATTTATTTTTACTATTTTTCCATTATATATTTTATGTAGACTTTATGTTTAAATTGTATTTTTACACTTAATTTTTAGATTCTGTATTTCTTGGTAGAGCATGTGCTTGAATGGAGATTTACAAAAAAAAAAAACATACCAGTATTTACAAAAAAATAAAATTCCATATATATATATATAAACTTACTGCCACAACATTTTATCAATTGGAGTCTCCATTCCCTAGATCATTACATATTGTACTTTCCAGTACCCTTGTTAGACTATGGTACTGGAACAAAGTTAATGTGTTTTATATTAGCTTACACTTATGCCCCTTTCACACTGGCATGCTCTACCCGGGTCAGGCGGGTCAGGTATGCGATTTCACACTGCTTTTGACAAGTACACAACGCGCGTATCAATGCCCCGGAAGCAGCATGTTACGGATGCTTCCGTCCAAGCTGCTCTAGATTGTACCGTTGGCCCAGATGTTGATTAGAGCAGTCTGGCTCATGGTTTGTCTCAATCAACAAAAATGTAGCTGAACAGAATAAACTGAAATGTTTCTTGTGGAAGTGAAACCTTCATGCAGGCGTCGCATGTTATTTTCGTTTTGCTATTAACTTTAATGATTATGCAGTGCTTTGTAATCATCAAAATAATACCTTCCTAATATAGCGGTTGAACTATAAAGGTTTATATAAAGCAAGCATATAATGTATCCTTTATGATAAAAAAAAAAAACAACACTTTTTCCTTTTTTAAAATGTTTTCCTAATGCATTTTAATTAAATGCCCTTGTAAATGTGTTCCATCTCAATTAATTGTACTTTCTGAGTGTTAAATGGCTGCTTCAGTTAAATGGTTTTATTTCCTAATGTGCCACATATCACAGTGCCTATCCTCTAAGCCTTAAGCTGCATCAAAAGACATATGAACTATCTGTTGTCAGACTGACTCAGTTATTCCATTTTGGTGATTTCCAGTTGTTCATCTTTTTTTTTTTTTTCAATGCTTGTCTTCCTGCTGTTCTTTGTCAAAATGCACAGAATTGGAAGATGCTTCGAGATGAACATCAGTCCACATCACCCTACACCTGAGAATTTGTGTGTGTGTGTGTGTGTATGTTTGTGTTTACAGTATGCAGTCACATATGGTGATTTCTAGATAATACAAATTAACCTTTTGTAGCTGTTCAAACAAAACCATATTCATATTTCTGCTTGCTTTGGTGGTCTATGATCATTTTCCAGTATACATAATTTCCATATTGTACTTTTGTTCTGAAAATCATAGCCTCAAAGGACAGATTTTGGGGCAGGTTACTGTTTTGGTAAAGATTGAAATATCCTCCATTTACTTGGTAGCTAAGGCTTATAACTCCATAAGCTGACAACTAAGTAATTGTGAGTTAGACTAGAGTACTTGAATATGTGAGAACTCCAAATAAAATCATTATTTGAGTACTTTAATAAAAAAAAAAACATGTCCTCAGAATAATGATTCAATACATTTCTTAGCAGCAATTCAATTATTTGTAAAGCGATTGGCAGAATGTGCTGGTAATAATCTGGAAACACACCTTTTTTTTGGGAGGGTGAGGGTGGGGGGGTGGCATTAAGTATAGGTCCACAAAAATCGTATGTTGAGAGAAATTCACACCGTTACAACTAAGCAGTTCATCACAGACCCAGTCCCCGCCCATAGATGAACAACCACAGATTCAGATTAGAGGAAATCTAATCTCGCAAAAGCAGTCTTGCATGATTCGCACAGGACTAAAAACCAGGTTACCTCAGAGTTGGTTGAAAACAGAGGACGTCTAGTAACCTCCCAGATGAAAAGTCGGTAAATTCAAAATGAAATGCAATGTTGTGGCCACAGAAGGCGCTTTTGTCCCTGATTTGAAAGCTGTGAGCCAGGTGTAAATAACTCATTTCATTGTACCTTCTTTTCCAAAGGCTAGAATAACCATTTTGTCCCTTGAGTGATATGTATTTGCATACATATCTTCAAATGCACCGTTCAAAGCATACATTTTTAAGAGCCGCCAGTTATGTTTTGTATTATCGCCCGACCCCCAGTTTGGTTATGCCTAATCATAACTGTAGTTTACTGAACTGTAGAATCTCAGGACAGATCTACCAATTTTAATATTATATTGTGGTTTATTGTAAAGGCTGGTATTGCTTTACAGCGAATACCATGGCAATGCTCAGGATGCCAGGTTTTACATTTTACAGGTCCCGATGTCCTATAACAAAATTGGACCACATCTGAGAAACTTATCTGTGAAATGGACTGTTCGCACAGGTCTAAATTTCACCAATGTCGGTAAAAATTCAGAATCCATCTATTTGTGTGGTGATTTTTAGTCCTGTACGAAAAGTCTAAATGCTATTTGTAAACTTAGAAAGCCACAATACACTGTAAAATTGAAACAAAGAAAACTCGTTTTTCAATTTTAAAGAACATTGAAAAGAGTGCAGTTTTAATCATTTTCAATTGGGCATGATTAAAAAAAATATATATATAAAAGTTTTTAAAACAGATGGATTTGTAAATCCTGCCTTTGTTGTGTGCTATGCAAGGTAATGAAAATTATATTAAAAGTAAATTTACGCACAGCAGGTTTCCCAGATGAAGACAGCCTTAATATAAACACTAGCACTTTAGTTGAAGTTGTTCATATAGTCACACAGCCACTGGAGAAAATAGTGCACCACGAAATTTAGCTCTTGTTTTGGCTGACAAATAATTTAATAAAGAGAGTCACACTTTACCCTCTGCTATCTGCCTCCTATCCTAGCATTATATTTATCTTTTACAGTACCGGTATATGTATCTTGTACTGAAGATAGCCAGCTTTGTTCTACTATTTAAGAAGTCTGAATTACTATTATATGCTGTTTACCACTATATGTATACAGGAATGTCAGGAAAAGGCAGATAGATCAATACAAAAAGTATCATTATGGCCTCTGTTAGAAAATGTCAATGTGTGTAGCAGAGACTGCAACTAACAGTTATTTCGTTGGCATTTTACACCTGCTATCTTCTTGCTTGTCATGTTAATGGATCTGTTTCATTTCGGCTTAATGTAGGTGTGGCAGAGCAAAGCTCTGCTCTTTAGCAGGGATGGGGTTAACTTCTGCCTGGGTTTATTATGTTCAGGTGGCTGGGGTTGATTAGTTGATTAGGTTGATTAATCAATCAGCGCCCAGCCACCTGATATAAAAGGAGGCCTCTGCTTCTCATTTGGGGGGAGGGAGCTGAGGAAGCAGGTTGGTGTTTGTTTTAATTTTCTAAATCCAGTGAAGGCATTGCCCAGCCTGGAAACATTTTTGTGAGTTTTGTTTTTGCTTTATTTGTGTTTGAGTATCTGTTATTTTGCCCTTGTGCACTTTATTTTTGTTTTATTTATAATAAAATAGTTATTTTTTTTTGAACTGCAGTCTGTCTCTGGGCCTCTATCCACTCGCCAGCCTGCACAGTAGGTCACCAGCATAAATGTATTTGTTTTCAAGAAAAAAAAAGAATTTGGAAAATAGTTTTCGTGTTCTATATTTTTACCCTAAATCTCAATTTGAGCTGCAAATGCATGTTAATTGAACATTAAACAGCCTGTACTTTCTTTAATTGGTTGTTAAAGAAAGTTGACCGGTTGTGTCAATTGCGACAAAATTATGTGAAGCTTGTAAAGTTTATTTCAGTCTTAATATACTGATTTTGCCTCTGATATTGACAAGCCACATGCAGTTGTTTTGTGATGTTTGTGATTCACACAGCTAAAACAAGATTAATGTTATTTTCTTCTTTCATGTGAACACTAAAAACAAGGACAATCTCAACCAAGTTGGTGTGTGCATTCTCAACTAGCTGTTTATACATTGCAAGGCTTTTCTAGTCCTCCACCCGGAGACGCGACAAGACACTAATGATGAATAGTCCGTCCTTCTATATATATATATATATATATATATATATATATATATATATATATATATATATATATATATATATATATATATATATATATATAGAGCATGTCATGTTAAAAGACTTTAGGACATTAGATTATTAAACTTGAGCTGTATTAAATTTGAACAGAATTCAAAGTTCAACTGATTCAACACCAACTGTTAAGATCATGCTGCATAGAATTTGCAGTTTTGTATCTGTGCTGCACAGCATAAGCAGGTATTTAGCTTCACAATATGAGAACTGAGCCAGTTGTATCACTAGACAGTTATTATAGTTTCCTGAAATACTCTATAAAGGGAAGGTGATTTGTCAAATTATCTGATAACTGGATGGGTTCTGCCTTTTCTGCTTGGAAGTTCACACATTTCTATTTTGAAATAAATGTGTCTGGCAGCACTTGAATGCCTAACATGTAATATGTAGGTTACCATCCTTAACATTCTGGCTTTTACTTAATAAAAAGAGGGGCTACCTCCAAATAATTTTTTGTTCTTTTTAATACATAATTTTACCATGGTTAGAGTGGTCAATTAATGAAACTTAAGTTTCACTTACCATTCTGAAACGCTGCATTCCTGCAAATCTTGTTTTTACCTTTTATTTTGTGTTCATATTAAAGCAATTGCGTGTGTTGCTGGGGTAACTTTAAGTCTTGTTTCCATAGAGACTAATGGACAGACTGCCTAGTATATTTCTAGGGACCCAACTTAAACCTCTAGTACATGAAATTAATATATATATATCATGTACTTTTCTCCAATTTAAATAACATTTTCAAAATTGTTGTTGTTTTTTTTTCTTTTTTTTTTTTTTAGTAAACAGTTTCACAAGAGTTGTCAACAAAAACATGTTTTAGTTTGAATTTAGAAGGTCAAAACTATCCAGCTGGGTCCATTTCCCATTAGATAAGTAGAGTAATTTCTGGTATATACTATGCTAAAGCGGCCTATGGAGTTGAAAACAGTTATCATGTAAATGAATTATGTAAGCTGTGGGCACACATATTTGTATGCTATTTTAAGACCATTAAGCAAAGCTGGCATACTGTAAGATAATTACGTGGTTATTGTTTTACATTTGTTCTAAATAAATAAATACATAAATGCAAAGTTCAATATAACCATTCTACTGCATGCAGATCCATTTAAAATGCTTGCTGTAGGTATTTGCATTTCTGTAGTTTTATCTGGTTTTGAGCAAACAGTCATTTTCTAATAATCGTTTATAAATATGCAGTATTCTCTGCACTTGCTGAATGCTTATGAGCAGAATTTCCAATTTAATTCTGTTAACATTTGTGAAGGGTTCTGATAAAACATAGCTTATTCTATAACTGGAGATAATGATCTAGTTGTTTAAAAGAGGGATAAGCAGGGATAATCAGGGATAATCAGTTATAAAGGGGAAAAACCAACTGCAAAAAGCTACGTAAATATGCTACGTAAAAGCTACATAATGTAAATTTACAAACTGACTTGATCAAAGGGTAAAAAAATGAGCTCTTTGCAAAATGTTGTTAAATGTTTCTTTGTCCTTGAAAACGATGTCTCCTTGCTGCAGACAAGCCTCCCACATCACCTTGCCTTTTATATGGCCTACTGTCTGACTGCGGCAAATAAACGCCTGCTTTTCAGAGCTCTTAAAATAATCACACAAATACGAGGCCCACAATTACCGATAGCTTTAATAAAGTAGATGGAATATTTAATAGACCTCATTTGCAAAATCCCCTCCAAATTTTACAGTTTCATTCCGAAACACCCCAGAATTACATATGTATATACAGACTTACATATGCATCAAGGTGTAAAGCGCACAGAGACATTGCCCCCACAGTTCACGTATTAATTGCGTGTTTATGCCATTGCGAGTGTTTTATAAATCTCATCCAAGAATTCAGAACCTTCAGCGCCCGTTTTACAGTCGTAATACATACACAATCCTTTCATAAATCTGGGCCTCAGCGTCTTAAAATGCAGTATCTATCTCTTGTTAGCACGAGTAATATAACGGATTCCCCCCCTTTCTTGTGCTATAGAAAAGTTGCTGCTGCTTCCTGGCACCCAGACCCTTCCTGTGTTGTAGTTCAAGCTCACAGCAATAGTCCAGCTGCACTCTGATCATGTTAGACCTACAACAAAAGCACCATGATGCAGCACTTTGCCTATATTTGAGTTGGAAATATTTGCATATCTTATATTAATGTAACAGTTAATTAAATACAGATCTAAGGTCACAATAACAGGAAAGCCATGTTCCATATGTAACATCAGTATGTATCTTGTGATGTTAGTTGTGCTCTAAACTATTTTTGCCATCCCATCTAGGCTGTACAGAAAGAGACTGAGAAGCACCATCAGCAGCTGAAGAATATCTCTGATCTGGCTGAAGCTGTGAAGGCTATACTTCATGGCAAGGAGAACCTCGTAGAAGACAAAGTCAGCCTCCTGAACTGTAATTGGATAGCAGTGACCTCAAGGGCTGAGGAGTGGCTAAACGTGTTGTTGGTAAGGACAGCTTTACAGCTTGCGCGTTTAGAAACCTTGTAGTTGTATTCAAGTTTGTGCCATTGAACAGAACTGTACATCAATGTACTGTACATTTCAAGAGAATTTAATTTTGCAATGGAACAGGCAGAGCTTTTTAAACAGCAAGACACCAAAGGGAATGACTGAAGCATTCACGTTCATGTCACTATAACTTTTTTTCGTTAACTGATTCTGATACCTGTGGCATTTTAAGTGCAACTATTGGGGTTTTGTGGGGTAGTTACCCCACAGTGTGAAATATAGGAAGTGCTTGGGATTCATTGTAGTGACTAGTATGCTTGTGGTAAACCTTTATTACTGAAGCAGCAAAGACAATAATAATAATAATAATAATAATAATACAAAATATATGTGTGCCTACACATTTATGTTTATGTACAGTACAACCAGATTGAAAGGCTTTCTTTTTTATTTGCTGGGAAAGAACAATAGAACTTGGTATGGCAGTTGGTAACATTTTCACTTGTAGTAAAAGGCAGTCCTGTGAACCCATCTGCATTCCTTCATATGCTTTTACTTACACAGGATTATCAGAAGCAGATGGGAATTTTTGATCAGAACATTGCCCAAATCACCGCCTGGATGTACCGCGCTGAGATACTCTTGGACGAGTCAGAAAAGCAGGACGATAGAGAGGAAGTGTTAAAGGTAAATATCTCTCGCTCGCTGTCAATTATAAAAAACAAAACAAAAACATCCTTATCGATTTTATAAAACAGTTGAAGTTGATGCTGCTTACTGGACCAACACTGAATTATAAAATGTGTCTAAAAAAAGGGGGGTCTTCTTGAAAACCTTGTTTATTCATTTTGACTATGATTATCCAATAAAATATATACATATCAGCAGTGTTCTTCTTTTTCACTTCTGGACCAATATAGCTAATAAGAGTGAAGTGTAATTCGTTCAAGCTTACCCACAGTATATTTGCATTATTAGGCAGCTTTTAAATTGATGGGAGTTTTTGAGATTCTATAATTAATGCAGTGTATGTCATATAAAAATACATGTTTATACTCAAACAGCCACTTTGAAAAACATATTTGTGTAGATTAAACATGCCTTCTAAATGTTGAACGCCTGTGTTCTACGGCCAGTAGGAGTACACAACTAACCCTAAGCGCTGTCTCACATTGATTGGTTCCAGTGTTTGAAGGCTGAGTTGAGCGATATTGGTACGAAGGTGGAGGTAGTGCGTGACCAGGCGCAGGACCTCATTAAGAACCGTGGCGATCACTGCAGAGAAGTCATAGAGCCCACGCTGACAGAGCTTAATCAGCGGTTCGAGGCTTTATCACACAGGATAAAGACTGGGAAGGTAGGAGCTACTGCTTGTCATGCAGATCAAGTGGGAAGTGTTGCTCACCTCCGGCTTCTTGAATGTGAGGATGTTCTATTCATCACAATTCTTACAATTACACATGAAAGCTCTTCATTCTGACCATGGATTCATGACTATACATGCTGGTTACTTGCTTGAGGGTTTTCCAGTGAACCCTTTGCATGGGACAAGCTGCAGCCTACAGCTGTTGACAATGCCTTAGAGTAAAATCAAGGTTTCAAGCCAGAAATATATTTTGTGATTTAACAATTTGACTGCCTTAATGTTGTTTGATAAAAAGGCTTGATTACTGTCTAAACCCCTAAATGAGTATGGCATATAAATTACATTTTTGCACTTTCACTTTACTAGCTTCATTACTTACTGCAGTGTTGGTACTGTTCTGTTCAACTGAGTTACTGGCACTTCCCCTAATCAGCAAGTCAATATTAGGGTTATAGTAAAGGGGTAATTATAGACAAGCTTTGAATGTAACAGAATCTAAAAAATCAATATAGTTACATTGCTTGGTGGTATTTGAGAAATAGAAACTGGATTATTTGGACACTACAATGGGGAACAATAAAAATCCAAATAAATTAAATAAGGTATTATTGGTTTAGTAAAACATAAATAAGTAAACTGAGAATCTGTTTTCTCCAGTAACAATATGGATTTTTAATGTCACCATGAACAAATAGTGTATTGTTTCAACAGTCTTGAAAAATCAATCATCATTTTACAGTTACAAGAGATCGACATAGTTGGGTTAATAGTAGATAGAGTGATCCTCAGATTAACAAGCTCCTGAACCATTGCATTTGTCTGTCTGTCTGTCTGTCTGTCTGTCTGTCTGTCTGTATGTCTGTCTGTATGTCTGTCTATCTACATTATCTATCAATCTATTTGTCTGTATCTATCATTCAAGCAAATAGCTATGTTAAAAACAAAGATTGTACTGCATTTCACACAGCTTAACATCAGTCATTCCTATATCACATTTTCTGTACATGTATTGGCATGGCAAATGGATCTTGTGTTGTTAAAGTTGATATTATCATATTAATAATCCTGGATGCGCACCCTGACAAAGCCATCATCTTTCTTGGGGCCCTGAATTTCATTTCACACATTTTGCTACAACTCGAACCTGCTTCATCATTATACAGTACTGCAGAGTGGAACTAAAGGGAAACAACAGCATCATTTTCAGGAATTATGAGTAAATGCAGAGTAATACATCAGCATGAGTACAGCAGTGCAGTTCAGGGTTTTCTGAGTTGAATTTCTCATTATTTATTTTCTCTTACTACAGTAGAAAAAGGGAAGCATAGCCTAATGGTTAGAATTGAGGACTAGGAGATGGGGGATAATGGTTTCCAGTGTCAGCCAACTATACCATTGTTTGCATTGGTCTTAAAGTTCTTAGATGCTACTCCTGTAAAAAAAATTAAAAAATAAAAAAATAAAAAAAGGTTTTTAAAATAGCATTGTAATACTGACATTATAAAAGTACTATATTTCCATAAGCCTCAGTATAACCATAAGCAGATCACAGCAGTACCACATATTGTTTTTGAAACATGTGTTACACAGTGGTTGTCCTGATAATGTAGCACACTGGTAGTCATTTTGCATCATGGAAATGCAGATGGTTACTAATGTTTGTTGGTTCATACTCTTGTGATATCAAGGGTATGTCAAAACAGGAAAATGTTACCACTGTGGTAAAATGATCTCAATGGCTAATATTAATGCAGCTATCCTTGGGCTACCATTGTCACATTGTACTGAACCATTGTCATCGTAGTACTAGTGCATTTACATTGTAGATCATTAGGCCTAGCCTTTACTTGGACAGAAACTACAATACATGTGCTACAGGTACCTGTCCTTGTAGGACAGAATTCAACCAACAGCTCAGGGTGGTATTAAAAGGCACTTCGATGTCAAATTCTGCAAACAGAACATCCAGAAGAAGTAGTGATGACTTAAAAAAACACAGTATGGGGATTAGCAATGTCAAGTGTGGTCCCGTGTGCTTTAGATTATCCCCCCCCCTAAAAACTGACAGGAGGTTGCTAAGCGATACCAAAAACATATTTTCACTTGGCTCTTGATGCCTTTTCAATTAACCTGCCAATGATACACTGAAGCTTAATAAAATTAAAATATTATGGGATAAGATGTTATTTACCATGTAAAATGCATTACAAGAAAGTAATAGTATGTATTGTATCGTTTTATTCAATTACTGCAGTCCTGACCTCTTTGTGGTGGTCCGTGATACTCGATTACAAACCAATAGATTGCAGAGAAATTGCGTCATGCAAATTTTCTGTAGTTTCATTTGAAAAGTAATTTAGTGTTCTACATTGCTGCTCTTCCCGATCCCCATTTAAAAAAAATATATATATATATTTTAGTATTTACACTGCAACAAGCATTTTATCATGGGGCTGGAAAGACATTCCTCTAAAAATGAAATACAAAATACAGGTATGTGTCCGAATTTACTGGTATATTTATGGTGCAAAGTTGTTTCCATCAACCTTATGTAAATACAGGTGATAATTGTGTTTTGTTTTGTTTTTCTCAGTGTCCTTTCTTTGTTAATAATTAATAACATAACTAATACTTTCTAGAATGTAGCTTCAAATGTATGGGTGTGTTTTAAAATACATGAATACTTTTAGAAACAGTCAATAAAGATTTTATTAATAAATTATTTCAATCCGCTTTCATTATCTATGTTTTTTCCAGTTCTATTGCAGCTGGTCTTTTAATATTGCCCTGGATTATTGTTACTGTAGAAATATTAAAAACATGTTGTACATGAATAGCATAATCCGAGAATGTTTTGTCAATGCACAGATTTATGTTTAGTTATACATTTGTTCAGAGTTGGATCAGCCCATCAAGATATGGGATTCTTTAGTGTGTGTGTGTGTGTGTGTGTGTATGTATATATATAATTTTGTTGTTCAGCATTTCAGTGTCTGTTTTTGAGATACTTATTAAGTTGGGCGCTTGGAAAATTCTGTTCAGTCAAGCACATTTTCTTTACTCCAGAGCAAGAAGCATTCCTCAAGTGGGTATGAAATTAGAACCCTTAACAAACAGAACCACATTCATCATTTGTTATTTGTTATCCCTTAATGAAGTCTGAGCTCATTTTTAATACTGTAAATACTGCTCCTATCAATACATCAATTTTCTCACGTGGTGTATAAAAAAGGAAATTAGCGCCTCAGTGATACAGGAAAAAAGAAAAGTCAGACACATGCTGTTTAAAAAAATACCGGAGAACCACGGGCTTGAGTCAGTCTCATAATTAAATATTCTCGGATTATGAAAAAAGAAAAAATAGTTGCAAGTACATAATGGAAACCGATTGCTACATCCTATCCTATTAATTGTATCTGTGTATAATTTTAGTCAAGACATTTGATACAGGCTTATTGACATGCTGCTTTAATTGTTGTATCTATATAAACACTGATAAACAACTGCAATCCCAGAATATTTTGGTCTATGAAGAATAAAAGCATTATTTGTATATTTTAGCGTAGTAGTAGCAGTCGTAGTATTAATTTTTTTTTTTTCATTTTCTTCTTTGCAGGCCTCTGTTTCCTACAGAGAAGTGGAGCAATATCACGCAGATGCACAGAAATGGCTAGAACAGCTGGAGGCAGAGGTTAAGCAAGGAGAGAACCTGAAAGAAGAGGATTTTCAGAAAGCTGCGGTAAATGATCTGTGTCGGCGGGTGTCTTTCAAAACGGCCAGAAAGCAACAAAACAATTTAAACCAAAAAAAAAATTCAAACAAGTAAAGCTGTTGGCTTTTATATTCTGGCTGAGGGGGTAACTAGCAAGTAATTATTTTATTACCCCTTGGCCATAGTCTGCACGAGTTTAATAAGGGTGCGTGACTGTCAGCTAGTTAAATAATCAGTAGCTGGTCAGTCACGCATCCTCACAAGGTTTTTAAAATATAAATACAAACAATACTATGGCGGACAGTATCTTGCTCGTCCGGCCAAACAATAAATCAATTACAAAATATTGGCTTTTGCCGTCATATATACATATAAATCATAATATAAGTAATTAATGAACAAAGGGGTGGGGCACTCTGCAAAACCCTCAAAAAGTGTTTCTCAACCCCATGTCTTCACTAGCACATCAAGTCATGAGTGAGACCTGTTACCAGATTTTGACTGTTTCTCTTTCTTGGAAAGCCCAGCAGTCAACCCAATTACCCCGTCGTTTTCAATAGAAACCACAGTAACAAGGGCCTCATATGGTGCCTGCCCTTTAAGTGTCTGTTCAGTCTGGAATGTCTTGAAACAGGAAGCCTGGTACTGAAGGTTGATCTGCTTGGTGATTTGTTATTCTTATATTTAATTAAACATTAGCTGTGGCTCTACCAAGAATAACATGTTTACACTTTACAGGACTGCTTCAGTCCCCAATGATCTATTTTATAAAAGCAGGGCTGTAATACATATAAACGAAAGTCAAGAATGATTTAGCATTTAGAGCATAAAGCCTGAACACACTAATGGCAGTAAAGTGGCCCTCACAAACCATTACCTGCTCTCAAAGTGAAAAATAGATTTACAGAGCATACAGTACATTAAGCTCTTATATGATTTTTGGTTTTGTATGTAGGAGGCAAAGCATTGATTTGTAATAGTTTTACCAATTTGGTGCAGTAGAGACCACAAAGAGTATGGTCAGGCACTAATTAAATTTTGCAAAAAAATGTTTTAACCCAAAAGGTTAAAAAAAAAAAGCAAAACAAACAAACAAACAAAAAAAACCAAAAAAATATTTACCACTATATAGTCTGGCTTTTTGCTAAACTATTTTAAGGATTTAAAAACACCAGTACAAGTATTTAAATGACAATCATTAAAACTGGTGGTATACTGCCTGTGTAATTAGTATACCTTCTGCTGGAAGCAGTTTCTTTCACTATCACTAAACATAAAAGATGGAATCCCATTTGATTAATGTTAGGAAATGAAAGGAACAGATAATTTCTTTCATACTATTTAGTTAGAGGAGTTGTTGCCTGTTATAAGTGAGTGTCAAATTTATTTGTTTTTGCTTTATGGTAATGTTTTTGCATTTGAATAACTTTGCAAATCACCCATTTGGTACCACAGCTTCACTGTTCAAAGTAATACTACTTCTTCACAGACCTGGTACTTAAATGCCCTTGTTTATTGCTCAAATCTAAAATCTAATAAGTGTGATAAAGTACGTCTGTGATCTAATTTACGGTGACAAGAACAAATACTCTGCATAAATAAGAAAAAATACAAACTGAAATGTTTTTGCTTGTCAGATACCGGTTTACTAATATGGTAAAAATAAATTAGTTTATCTGTAGTTCCCTTTCTAGTACGAAATATAGCCATTACCTAATGGGTAATGGTTACATTTCTATTTCAGGGAATCAGGGTTATGATAATAACCTAACTTTTATCATCTTTGAGGATCTAAGGGCCTGATTCACCTACCAGTGGTACAAATGGACTTAAGGTGTGCTATTGTCAGTGCTATAATTCAAGAACGTTCTAATGGCGTTTTTTCCATGGCATTTGTCCTGTTCTCGTGAATAATTATCTTCAAATAAATTGACGTGTTTATAACTCCAGTAGGCACATGAGGTAGTTTGTATTTAAAAAGCCTTTGCTTCAAATAAAATGGCCCAAAATGTGGGCCCATTTTAACATGTTCTAATATAAGTTTGTTACATGAGTTACTTATATAACTTTTGTTTTCTTTCTAGTTGTATTTCTGTTAGTTTCAAGTAACAGCAATGTGAAATGTATTATAACATGTTGTGTATGATTTTCTGTGACTAATCATTTGTTAAGTGAGATTTAAAATGTTAGGAAAAAGTACATCTGCGTTATCAGCACTCAAACAATCCCTGATTTAGTTAAAGTGATTACAGTTTCACACTACAATTAATACTTGTATAGTTGTACTACCTGTATAAGGTGGGGCACTAATGCGAACTTTCTTGAAAACTATGCCACACAATTGCTCTTCTCTATAGTCTATACATTAAAAATAATTATTATGCTACCAGACTAAGACAGAACATCTCAGATGGGGCACTGAAATCTCATATAACGATAATTATTTGTAATATATAGACTAGAGTAATCGTGTGGTATAGTTTTCAAGACATTTCACATTGTTTTAGTGCCCTCTCCTTACTGCTTTGTCTTGGTCTGGCTTTTAAGCACTTCTATTAAACCTTATGTGCTACCATGACTGAAATTCTTGCTCTCTAGTGTATTCTATATAACCAAAGAATGGCAGACATCTCCTGTGTATAAGAATGGGGTTAATACCTCATTGTTTTTTAAAGCTGAGCTCTCCTTATTTTTATAATGTTCTATTGAGAAAGTGCTAACAAGTTTGCACAGATTATATAATTAACACAGGAATGCCCAAAATGTGTTCACAAAGTGCTATTAAGAAAATGTGTCAATAGCACTAATTCAAGCACACAGACTGATCTTTGTGGGTTAGATCATTTTCTTAAGAAGGATATTAGCAAAGTTGCCGTTCATAGCTGGGGTTTCCACAGGGAGCGTTGCATTGGTTTTATTGCTCCCATGTGTTAGGGAAGCATCGTGCAGCAGCAGCGCCTCCTACTGACCAGGTGCCTGGTGTGCTCAACAAGGGCACCTGGAGGGCTGGCTCTCGTCCTGCAGAATCTAAATCTTACAGATGAGATTCCATATATTAGTTATTGAATGCGGTTTAATCATATTCTGTTGTACAGAACTTTGGGGTTTGCCTGGGGCGTGTGAAATACGACTCTGCAATTCTGATAAGCATTTTAATTGTACATGCCCTCTCTCAGGGAACCAACTTTAATCTGAAACCCACAAACTGAATGGAAAACTCCCTCCCTGATGTAACAACTGCACATGGAAAGGCCTGGCACTAATTAGCATGACAGTAATGTTAGTGTTAGTAAAATCTCTGCGTTCATTATTGTTCATGCCAATAATAATGTAAGCAGGATGCCTTAACTAAGTCTTTTGTCTTTGTGTTTGCTATTTCCTCTGTAGGGAGATTCAGAGGAAGGGGCAGTGAAAGAGCTTTTGCAGAAAGGAGAGAACCTACAGCAGCGAGTTCCAGATGAGAAGAAACGAGAGGAGATCAGAATAAAACAACACCTGCTAAATTCTAAATATAACACTGTCAAGGTATTATCGCTTGTCAGCTGTGTCTATAAATGGCACTAACATATTTTTTTTAACATCCTGTTGTCTGCGAATTTCTGGAAAGCTGTAAATGGATTATGATCCGGTTAATTCTGTTAGGAATTGGAAGTGTAATCTGAATGAATGCTAAACTATCAACTTCATGAGCTGAGAGTCAAGTCTCTGAGCATGTCTTCCGATTGAAAGGGATGGTGTCTGTAGGACTGCAGCACTTTCATTTATTGATTTTTGAGATTAGATGTACAGATTTATATATATATATATATATATATATATATATATATATATATATATATATATATATATATAATATATATATAATCTATATATATATAGTATAATATATATATACACACACACACACACACACACACACACAGTGGCTTGCAAAAGTATTCAGACCCCTGACCAATTCTCTCATAGTTTTTTTTTATTTTTCTTAAAAATACTTCCAAACATAAAACCAATGTCATCTTACAATATTTGATTTTGAGTTTAAGTGTTTTGAAATAAAATATCAAACAGAATGAAATTTCAATGTACCATTTGTAATTCAGTAATATGAGAGAATTGGTCAGGGGTCTGAATACTTTTGCAAGGCACTGTGTGTGTGTGTGTGTGTGTGTATATGCACATTGTGAGTAACTGGTGCAGAGAGGTAGGAAGGGGATGTTGGTGATGAATGCTTTATTCAAGTTCGTGTGTGTGTGTGTGTGTGCAAAATTATTTATTGTTATAAAGCTGGAGAAGGAAGAAAAGGTTCTTTCACCAAGAACAAGTAAAATAATTGGGAGGAAAGTGAATAACAGTCCAAGATTGACTGCTAAATATATTCAAATTGAATTAGTTGCAATTGGGACTGAGGTTTCCATTTCAAGCATAGGTCAACTATTGCATGGTGAAGGAAAATGTCACAAGGACAAAGTGCTTAATGTTTGCACAGTGGCATTTGAATGATGGATATAAGTTCTGGTCAAAGGTTTTGTGGAGTGATGAAACAAAAAATCTTGCTATTTGGTCTTGCTGATAGTCATTACATTTGGAGAAAGTCTGGAGAGTAATATAAAGAAAATAACACCATATTTACCGTCAAGCATGGATGTGTGTGTGTGTGTGTGTGTATATATATATATATATATATATATATATAAATATATAGCTGTGACTGTGTCTTTAATGAGCTCTGTAAGTGACTGTTACAAGACAAAATGCAGTTTCGTTGGTGTGAAGGTATTGTTTATAAAACCTTTTGATAAAAAAAATCCAAATCAGAAAAAATAGATGAAACCAAGTGTTATAACTTTTCCTTTGAACACAAGCCTTTGAGGCAGTTGCTAGGTAACACGTACACACATACATGTCATTATCTAATCTGTTTTAAAAATGCATCTGTCCTTGTACCCAGGCAATCCACCATAGACAATATTGTAACAGGGCACCTCTCTTTCAGTGTCTGATTTGTACTTAAGCTTTGATTTTGACTTTATATTAAAATATTCAAAACGCTAGTATGAAAATTGGCATCCCACTAGCCATTGGACCATCAAGACTTAGATACTTTACCACAAAACAGAAATAATGTCTAGCTGAGATACCTACCTTTCCTAAGAAAAGGAAAGCACTTGCTTCAGAGACTTGTAAGGACTGCATAGTATTTATCTGAGCTTCCATGCTGTTAGATGTTTGAATATCTTTAGTTTTTGCTGCCAGTGTAAGTCTGTGTTACCAAGGAGATTTTTTTTTTTGCGTTTCACTTTTTTTTTGTCTTTGTGGCCTTAACTCCCAATGCAGTCCTAGTGTCTCAGTCACTGCCACATCTTGACATGTATTTCAGTTTCATAATCCTACTATCACCAATCTGCCACTTCATTATAGCTGGACAGTCTCTGTTCATAGAGATGAAAGAGCAGCTCGGCATTATCCCAATGTAGATAACCAAGAAAAGTCAAACTCGCAATTCTTTTGTGTAGGTAAAAAAAAAAAAAAGAAATAACCTTTTTATATACTGCATTTCATTTCTCATCAAATTGTCCTATTGAGGTCCCTTTGGGCAAAGCTATCATCTTCCTGGAATATTTCATAGGCTAAGTAAGGGTTCAGAATGAATGTAAGGCCGCTGTTTGTTTCTCAGTTATGATAGAATACCATGCAGACCGTTGATACCGAGCAGGATCCTTTAAAAAGAGAGAGAGTGTTTTTCACAAGGACTTGATAGTTGTATTCAACTTGGGTTGACACATGATATCGTAGCTTACTCTCCGTGAAAATTATTTGTTGTTATTATTATTATTATTAGTAGTATTAGTAGTAGTGTTAGTATTACTATTCCAGTGATTGAAAATAAAGATTTTGAATATCTGATATCTGCTTTACAAGAGAAAAACTGGTTAAGCTGACAGATTTACAGACACAGCTGTCTCATGTTAGGAGGAAGAACTTTAAAGCCCTTGTAATTTATGTCGATATTTTTACAGTGTTCATGTATTCTTGCATTAATTAAATTATTCTTATTGCCTTACCTTACATTTATCTCTCTGTATTGCAGAGTGGCGACTATATTAGGTGAAACAAAGAGCACATTTTTCATCTTTCTGCATCAGCAATTGCCTATTTCCGGTCACTTTTAAAACAACTGTGGCTAATGCATTAGTCATTATTAATCTGGTTAGAACTCAGTGCTGGCAGCAAGAACCTGTTTCTGATTGATGGCATCTGCATTGTTTTACAGTTCCGCGTTATGAATGATTGGAGGATAAAGGGAGATAGTGTGGAGTAATTACAGTGTTGAACCTGGAGCCCAGCGATCCAGGCTTGATGCCAATTCACGATATACCTGCAGAGGCATTAAAGCATTAAAGCTGGGTGCAAGAAAAGTACTGTAGACCCCCTGTTCTCCTATAAAAAATATTAATAAAGGACAACAAAAAAAGAGAACCATGAAGGCCAGACACATTACAATGTTCTACCTTATCAGCATGTTCTGCCAAAATGTAACTCAAGAAGCTGACACAAGTCAGAATTACTGCAGATACTTTAAAGGATCTACCAGACAAGAGAATATGCTAGTGGTTGCTTCCCTGAAGTCTGTAGGAACACATGACAGGTGTTAAGAAATTGCCTCACACCGCTACATCGGTAATATTCTTTTGGACCACACAGATGTAGTGCATCTTGTCTCAAAGTTATTTTTAACAATTGTTGCAAACTTTGCACAGGACCTGAGATCTCTGAGGAAGAAAAAGGCTCTGCCAATATCACCCCAGTGGTACCAGTACAGGCGGCAGGCTGACAACCTACTGCAGTGGCTTGATGACATTGAGAAAAGGGTAGCCAGTCTACCAGACCCCAAAGATGAACAAAAGACAAAGGTAATAAATGCATCTTTGTAATCAAGCAGGTACTGAAGAAAAATAAGTTGTCTATTTTGCATACTGTAGTTCTTTTAAAGAGTTAACGTGTTTGGTTAAAATGGCTGCACGGGAATATGATGGTGGTTCAATTTTTAATCTTTATATTAAGAAATCTGTATTAACATAATTAAACTGGTATCAACAGGACAACTGTGACGGATCACTTTTTTTTTTTTTTTTTTTTTACTAAGCTGTTTATTAAATTATGCACTGCCTAAAGGAAAAGTTGAGTTGTTTTGACTTTGTGTATCTTTGTTACAGATGAACAAATGAGCTTTCAGTAAAACAGAAGACCCCTTTGTCATGTTAGGAACTTCATCTGATCCCAAACATCTCTTGTCATGTTTCATAGTCACACCATTGTAGATTTATGCACGTATTTGTCAATGTCACCTTTTTTTAAAATGCATTTCACTGCCTCATTTTTTGCTTAATTTGATTTAAAAAGCTTTGTTCTAAAACTGTAAAAACAGAGCTTGACTAGCCATGTTAAAGTGGCAAGATAGGGACCCTTAGACGAAAGTCTTACTCTTTGATTTTTGACAGCATAAACCCAATACCCACATGTTACAAAAAAAAAATAAAAAGTATTTCATTGCACATCAAAGAAAAGCCCTAAAGCTTAAAATGTAGAAGCTCCCTTTCAGTTCTAATTGAGTTCTACATTTGAACCGACGCAATGACAAGTCTACAAGGGAGACAAGACCTTAAATGCTTTCTGTGTATGTGGAACAAACCTGTTTTAATTGTAACATTTACTGCATATATAAGGCGGAGACAAGTGCCTCCTGAAAGTTTTTTTTTTTTAATAATTATTTATTTGTTTGATTTCTCAGTTTTGCGTTTTGGTCTATTCAGCTAACTGCCTTGGGGCCCTGTATTGGTTTTGCTCACTAGGAGATTGATGCTGAACTGGAGGAGAAGAGAGAAGACCTGAATGCAGTCAACAGGCAGGCTCAAAGCTTGTCAAGGGATGGGGCTGCAAAGGCAGTGGAGCCGAGCTTGATCCAGCTCAACAAACGCTGGCAAGAAATAGAGAGCAAATTTGCTCAGTTCCGACGACTGAACTTTTCACAAATTGTGAGTTACCCCACCCCCTCGCAAACTGCACTGTTTGCAACTGCTACTAACCAAATGCCACTAACAGAGTGTGTGAGGTGAAACAAAAATTGCACTCTGGTTTATTCAGAGTATGCAGTTTAAATGTTACAACAGACTTCATTGTCCAACGGAACATAGGAAAAATAAGGATGGCAGATTTGAACTTTTTGCTTGGAATAAATATTGGTTTATGTTGCTTCATCAATTTGCCATTTACATCATACGTGCTGTGAAACATGTTTTTATTATGTATTACCCCCCCCCCCCCATCCTTGGTGGTGAAAGCTCATATTCTAGCCTCCCAGGAGACTATAGATTTGTAAATTAAAATGGCACAGTAACAAATATTTACAAAGCTGACACATGTCATTAGAAATGTATCAAACAAGCGTTTCATCTTATTAAACCATGTTTCAGCTGATTAAACACCAGTGCCTAGAACTTTCCCATATTAGATTTATTAAATCACTTCCAAACGTATTAGATTCTGAATTGAATTAATACAAATTGACTGCCAAGTTTATTTACGCATACATCTTTTTAAACATAACAGAATGGGCAAGGGACTTTCTTTTGTTAGAAAAAAAACGTGGGATTTATTTATACAGGTGTAATACAAATGTCACTTAAAATGAATTACAAGGCTAGAAGATATATTCTGAAATTGTACTCTTTTGGCATTGAGCTCTAAAGAGTTATTGATGTAGTAAAGTGTTTATTTTACTATTCTGGAAGAAATAAAAAATGATACCAAGTGCAAACAGCTGTAGGACTCTGCAGCCCAGTATCTGAGAAGTTCACTTGGCAAGGCTGCTACAGTATGTGGTGTCCACTATATAATACATCAAAGTGAGCTGAGAGCTAAACAGATTCTTTCTCTTACTTTTTTGTTTCTCTCTTTTAGACTTCACCCCTCTTATCTTTCCTATGACTCACAATTGTAATCCATTTCTTGTTTACAAATTGCAAATATACTGCATTAACAGAGTTTTCTAACAACACTTGATTTGACAAAAACAAACCCATGCAAGTGTTGCATAGATAGTCATATGTCACACAGGAAATCCAGTGTAATAATTGTTAAATGCATAGCTATGTACAGCAGTTGTAGGAAATACCACCCAACTGACAAGACAATTCAAAACAATTCTGAGATGTACCGGTAATGCTTGCATTTGGAAAGACAACTGTTCTACATTATCTGTGACACACATTGTTTTTTTTTTTTTCTGTCAGTGGGAAAGCCAACATAATTTCATAGGATTGTTTGATTAATTAATGAATTTATTTAATATATGGCAAAAACGTGTAATGCCCTGTGCTCATTTTTTCTCTCAGTTATTAGACTTACTATCAGATAGACATGTAACAAGTCGGCAAATGGTCAGGCAGGCAAAAGCACACAAATTGTTTGTAGATTTCAGTTATATTGCACACTTCTATTGCTAACCATTAAACAAACAGAATAATTAAACAAAAGACAGACGGTCTTTAGGCTTTAATACTGGGAAGACGCTGTTTTGGAATGGAGGGAGCCAGAAACCCATTTACATTCAAGATCTGCTTTATTCCTGCTAAACTAAGTCAAAATATAACAGTGTGACAGGGGACACCTTACACTGCCACAGGACGAGAAGACAAGCCGCTACCTGGCTTAATTATCCACCCCTGTTGGACAAGACATTAAGAGTAGGCTGCTTGCTGATTGCGCAGTAACGATTTATTGGACTTAAACTTACTGCTGTGTTAAACTGAGATTTAGGGTGATAATGAAAGAAATTCTAAGCCCTGCAAGTAAGACTTGAACCTTTAATTGTTTTTAATATGTACTGCTTCGGTGTCACAGTTCATTCCAATTAAGCAAAATAGTAAGAATATATTTATATTACTCTTGCATTGTTTAACCTCTGTGGTCTTCATTAGACAGTAGAAATATTTTATCTGGGGTAATGACAAACCAACAATTAAAAAAAAAAAAAAATTGACATGCAATAATGTGAACTGTTCATGCTGTTATTGCTTAAATGGACACATCTCCACAGCACATAATGTAATGTCTCTTTTTTAATGTATTTGTTTAAATTGGTTTTATGTAATGATACATTTAAATTAACACAAGAGGAACACCATTCTGACAGTGATCTTTGTCTTTAAAAACTAGCAAGAAGAATACAAATAATATTTTTAGCAACTTAATCATGCACTCCTGCTTCACTGTTGAATCACATTTACATACATTTGAGAGGCTGACCTTATTGCATACTGACACAAAACAAAGATTGACACTGGGAATAATTTAAAACTGTACTGGATAGTTATAGTCAGTACACTGAATTGAAGTCAGGTCATAAACAACCAGGGGGGTGCCATTCTCAAGCTTGCAAAGCATCTTTTAGAAACATTTTAGCGTGCTGCCACTCCCTCGAGAGGAAGCATGTGTAACATTAATTTTTATTATGACGCAGTTTTGTTATTAACACTGCTGCCCCATGCTGGGGTGATGGGTAATTGGATATAAGCTCAATAACTACTGTACTCGATCAAACAGATCTCTTTGATACAACTAATTGTGAAACAAGCATAGTGTTGTCCGGGGTTTGTGCTGGCCTGTAGCTTAAGCTCCAGGTCGTGTTAGCCATCTAATAACAACAAACAAGTATATTCTTTAGAAACAACAAACAAACAAAACACTTGCAATAACAGTACAATTCTCCATCCAGTTCAGCATTAACCATAACAAAGGAAAAGATCACCTCGCTATTTCCCCTTATATACTGTCAATCACGCCCCCTTGGTTAACGATTGCAACCACTCATCCAGTCTGCAGCTGCCACATCGTTTCCCTTCCGGGTTGATGATTTAATGTACTGTAGTTCCGCCCCCTTTCTAGATGGCCGACTTCCTCCTAACCCTGGGAATGAATTGTCTGGCCATCTAGTCCGTCCAGGACACTTTGTTCCCTTTGCACAGTACCCTCACAGGTGCAGGAGGGAGATTTATCACCAAGAATCATCCTGTCTCTCACAGTTACCTAGCCATGTTGTAGATGCAGACTCATTGGGAACCTTTAAGACCAGACAACGTTTTGGGTTCAGTCGGCTACTAGGAATGGGACAGCATTGATGGGCCAAATGTCTGCCTCTTGTGTGTAAATGTATCATGTTCTGGCTTACAGTAAAAAAAAAAAAAAAATCAAGGAAAATTATAATAACATGCATACTAATTTCCTCTCCATTCTTGGTAATCACTGGTGTCTCCCCTTATAATTCAGTCATAAACCAAAGTGCTGTGACATGTTTACTGAATATACCCAACAAAAAGAAGGAATGGACATGTGAATATTTGATATTTATAGCTGCCTGAAGTGTAACTTTTAACTCAGAAGAATGTAGATATTGCGTAGCATTGCCCATTCAGTGAATAATAAAAAAAAATATACTATTTCCATAAATAAACCCTATCAGTATGGTGCCATATAAATCATTAACCACTTTACAGGAAGATATTTCAGTTGCATCTGGTTTTTGACCACCTTTGCTTGAAATTTAACATAAAATATACCAACCGTGCAATAATGAAGATTTCTGTATCTTCACAATGTTGTAACAGAAGGTTGTTACAAAAAAGTTATTTAATCATTTCTCAGACATACTGTTGTCATTTGTTACAAGCCACGTATTGGAAAAGAAACAAAATTTAATGATATGACCACCATGAGTGAAACCTGTGTGTTCTTTTTCAATCCCATTCTTGTTGAGAAGAAGCACTTCTGGCTAGTACAACATATTCCCAATAAAGCTGTGACATACGTGCAAATCAGTTCAAAACAATTCTTTGACATTAAACACAGCATTCCATTTAATGTGAAGGCAAAATGAAAAAGAAGCTAGCTGATGGAGCAAAGCAGGGACAAACAATGTGGGTCGATATTAGTGGCAGTCTTAATTTGCCACATTTTTGTCCAAAGGAAGCAAGTAGTGTATCGACTGCAATATTGAGGTTTTAGCAATACAGTAAAAATGGGCATAAGCTCTATATAGCATAACAAATATTTTATGGTTTGCTACGAGTTAGCCTTCGCTTTTAAACAAGCTATATAAAAAATGTAGTTAGAACCTCAAACTATAATTTTATTGGGGTTTTCTCTGACAGCAGTAAGATAGAAGGAAAAACATGTTGGTCCCTTCAACATGCAGACATTTTTTTTGTTTTTTTTGGCCTAGAATTAATCCTTGTAGATGGACTGCTATAAACTTAGTGAGAAATGCCTGCAAGATAAATGTCCCTTGTAGCGCTGAAAGAGCAATATTAGGATATACATGGGGTGCTAATTATCTGAAGCTGCGCCATTAAAGAAAGTGTAAGGTAAAATGGAAATGAAGGTCATACTGACCAAGGTTATTGATTTGTCAGAGCAGATAATTCCTTACAGTTACACTGACGAAAAAATGTAAGTAACTTAAACGTGTATTTGTATTTATTATTTTTGTCATTTAGCAGACATTTTTTATCCAAAGAGACTTACACCTGGGGTGAATTGTGCATCACAACTGCTGCTTATTTGTGATGTTGCTTCCCTGTGGCAAATGTTTTTTTTTTTTGTGATTTCAAAATTGCTCAGTTGCCTTCTCCAGTTATTAAAACCTACTGAGATGAAGGCTTGTTCATTGAAAATGTAAATATATGCTGCTTCTCACACAAATAACATCATTTACAAATAACTTTATTTTTCCCTTCATCACAGATTTGAGCCAGTTGTATGTTTTAATTCATTGCTTTCAAAAATGTCGTTTTTTTCCCCACGGTAGCATGTTCGGTACTTGTTTTTGATTCCTAATGTTTCAGAAACATTAGCAGTAGTGCATGGAAGAGACTGATCTGGTTTGTTCAAGTCATTAGATTTGTGCCAAGATTCACAAGTTATCCATGTATCCATATCTTCTGGATAACATCTTAAATTAAAATAAGTAACTTAGTTAATGAAACTTGAACCTAACTTTAAAACTAATTAATACACTAAAGTTCTGCTGTAGCCTACTCCACAAGTATGTCTCTTCACAGGGTAATGTTTTTCATTTGAAATAATCGCATGATCAATCTACCCACGCTTTTGCGTACCTTCATAGTAGTTAATGGTATCGCTGTGTTTATGTAACTATTAGTACAGTATCATGTACTCCATGTACATAGACTTTACTTTGGGGGTAATGTGTCCCCTCAAAATAAATATTGGAGGAGCAAATGCCCCTTTGCCCCCTCTAACTCACCGTTTATGGTCAGCACTCTGATGCCATAATTGATTCCAAATACATATTGCGTAAATTCACGCACAGAACTTTACTTTTTTATAAATGGTAGGCCAATATCCCCACACCTACTTGAGGCACCACCTCGTGTGAGTTATGGGTCTTACCCATTGGAGAAGATAACCCCCCACCACACACACACATGCAGACCATGATGTATTCTCAGTATATAATTTTCCTTCTTATTTTTACCTTCACTGCAAGTAAAACACACATGGCATATTTTTATATACAAGAACAATGGGCACTCCCTCCTCCTTTATTCCAGAGGTACATTTTGATGTAATTCCTTATTTATTAGACAGTCTACAATGCTCAGAGAAGACCAGCTAAGTGAAAAATATGCAGTGTGTTACCACACAGGTTCTACTCAGTATTGATTCACACCTACACAATATTAATGTTCATATCACACAGGTACAATGCAGAATGTCACACTGATGGTTTTTCAATTATAGCGCTGTTATCCTTGCGGTTACCAAGTACCAAAGAACAAAAACTAACAACAACTGTTAAGATACATTTAAACAGTTGTCTATCTATCTATCCATCTTTCTATCTATCTATCTATCTATCTATCTATCTATCTATCTATCTATCTGTCTATCTATCTATCTCTATGTCATGTATTGTTTATCATGCTCTCATTGTGTGCAATACTTTATGCATCAATATATCATTTTTTTTAGGCCCATCATATACTTTGTTGTCATTACCCTTAAAGTTATTAGAATGCATGGCACATGCATAATAATGAGAAAACATTTTTGCCTGGTGAGTATTTCACTGGACCATGTTTACCATGCATGGAATATTAACCATTTGATTTTAGTCACTGTGTTTGAACATTCTTAGCTTGAGAAATAAAGCAAACCCATCTAAGCTGTTGATTTTGAAAGAAAACCTACTTTTGTTATGTATCTACACCAGCAAACGGTTTTCGAAGAGACGACTGTTGTGACGACTGAAAGGGTGACTGAGGAGACCTCTCATATATCATCTGAGTACCTAGCAGAGATACGCTGGCTGCTCCACTCCATAGCTGAGGTGGAATTTCTCCTCAACTCTCCTGAGTACTGGGCTGGAAACTTCCACAACTTCTCAAATCAAGAAGACTGTCTGAAGGTAAGTGCAAACAGATTCCGAGGAAGATCTATAATATGTGATGCGTGAACTGTTGCATGCTTCAAAATCCTCTCATAAGGGTGCAGCAATTTATCGATGCATCGATTATTGATCATCAGTCCTTAAATTTTCCGAGCTTTGATTACATATTGGTGAATCAATGCATTAAATTAGAAACCAATCTGAAGTCTCCTGTTGCCCGTTTGCATTAAAACCTTGAGTGTGTGAAAGTGTGCTTCTTTTAGTGCTAGTACGGCAGATTAGCGCGTTGCTAGGATACACACTTTAGGCCTCTACATTCATGTTGGACAAACCAAATCAGAAGTAGACCTATTCAAGTTTTCTTGATTTAAAAATTAATGCAATATCATCTTTTGTTTCAAAGCATGTTGTGTTATGTTTAATACGATAGATTAAGTCAGAATTTGTGAGATAAATTCAAATGTTTTGCTTTTGGACATAAAATATTAACAGTAATGAACAAATATAGTACAGATAGGCATCACATCTGTTAATATAGTCATTTTTTATTATTATTACAATGTTAGAGGGACATCTGATGCGAACACACGCATAAACTTTTCAGTTGTTAAAAACTCAAGTCCTTTCTATTTCTTTTTTTATAATCGGAAGTGTTCTAATTTGAATATAAGTTGTGCCTTTTTGTTGAACTATTATGCACAATTATGTTTTTAATTATTGGATCTTCTGTTAAAAAAGCTAGTGATTGTTCTTTATTTTGAAAAATAAAATGTCACTCTTGATAATCGCTGCTAAATATCTATATGATAATCGAATACAAAATTAGGGTGCCAATTGCACCACTAAGTAACATGCATTTTTTTCATCAAATGTGCAATATACATACACTGGTGCATGCTTTAGAAACAAAAATCACTGCAATCCTTTTATTGTGTTTAACTGGCTGGTAAAGGGCAAAATACACCATTTATATTAATGTTTGACCAAACGACCAAAACTTCCCTTGCTATTAAGATATAAAATGCATTTAGATTCTCTATGCTATAGGTCAGGCTCACTCCCATTATCTGGCTGCAATCAGATCTGGTGAGTAAGGCTGATGTACAGCGCTGAAACTGTTTTCACACCTCAACGTATGTGCCCTGCCCAAACCTGTGCTTGCCAAAACACACTTGGCCACAAGACATATGTTTTGCTCCCACCCCCTCAGGGGCTGTGTACTAAGCTATTGCAACTCGTGGAACTATGTGTGCTCTCATAGAATGCAATAACCTTTTATTTTTGTAAATGTATTTGTACTTGGAAATGTAGTCAGCTGGGCTGAGAAAGTAGTTTGTCAGTCTTGTTTAAACTTCATTTTTACCTTTGAGTCTGTTATTTCCATTCCCCTCTGGGCTGAACTGATCTGGAATCACCTGATTTGACAGCTGCACTGATTTTGTGTCAAGAGAGTCCAGGTGGTCTTTTAGCCTGGTCCCCGGTGTACATCAGCATTCATCACAAAACCTGGGCTGGCAGAGGCCCTGAAGAGAATAAATGCAGACACTGACATCCCCTCATGCTGATAGAAGGTTCCGCAGGTCAAGGTTGAAACTGACTGGCAGGAACTCGGAGAAAGCTCGGCTCTCTGCCCTGATATTCTTTATTGCAGAGAAGGATAAACAGAGAGTCTCACTGTGCTGTCTAGCCTGTTATAACCAAACAGCTACATGTTCTGTTTTGCTTATTGGTTATTGTATAAATATATGTGTATACAGTGAAGAACAAAAGTCACTTTTTGTCTTCCGCCTTCTTCAGACAGCATGGTAGAAATAGCTAGGCATACTGATGCTGTTGTTTGAAAGTTGCTCAGTGACTGTCTGTACAGGTGCATGTTCTAAGAATCCTATCCTAAAAGGATGCACCATCTTCCAGTTTCACTAAATATGCAATCGTTATAGCTTTTGTTTTCTCCAGGTTTATTGGACATCCAGGAGAGATGCAGTTGTAGATGTCAAGTCATTTAGGCTTGCAGGCAGAGTATCCACAGTGCCTGCCTAATTAAAACATTTCATTTTCTTTGTTTTTGAATAATATAGGCTAATCTCTGCATTATGAGCATTGAAATGATTATATAGTCTTTAATTAATACAGATCACAAAATGATTTCCTCCTATTATATAGTAAAAATATGAATTGCCATTCCATATTTTATGTAAGCTGTGCATAATTAAAGGATTTATTTGTGTAATAGTTGCTTTTTATATAGACATTTCACTTATACATTTGAGCCTTTTTTATACTTTACATTTTAAGAACTAGAAAGGTCAGAAGAAGCTGTGACCCAGGAAACTGATAGTCAGCTACTGAAGGGTCTTCTATTAGTCTCCCCTACGATGAACACCCATGCTGCCCTGGCGTGATTCACATCCATAACTAATCACTTGTTCTCCCACATATATCTGATATGATTGTAGCTGACACCAACTTTAATGATATTGATCACTGTGGTTACAAGTAAGTATTGCCGTTGGTTTAATTTAGCTGAACTATTAAATTGTCATGAGATGCAGTAGCAGGCACAATTCCATCGCCTCTCAAAATAAATCTATGGCAACAAGCAAATGGGCCTTGTGCGTTCATGTGCTCTGGGAGAGGGGGGTGTGTTTGATCATAGCCTCTAATGAATATTTATTTCCTCGTAAAATCATTCATCATTGTCGTTATCCAGCAGTAATGGTAGGAAAACCGCATAAATCGTGGTCGATTTTTTTTTTCTTAGTCCCTGACTGATTTACATAAGTCAAATTGTAAAAGCATGCTGTGTGGTGTTATTGTTTAATAGCTTATCTTTTAATAATAATAATAATAATAATAATAATAATGCAACTATTTTTAACAGCACTGTAACATAGTAGGCTAGTGGTATTATCGTGTGCAGAATATTAAAAGGGTGTAGCAATAATTTGATGATGATAATGATCATTATTTATCTATCTATGTATATCTGGTGCCTGAGCCAACATTTTATTTGCTGCTTGTTTATTTTTGTATGTATGCAAGTTAGGCATGATACTAGCTAAATCGATTAAAACAGAGTTCTCCTTGCTTGCATTGTCTCAGTAAGGTTTTGATTTGCTGCATTAGCATGCCGTATGTGAACCCTTCTGCTGTTTTTATTATATTATGTTGTTGCACTGTATACATTTAAGAAATGAGAAACTACTGTGGTTTGTATATTTGAATAGCATTTTATGAACTTACTACAATATAGTTTTAGACAGCTGTAAAATATGTAAATAAATAAAATATAAATGAGTATGATTGCTCAAGGTTATAGCCAGCTAGACTTCAATATAGATGTGACTGAAACTCTTACAAATTTGACCAGCTTGTAGGAAGAACATGAAAAAAATGATCTAAATGATGTGGCACGCTAAAAGACGACCTCTTTCACTGTGGCACTGTGGAGCCTGGTGATGTAGGTAGCAGTTGGTAGTATACAGCAGGAAGCAGCAGGTGTAGTGTACTGATAATGAAGGAAAGCAGCAGGAACACAAGAGGTGGAGGTGGAGGAAGCGCATTACATTTATATTATATGAGTCAAACCACCGCTGATCCACATATAGGGGTGGGTCACAATTCCCATTCAGTAGCAATAATCGTTATATATATATATATATATATATATATATATATATATATATATATAATTAATCCATAACTCTGCATTGAGACGTGCAGGGCTCCCGTAGGAAATCCCGCATAAGCTGTGGGAATATTTTCAAGAAGTCGAAGGGGCCAGGCAGACAAACAACCAGACAGTCAACATCAGTTATTATGAACCGCATACAACTCTCTGCAGATAACACAAGAGACATGCATCTACACTGCATAAGGATGTATATTTACAGAACGCATATCTGTGCTATCTGCCAACATAGTCCTAAAATACTGGTGAATACAGAACATACTGGTATTACAGCACAACGTACATAGCCCAACTGACGATGAGGCCATCCATCTCATTAACCTGAATTCTGTTGCTCATCCAGTTTGTCACTGAAAAACTCTTGGCTGATTCGTGTTGTTGGTGCTGTCCTCAAACTGACACGACAGGGCATATTCTTCTCGCCCATGTAAACAGTTTCATAACAGTATACGTCATACACTTCAATTTTTGCAGGTGACAGTATCATTGTGGAATACATCTGTTGCATGGGTGTCCTGTTCTTAAAGCGCTTCCATTCCCCCTATCCATGTTACTATGAATGCTAATGCCAACCCCTTCCTCCCTTGCAAAAGACTGTATTATGCCATTGAACATCTACAATTCCATACAACTGAACGTTATGCTAGGACATAGATTCATATTACAGCACTATTGGTAGTCCTTCTGTGGTGCACCTGTGTCTTACGATTGACCATACATATACACTGCACCTCATGTTGCCCTGCATGCAGTTCCCCACCCCCAACCAACAAACTGTTGCACATCAAACATGTGGTTGCCACACTAGACATTGATCAAGGCACTGGAATTCATAGAGATACAGTGTGGCATTAGTGCCACTATTATGCACCTGTCTCCTACTAAACCTGCATAAGCAGTGCCCAGATATATACGACCCCCCAACACACAGGCATGGCAGTAGACCTCATACACCATGATGATGGATGTCTCTTGTGTCATCTGCAGAGAGTTGAATGTTCGTCTTAACTGATGATGGCTGTCTGTGGTTGCTTGTGTTGCCTTGCCTCTTCCTGTAACAGAGTGGGAGGGAATGCAGAGTTAGGGTTAAAAACCCTAACATCGCATTTCCCTACTTTCGTTGTTTTAATATCATCCCTAACTGATGCATTAACAAAGTTTTTTTTGCAAATAATTTCCTTCCTTTTTGAATTTTTTTGAAAATTTTTATAGCTAGAAAGCCTGTATTATAGAGCACAAAAAGTAAAGCTGGCTATATTTGTAAACTTGATTAAACACGTCACAGACAGATATAGAGGTATATGTTAAACACTGACACACAGCGCTATGATTTACTGGGCCCTGGTGCAAGACTGAACGCCCCCCCTCCACAAAGAAAAAAAAAGGCACAGAACCTAAAGAAAACCTTTTGAAAATGAATACATCAGAAGCTAAATCTGAATCGGTCAGAAACGTATTATTTTTCAGCAGAACGTGTTCTAACATTATTTTAAGATGACTGAACAAGACAGTAATCAATCAAGTAACAGTATATCCAAACATTTTAATAAATCAGTTGTGTAACAAGATGAATCAATTTGATTAATAACTCGATTTAGTTAATATTGAAACATATTAATAGCTTCAAATTAGTCACAAAATGCATTAAAACATATTAATCATAGGCATTAATTGGATTTTTAAGTTAATGTTATCAAGTACAGGAGTTAATACAAAAACATTTCTACAAAAAAAAAAAAAAACATGTCCATGTCAAAACCTAGCTCACAGTACAGGTGCATTCATTACAACTCATTTGTGAAAACATCTTTCTATGAATACACTTAACAAATATCCCAAAGGCATCTATTTATTTATTTTTTTTTTAAATACTGAATTTTGACCATCTGTTAGTAATGTTCACAGTTGATTTTGTGAGGCAGGCAGACTCCGACACGTTCAGCTTGTTCGATGTGGAACATAAACCGATTTTAGCTATTTGGCTGACCGCGATTTGGGAATGGTGTTTGTGCATTGTGGAGATTTTGTTTCAGACAAAAAGTTCCAAGCAGTAGTTACAGCATATGTAATAAACTATACGGTTACATTAATATATCTCGCTATACAGCACAGACCATTGTAAATTGAGGCTATGTTTATTGTATTTTGCCAGTATTGTATGTACAGTTGTACTTTATTAGAATACAGTTTTGCATCTCCCTATATAATTAAATCATTTTGCATCACAGAGTCAAATGAAGCCTGTGAAGTAATGCTATGTTAACATACTGAATTACATACCGCTTTGTAGTTTCCATACTTTACCATAATCATAAGAATATTTAATATATAAAATTTTGTACACTTAGCATTTTGGATGTTCGCACATGAACAAAAACTAAAATTATGCTAGTATAAATGTATAGTTAATATATAAAAAAAGTTTTCACCAGTTTTCAATCCACTGATCTTAGGCAAAGGTGCTAACCTCTACACTACAGACACCAGCTTCATGCCCGCCTCTTATTATTAGCCAAGGACCTAGCGGCGGTTTTTGGTTGTTTTTTGGTTTTTCACTTGTTTTCATATTCCAGTGTGTGTTTCTAACTCAAACAGAGGCTTAGATATCAACAATTAAAATGGAAGGGAGGTGCCTCGCACTGCTGCCACGGGAAGTGCTGTCTGTCTCGGGCAAACCTATCATGAGGACTCGGTGGTGGCTGTTCACATTCAGTATTTCACGAGAAAGAAAGAACCTCATGAAAGAAAACCCCCCTCACAACAAAAGAAATTACATTCTAAAGATTTTGAAATATCAAATAAACACATGTCCTACTCACAAAATGAAAAGATAATGTTAGTCCATCAAATGGAGTCCCAAATATATGCAGACATGTTGTGGTTTACTAAAGATGTGATATTTCAGGCAGTTTCAGTGTTTTTTTTGTTTTTTTTTTAAACTGAAGAAATGTCCGCCTCACGAACAAAGATTTTTTTTCTGACGAAAGAAGATAAGACCCTCGCGAAAAAGGAACATTTGTTGTGAGGCCAATTCCTTTTTCAAGCTCAAACATCATACAGCAAGAGCTGTACTGAGCATGCTCAGAAACAAAATTTAAAATCCCTATAACTCAGGAACAAATTAATATTTTTTCACCAAACCAAAGAAAAGGCACTATTCTGGGCCAATCCCCTTGTACCCTAAAATTTTCAAACACAAATTCCAAACCGTTTTGGAGCTGGAGACTGAAAAAAACCCCAGCAAAAAACCCAGAAATGTTGTACCATCTGGATCTCGAAATTCACATATCCGAGCACATACCGCACCACCATAATATATACTGTAGGGAGGAGCTGTGTTAGCGAATCTGCTGATGTTGCACTTTCAGCACCACACATCTCAGACACTCTTTGAAATACATACTTTATTATTTCAAGCATCTATAAATACTTTACCAGAATCTTCTAGACAAAGTGGCAGGTTAATGCACTATGCTGTGCCACGAGGGCTTACATTTAATAATGTAACAGCTTTTATTGTAGGATACTCTCCCTGACCATGTATCTGAACCCCACTGTCCGCAGAATGTCCTCTGCTCCATCACCTCACTTTATTAACACACTTAATTGTCAATCCCAGTCTGTTGAAAAGTCAATTACATTTGGAAGTGCTTGAACTCATTTCACATTCAAGCCCTTATGGCGCTGATGAATATTTGTATTATTGCAGTTGAGTTGTATTCAGGAATACATAAATACAGTAATATTAAGGGCACATATCTGTTCCCTTTAAAACATGATTAATAAATGCATACATATGTAAACCCTTTTCAAGGATTATTTTAAAAATGGAGATCCCAGGCCTGAAGCATGTAAAAAAGTCCATAAAAATTAATTGTATTGTTATCAGTGCAAACAAAGACATTAGGATTGCACGATACAGTTATACATTGGTTTGTAAGAATTTATAGAAATGCTGTACACACACAAGGGAAAAAAGGAGGATAGGGAGAGGAACTGATTTTTTTTCAGAAATAATATAGTTTTATGCTGCTCTGTTACTTTTCAATACCAATTTCAAACCTCACAGATTTCTTCACATTTTTGTTGTTTATAGAAAATGTTTTTCTCCTCAAGGCCTTCATGATTAAAGTTTGTTTTTTTAACTTAAATGGAAGCTTACTTAACCGCAATTTTCCAAGTTTTTACATTTTTATTTTTATTATTATTATTTGCCCAAAGCAGTTTTGTTCTGCTGTTAATTTGCATTGGAAAAGATCAAACTTTACACATTTTCACTCAATATTAATTTTAATGATTGAGCATGAAATCTCTGACATTGGCCTACATATATCCATAGTCAGTAAACTCTGCGTTCCTCCTTTCTGTACAAATAGTAAATAACCAATAAATTAATTCAGTATTTTAATGCCCACATCCTTCCTAATGTATGCTGGTGCTGTTTGGATGCTGTCTTTTTCCCTGCTGCTTTGATCTAGGACTTCACAGAAAAGGTATATTTGTGGACACAGTGGGCTAAAACTTCCAAGGAAATAAATTATATACCATCCATCCACTGTAGACACCAGCTGCTCAGTGATTTGCAAAATCTGGAATTACTTAGATTTACTCACTTTAACACCAAGGGGTAGATGTACTAAGATGGGACAGTTGCAGTGCAAACATACCGCAGTTTGCATTTTCGTTACAACAATTTGCAAAGTGCACATTTTGTCGTATGTACTAAGAAAAAATATGTTAATGAAGAGAGCAGCAATGTACTAATTTAAATGTTATTTGTGTCAAATTAGTGAGATCAAGAGATCTAGCGAGAGTAGTGCGACATTTTTTCAAGTAAAATAGCGGCAGTTGAATTGTGATTTACTGCAGCAGAGAGTGCCCGAAGGATAACATCTACATGCAAGGGTACAAGAATCAAAGTAACATTGTTTTTGTTAAATGTAAACATCATCTGTACAATGCATTCTGTTTCCATCCTCATTTTACCTATTTTAGTAAAAAATGAAAGGCAGTTTAATCCCATCAGATTCTATAGTAGGGCTCCCACCTTCACCCCAAAAAAGCTTTTCATAATCATACAGTAGCCCCTCGCTAAACCGGACGTGTTTGTCCGACCCGACATAAAGAGATGCCGGGTTTAAAAAAGGTGTACAAAGCGAATTAAAGAGTTTAAATTGAAACTAAATGATTTTAGGCTTTTTTTTAATATTATTATTATTATTATTATTATTATTATTATTATTATTATTATTATTATTTATTACTTTGTCTACTTAGTAGCCTAGACAATTAACACAGAATAGATCATGGTCCTATACAGATGCTCAGAATGAAAAAAACTATTTGGCATCAAACCCACCTAGTTTGTCCACCACCTGGGCATATGGACGGGGCAGGAGACCCCCATAACTGATTGTATTAAGAGAAACTACTGGGGCAGAGATGGGGGATGTGGAGGGATGCGAATGAATCAAATGCAAGAGAGGCGATGTTTTTGATAGGTTACGTTGAGATAACAAAATGTGTAGGGGCCATCCCTCCTTCTGAACTTTAGTTTTTAAACATAATTTGTCAGATTTTACCCTTTTAAAAAATATTCAGTGTTGCGATATTGTCTGATTTGTTCTTGGATGGCAAGTTGAAGGTTCTTTTGACAGCACTGGCAACCTTACCATTTAAGAATAACCTTTTGCTGTAGTGTGAATGAAGAAAAGTTGTTTCTATAAATTATAAATCAGTTACTATGGTGAGAATATGAATGTGTTTCTGTTAACTTATTTTGACTGTATTTGTTCCACTTGCATGTGCAAATTCAAGGTTAAAAGCTGGAACTAATCTTGAACAAAGATCTGTGAGACTGAATGGTACAACACAAAACATAGTAGTTTGTCATAAACTAAACCCCAGCCACTGTAAAATCAATCTTTTATTTTTTCTCTGTGCATTTAGTTAAGAAGTGAGGTTCAAATTTTTTCAGACCTGACTCATTTTCTTACTTCAGTTCTGACTGTTATAAATGAGACACATTTGCTAGCACTTAATATGTGAAGTGAAGGACATTGGCTACAGGAAGTGAATCAATCACTTAATTTCATCCGACAGAGCAGAATGGATACTTTATATAATTTGTCCCTCTACAGAACGACTATTATGTGTGTCTTTCATAAGATTATATTAGACTAGCAGAGAAATAGGGTAAAGAGTTGAAGTTTAAGTCAATTTCACAGTTTCCTCTGTAGGGAATGACTGTTATAAGATGAAGTGCTCAGCACAGTTATTTATTGATCAGTGTAATTTAAAGTAATCATGTTAATTGTGAGTCTGTTTAATCAGTGGGACTATTTGTGACAGTGTGAGTGTGATAGCCTGCTATGTAGCTGGGTAAATTCAGTAGCAGTTTCTGAATGTTGTCATACAGAATATAACTTTTGTGCTAATGATAGTAATAGTGCCTGTGAAAGGGTAGCATGGTGGATGTAGGCTTTAAACCTGGCAGGAAGGAGACCCAGAAGAGGAAGGCTGCAGTTTTAAGTGTCGGAGTGCACTTTTATTAACAAGCAGAAAATAAAAACAAAAGGTTTACACAAAATAACAAGTCAACCTGGGCAATGGCCTTCACTGCATTGCAAAAACACTGTTTACAAACTCACCCTAAACTCCTCCCCCAAACAAGTTTTGCTTCCTTTTATACCATGTCACTGGGACTTGATTGATGATCAATTATTCAGTCAATATCCAGCCACATTCCACATGTGGATTTGGCAGGGACACAATTAACCCTATCCCTGCCAAACTTAAATCAAGATACACTGTTTATGTGTGGGTCTTCTGCTTTGTCCCAGTTACACACACACATACCTCAATGGATACTGAAATTGTAAAACCTTAAATTGTGACATACAGTGGTAGGTATGTACTACAGTATATGCAGTTCTCACAATACACAACAGTGTAAAAAGTGAAGCAAACAGAAATAAGTTTTACTGACAATTATAGAGAATTAAAGTAAATTATAGGAACCGTTCTTGCAAAGACAGTACTCATGCCACCCTTAAGGAACTGCACAACTAAAGCCAGTGCCTGTGTGAATGCCTATGTGATAAATGGCTATGGTCCGATGAGTCGCTGACTGTGTGTTGAAGACAGTAATCTTTGAGAATGCTGCAATAATTAATTATAAAGGAGATCATAACTATTGAGCATTGGTACAGTATGGAAGTCTTTATATCCGAACTGGAAATGACTCAGTCTTGATGGTAGAGTGCCAGTGGGAGAGTAGATATATCTGACCAGGTCAGAAATGAATCTCCATCAGGAGCTCATTTTGGTGCTCAGACTCATAACTCATTTCCGAGGGATATTGCTAGCAGTGCAAGGCTTTATCATTATTGTGTTAGCAAAACTCCCAGAGCAACTTTAAAACAGTTTATTTATTTTTTTATTATTATTACTGGACTCTGGCCTTCAAAGCTATTGCTGCCTCTCATCTTGACCATAGACGGATGATATTTGAGCAGAAGCATATTTGGCAGAGATGATTAAAGTCATAGGGGCTGTCAGAAGGCATGCATGGAAGCTCATTGATCATATTAGCAGGTGTACGTTGTATTCATTATCTGTGCATATTGGATGTAATATCTTTTCCCGAAAGCAGTGTTCAAAAAGAATAATCGCTTTTTTCAACATAGTTTAACTATTTCCCTGTTGTCATGGGCTTATCATGTCCCTGGCAGAAGGCCACTATAAAACAACCCAGCATTATTACTTCTACTGTCTTTGTGTTACCAGGCAATTGTTTATTGTCAACACCACTTTTTGATGTGACTAATTTAATTCTGAAAGGGTACACCTTGTATTTTACTGTATGTTTTGTATGTATTTGCTGTACATGTACTATAACATTTTCTTGTTGAAAAGGGAGTTACTCATGATATCCCAGTTGTTAACAATTGTTTCTGAATTTTTTTTATTTTTTATTTTTATTTAATCCTGCTCGGATTAACTCTTATCTCCCTCATTTCATCAGAATGTGAAATACAACCTGGGGCAGCTGTCCAGTCGGGTGGAGGGTGTCCACAGTAAGAAAGCAGCAGGCCTTCAGAGTGCCTCACCCGTGGAAACCGAGCAGATCCAAGAGGCCCTGAGTCAGCTGGATGTAAACTGGGAAAAACTTAACAAGTTGTACAAGGACCGTCATGCGTGAGTAATACCATGGAGTTATTTAAGCAATAATACACGACAGGGTTTGTGTTATCATGAGATATCACCATGCCTTGGTTGCTTTGTGAGGCACAAGACAAAGCCGAGTGCCTTCAACCCCCAAGAAGTGGTGATATCTCATGATAACACACAGACCCTGGAGTATATTATTGTTTTTATTAAATTGGTCTATGAGTGTGTTGTTGATAAATAAAGAAGACTTTAAACTTTTTAAAAATATTTTATTTATTTGTGTAACCTTTCATTGAGAGAGAAAGTAGTACCACAGTAACTAACATTGTTAGCTTAACAATAAAACATTTGATTTTAAACTGTTTTCTATAATATTTTATTTTGGGGGCTTCGATAATAGTTTAATTAGTTAATTAATTAGTACTCGATAATAGTCTTGTTTAAGCTGTAGATATTGAACTGGATGTTGCCATTCATTGCTTCAACATGTGCGTCTGGGTTTTGTCCAGTAGACGGAGGAGCTGCTGTTGTGATGTTTTGTTTTTAAATCAATGTCAATGTTCTTTTCAGTTAGCCAGTCATGGAAAACTTTTATAACCGATTTCATTTTTTTCATTCATTTCTAGATTGTCTAAATCTGCTTCCTTTACCTCAGTATGGCGAGATGTTGACATTTTCTTTTCTTTTTCAATGTTTTCAGCTGCAGAACTTTTGTAGTTAATCTCACAGATTGCTGTCATATTGCCTGACTCGAGTGGTTTTGTTTACCCAGGCGTACAGCTACAGTTGGCGTATTGATTTTGTTTACTGGGATGAGGCTACTTCAGAGAAAGAAGTTCTGCACTGTTGTGTAATCACCAGATATCTAACGGCTAGGGAGAAGGCCTCAGCCAATCAGAATCTAGTATTTTAGCCAATCGTTTCTACCCATTTAATAAGAATTAATATTCAATGCAGTTGCTGTTATCTGCAAGATATTGCAAAAGACATTATCTACAAGTTGTACCAGCTGCAGAGGATATTAATGCTATTATAAACAAAAAAAAATTGTGAACAAAGATCTTTTTAAGAAGTGTTTTTAAGTTATTGTTTGAAGAGGATTGATTAGGATGCTTTTTAAAGCAAGTTTCAATAAGTCCCATTCGCTTTAGAGGACATCAACTTGTGAGATTATGACTGATCTACTTGGAACCTGACCGAGATCCATGAGGTTTATTAATTACGGTTGGCTAACTCTGGAGTGAGTGCAAGAGATGAGACACGGGAGGTTTGGAAATGCAAAACGGTGAGATCCGTGTCCTCTTTGTCTTCCTCTCTAACCCTTTTAAAAAATGCTTATTTCTTTAGAGTAGAAATTTGTCTGTTAGCCTCATTGTTGTAGTGTAAACAAAGATCAGAATTCAGAACTCCAGAGAATGTCCTCTGTGACCTTCGCTGTGCAGCACATTGCAGGGGAAACCAGCTGCTCATTGGAATAGAGACTGCATTAAACACAGCATTTTATTAAAGGAGACAAAAAGAATATATAACAATCTATTTAAAAAAACTACTGATTACTTACCATGCTGTCTAGCCTTATATTCTATTAGTATACTATAGCTCTTGCAGTATCTTGCAATTCGTCTGCACAGGCTGTATTAAAGGGCAACTTGGTAGGGTCAGATATACTAGTTACCTTAACTAATGATTCTTGTTTAACTGTATAGCATTTCTTTTTTCAGTTATCTGATCCATATGGGCCACATGGGTGCTTTTTACTTCTGTATTAAAAAGTCACCATGATTGGCTGAAATAGAAAGTCATGTACCTAAGCATTTTAAGCAACAAGAAGAATAAGTCAGTTGACTGTGATACTGTATTTTAGACCCATATCAAGTGTCTCTTTAAGCCTTCAGCCTTGGACATAAACACTACCTATTCATGTGTGTCGTACCTTGATGTTTATCTTCTCCCCCTTTTCCTTGTGAATAGGAAGTTATGTTTGGAAGAAATGTTTACTTTTATATAGTGCCTTTCATAGTGTACCACCATGACAAAAAGCACTTTACAAGATATGAGACTAGGGTCTGTGAACTATGCATCAGCTGCAGAGTCACTTACAACAACATCTCACCTGAAAGACAGAACACAAGGAGGTTAAGTGACTTGCTCAGGGTCACACAATGAGTCAGTGGCTGAGCTGAGATTTGAACTGGGGACCTCCTGGTTATAAGCCTGTTTCTTTAACCACTGGACCACACAGCATAGTCCTGACCTAAATTTCAGCTGTCTCTTTGTTTTTAAATCATAACTTATAAGGAGGCATTTCTTGACATCAAATGGTAACACTTATAATGCTGCTGATAGATACTTGTCCTTAGATGCCTGTTCTTCCTCGCCTTGTTGGGCCATTGAAGGCTCCCATGAAAGGCAGCTTGTAACAATGTTTCAACCAAAAAATAATTTGAGAGCTGCCAGATTTTTAAAATGTAATTGGGATCCATAAAACGTTAACGCCTGGAATTGGTGCTACTTGAAAGAGGTTTTCATTTTGCATCACCATCTTATTATATCATCTTAATATTGTTCAGTGTTGAAAATTAGCCGACAGAGTTCTGCTGACTCATGATGCCTCTGGTTTGATACTCAAAGTTTCAAGTACTGTACCAAAGTACGTGTTTGGCTTTACAATTTGTAATGCAAATGTAATCGTGGTGTAGGGGCCTCACCATCTCAAGGGTGGCTCTCAGCAAGATGGAGGGGGTCCCCTGGTCAAGGCCTACAAAACCACTCAAGCACAATCCTTTGAGGCTTTCTGCAGACATGGCTCCTGTCCAGCGAATATTTGCTATATACAGAATTAAAAATGTGAAATAAAAGTAGTTTTAGGAAACGTAAATTTCATGGGAAAGAAACAGTTTGCATCTAAGTCAGTTTGCATCAAACAGCCAAGTCGTCCAGTCATCAATAGAACCAGAATTTATGTGACAAGTGTAATACCCAGGTAATAAAAGAGAATCACGTTAAATTATTTCCTACAAATGTGTTTGGGAAAAAAATTTAATTTGAACACGGAATAATTGAGAGAACAAAAACAACAAATGTAAATTGCAGTGATCAATTGGAATCCCCTGTGCATGTTTTAACCATTGGTAAACTAAATGGAATTTGAATTTAAACAAGTGAAGTTAGGCAGAATGGAGTCATTTTTTTGTGTTTTTACAAACACTAAGCTTACTAATAGAACTGTTTAAAGATCTATTCATGCACCTTGACCACTGAGATCCCTGTACAAATTGGTGGCATAAAAGGTGTCAGGACCTCTCAATAGATATTGCACTGACAGCCAGTGGAGAATCCACAGAACAGTTTTGATATGACTGGTTGATCCGGTATGTGTTTGCACTCTGGTTACAGAGTGGTTTCAAAGTGAAGCATCAGATGGACGACTAGTTCAAAGGGAGAAATGAAAAAAATGAATCTTTGCATGTAGTGTTTGTAATGCACCTTCCACAGCACATTTTACTCTCAACAGCACAACAGCTGTCCTATACAATAACGCCACTATGTCAGATTCCTGCCAAATGGTATGATCCCTTCATTCCTTAAACAGCATAATTTTTTTCTGATATATTACAGCTTTCTTGAAAAGCAGTTCTTGAAAAGTAGCTTTCTATATGAAAATATATAGCAGTTACTGATAAATATATATATATCGAGACTCGAGTTTTAGTCCTTCTCTTCTTGACGTTTTAATAGTAAAAGTCCAATAACCAAATAGCTCTGGTTTTACTATTTATAGGTATGTGTTTGGGTAAAATGAACATTTTTGTTTTATTCTATAAACTACTGACAACATTTCTCCCAAATTCCAAATAAAAATATTGTCATTTAGAGCATTTATTTGCAGAAAATGACAACTGGTCAAAATAACAAAAAAAGATGCAGCGTTGTCAGACCTCGAATAATGCAAAGAAAATAAGTTCATATTCATTTTTAAACAACACAATACTAATGTTTTAACTTAGGAAGAGTTCAGAAATCAATATTTGGTGGAATAACCCTGATTTTCAAGCACAGCTTTCATGCGTCTTGGCATGCTCTCCACCAGTCTTTCACATTGATGTTGGGTGACTTTATGCCACCCCTGGCGCAAAAATTCAAGCAGCTCGGCTTTGTTTGATGGCTAGTGACCATCCATCTTCCTCTTGATCACATTCCAGAGGTTTTCAGTGGGGTTCAGGTCTGGAGATTGGGCTGGCCATGACAGGGTCTTGATCTGGTGGTCCTCCATCCACACCTTGATTGACCTGGCTGTGTGGCATGGAGCATTGTCCTGCTGGAAAAACCAATCCTCAGAGTTGGGGAACATTGTCAGAGCAGAAGGAAGCAAGTTTTCTTCCAGGACAACCTTGTACTTGGCTTGATTCATGCGCCCTTCACAAAGACAAATCTGCCCGATTCCAGCCTTGCTGAAGCACCCCCAGATGAGTCCAGTTTTCAGCTTTGCCCAACACCTAGTCGTCTTATGGTTAGACAGAGACCTGGAGAGGTCTACAAGCCACAGTGTCTCGCACCCACTGTGAAATGTGGTGGAGGATCGGTGATGATCTGGGGGTGCTTCAGCAAGGCTGGAATCGGGCAGCATTGGCATGAATCAAGCCAAGTAGAAGGTTGTCCTGGAAGAAAACTTGCTTCCTTCTGCTCTGACAACGTCATGACCCTGTCATGGCCAGTCCAATCTCCAGACTTGAACCCCATTGAAAACCTCTGGAATGTGATCAAGAGGAAGATGGATGGTCACTAGCCATCAAACAAAGCCAAGCTGCTTGAATTTTCGCACCAGGAGTGGCATAAAGTCACCCAACATCAATGTGAAAGACTAGTGGAGAGCATGCCAAGACGCATGAAAGCTGTGCTTGAAAATCAGGGTTATTCCACCAAGTATTGATTTCTGAACTCTTTCTAAGTTAAAACATTAGTATTGTGTTGTTTAAAAATGAATATGAACTTATTTTCTTTGCATTATTCGAGGTCTGACAGCACTGCATCTTTTTTGTTATTTTGACCAGTTGTCATTTTCTGCAAATAAATGCTCTAAATGACAATATTTTTATTTGGAATTTGGGAGAAATGTTGTCAGTAGTTTATAGAATAAAACGAAAATGTTCATTTTACCCAAACACATACTTATAAATAGTAAAACCAGAGAAACTGATAATTTTGCAGTGGTCTCTTAATTTTTTCCAGAGCTGTGTGTGTGTGTGTATATATATATATATATATATATATATATATATATATATATATATATATATATATATATATATATATATATGTGTGCCTAATTACTGGCCATTTTGATCTTGGGTCATCTGAAAATCAACTGTTGAACTAAAATTTTAGTTCATTGATACTATAAACAGATTGTCTAATTATAAAGTAGTGTAATATTCATCTGCTACAAACTCTGACAGAGACCATTTAATACATCAATATCAGTGTCTTCTATATATTATTTCTGTAATTTTAGGCAGTTTCTTGATGCAAACGCTTTATCCTATGCCATCATGAAACCAGAAAAAAAATATTCCTTATGGTTCCTAGACCAGAATAGCTTGAAGTTTACCAGCTGACACGACTGACTTACGCTTCAGCATACACAGCCATAACCACAGCAGCTATCACAAATTGTTTTCTTCCACCAGGCAACCACTCTCTGCATTACTAAGAAAGTGAACTCCCTGATCCATCTCCTCTGAGACACAAACTCTTGCAATTTCATTATTCTTAGCTTAATTTCCATTCTGGAGCTCAAACTTACACAGGCTTGCCAGTAAATAATAATTTTGTTTTGCCAGTATCTACCCCAAAAAAGTGGGATGAGAGATGCCAGAATTCTCTTCACAATGCATGTTTCTGAAAGACAACTTAATCCCTCCATACAGATTGGACTGAGAATCGTGTTTTTTTGTTTTTATTTTAAAGAAATGGATTAAAATAATCACATTTGTCAAACCCACTTTACCATACTTGACAGTATTACTATTGTAATTTGACAATATGCCTGCCTTAGTAGATATATATTAACCTGTCTCGAAAATCTTTAGATTTTGTCAGTTTTCAGACTTCCCACACACAGTCACATCTGAATGAATAATAAGATGTCTGTCACCCAGTCAGTGGTCTGAAGCATTGTGATTAATGAAGGGCTCAGTCCCATTTCAGCAAAGGAGTGTGTCTCTGTCAGAAATGGGATTCTATATATATATATATTTGTCTCTCAGGACTGTTTTAATTGATATTTTTGTTAAGCACCATTTTGATTAATTAAATGCAAGCTTGGCGTTCATGAAACCTAATGATGGTTTATTAGTTTATTCTATTTTTTCAAAGCACAGTTTAACCTCAGAGAATGTTTATAAAATCTCTTTAAAAAACAGTCTTGGATAAGTATTCCTTAAATGCTTCTTACGTTTTGCGAAAATAGGGTCCATTGCTGTTATATTTTTTCTAATTGTATTTGACTACATTTGTATACCCTTGTAAAAAATGTGTAATAAATCATAGTGAAATGATAGTAACGCATATTAAACTGCAAAGTTATAGTATTGTAAAAAAAAAAAAAAAAAAGATTCAAACTTGTCATATCCAATGATTGAGTTGCAGATGTAACTAAATACTGGTAATTCTGAGTCTCTGAGTTTCTGGCAAGCTCACCTCGTAAAGGCTTAAAAAATGTGATCTTGATAGAATTTTATTGTAAAAATCATGGGATGTTCTGAAATTAGACCCTGCCCTTCACTGGCCTGTGTTCTGCTGACTGTGACTCATTATTGTGTATGCAGGCTTAACTATTGTCATGGTGACAGACAATTCAGGAACACGTGTCACTTTTCAGTTATATAAATTAATCAGTTTAGCCCACTGCCTGCTTCTGCTGTAAGGCTGTTTTCATCAGTTTATTCCACAGCTTGGATTGTAATACTTTGAACTCAAATTGTGAATATTTTAATTTCTCAGCTCCGCTTCATAACAGTTTTGAAAGCAGCCATTATTCAGCTTATGAAGCTTAGAAATCTAGCAATATGACAGAGTTGAGGAAATGTGTGATTCTGTACTGTACACTATATTATCAATATGTGTTGTAGGGTGCCAGGATAAATGATAGTGGCTGTCCTCTAACGTGGTCCTTACTGATGTTATGAGGATGTTTATGTTTTATTCAGGTCTCTGACCCGTACAGATGGCTGTTGATGTCACTAGGCCACAACCCTCAACTTGCAAGTACAAGTTGATTGTGCCGGGCAGCACAAAACAAGAGATTCTTGTTGATCTTTACCGTTGTGATGTATAAAGTAATTTAATTGTCTTTACAGAAAGTTACAGGACAATATAGTAGGTATTTGCTAGTGTTGGCTTTACTGCATTTAAAGGTCAAAATACATAATATGTACTTGTGCTAACAATAAGCCCCATAAAACAACTGTTTCTTTAGTTGAGGCCTATGGGTTGGCATCTCTTGATACAGCTCATATGAATGACATTCAAAAGTAACAACAATAATTGGCACAAGAGACCCTTTCAGCTACTGTGTGTTTATTACAGAATTTTCAGGTTCTGGTTCTTTGCATGTTTTTTTGAAAGAACAGTTCTTTCTGGGAAATTAGATTAACCCTGTGCAAAATCGTATGTCCTGCAAAGTTAACTACAGCTTCTCAGTACTTGGGTGCTGCCAAGAAATCCAAATGCAACTGTAGTGCTGGTAACACCCTCCCTACCTTGAATTGTGAAGAATATTCGTAGGGTCTTGTTCTTTTTAAGAAAAGGCTATCATGTTGAAATTTTCTCTAGGACAGAGATGGAAAGGTTCCCAGGAGCCATTATTAACAGCTGAAGTGGGTCTGATCTGTCAGTGAGGTTACAGGTTAGAGAGAAGAGTTGTCATTATGGCTTGAAATCCAATATGTGTGGGCAAGCAATTGTACTGCACATTATGTGAGAATTGGCTGTTTTTAAAATGACCTATTTTAAGACTGATCCAGACATAGTGTACTGTGCTTGAAGCAGGTTTCCGGTATTGTATCACATCGAGTAAATGCTGCACCAGCAGTATATTTATAGGTAGACGTTTTTCCACACTCTGTTTTATCTTGCCCATAGGATTTAAATGTAAACATTTTAAAGTACATCCTGACATTTAAGACATTGAATTCATTCATAGAAGTTTGTGTCAAACCATTCCAGCTAGGGTAAGGTGGCCATATTTTGTAAACCAGATCCATGGACACACATAAAATATTGTACTCACCAGTATTCCTGATGCTTGCAGCCCTAGGAAAGTTTGCTTATAGGAAAGTCTGCTGTATTTATCTGTGTGTTTTAGGATTCTAATGTTCTTGCTCAGTTTGTTTAAGAACTCAAGACAGAGCAAAGTGCAGCTTGTTTTGATGATGGGAATGGCTTTCACAGTTTCAACCTTGTATCTGGTAGGCTTTTAACGATAATGATACTAATCAAAGTATTTATCGATTGGGATCCCGTGATAACACATTGATAATATTTTAATGAAATCGAATATTCCATGAAATTAAAAACATGTCTTGTATATATTAATTCATTGTCAAGAACGTAATCTATGTTGTTGCTTCTAAAAGTTACTGAGAATATGTGAACAAATCCAGGATGGTGATGCAGAGATCGAGTAACCTGCTTTGTCAATGTGTTTGCATATTAGTTTGTTTTAAATCACTCCCAACTTGGCGTTTGTCTTGAGCGATACTAATAATATTTAACATTACTACATTGTCACGTGCCGCTGTTAAATCATTTTTTTTGTACCTTTTTGTTTTGAAGCAATGCTCTGTCCACAACCTTTTAGTTTTTGATTGCTGTTTGAGTCTAAATGCCGCTGGATTGTAGCTCGACATATGTGATTCAGTGAAACATTGCAGGTTATACAAAATAGTTTGCTACCAGTAAAATGCAAAATTATTGTACACGATCCGCTGCAGTCGTCATTGTAGATTTTTTTTTTAATTCATTTTGGATACTCACAAAATGTTCACTCTCTTAACAATATCAGTTGAGATCTCCTAGGATACTAAACCCACCTCGAATGCCCATATCTACCAATCAGTAAGGAAAGCCCAGAGTGGTTATTGGCTGCTGTTAAGTGTCAATCAGTAAATCCTTTCCAGTTTTCATTTTGAAATTGAAACAAGCTTATAATCATATCAGGAACCTAGGCCAATACACATAACTTAATTGGATTTAAGAGCAGGGGTACACAAAATAGGTTTTCATGGTGAAGAATGAGTTTCACGGTCCGTGTCACGTTTTTCACGGATGTGAAATAGCTAGCGCCTTAGTAATGTACTGTATAAGCGAATCCACGTTGGCAAAAGACTTCTCTTTGCACACCAGTAGGTGACGCATTTTTAGTTGCGATGTGGTATGTAGATTGATTAGGCCTATACATGTATGAAAGAGATATCTTGGTTGCGATGTGGACAGTAAGCCAATTAATAATAAGTATACATGTATGAAAGAGATATTATACATTATGACACAAAATAAAATTATCAACCGGAGTTGTCGCTGTCGCAAATTCCGTTGTAGGAAAAGATAGGCTACCTCGAATGTACTGTTTGGAAAAATGATGATATAGTTGTAGTCACTGAAGATAATGCAAGTCTAAGTGGCTGTGCAAAGTCATGTAAAGTTTTGATTAAAATATGAAGCAAAAATTGAATGCATCTCTGCAGCCACGGCACACTGGAAGGGACTGCTGATTTTGCTAGCAGAAGCTGGGCCACATAATTAATAAATTGTAACCAACAGCAAATTTAAAAAAAAGGAGCGATCAGATTATTTCCATGTGAATGGACCATAATGTTAATGTAGTTTTCTTACATTGTTCCCTTTCAATTCGAAGATGACCACCACGACGTTGCATGTGGGATATGCCTGATGGCTAGGTATTGCTGAGCTCTTTGTACCAGAGCTGCCGGTAGGCCCCTTCCCGGTATGATGCACTCGGTCCCACCCACCAAGGGGATAAAACTATCATCCAAAGGAAGCCATTTCTCTTTTTCCTTCTCAAGACTGTATGGTAAGACCTCTGTGTTGAGCTGAGCGTGTTGATAGAAAAGAGCTTCTCAAGCGGATTGTATTTCCCTTGCATTTGTGCTGAAAGCTGGCTTGCCTCTTTCACAGAATCAACCACTTGAAAAAGACAGAACTTTTTTGCCTTTCTGTCTTTCAGCGGCCTCCTCACTTGCGCGGTAGTCTGTGCAGTCATCCGCAAGTGGTTGTCTGTTCTTCTGAGAGTACACAGTTCCTCCATGGGGTTAGGCTTTGCCGTACCCCCACTGTCGAGTGACTCTTCCAGCCGCACTCTCCTCCACAGGGGTAGGCCTTGCCGCATCTCCGCTGTCAAGTAGACCATGCCGACTGCATAGGCCCGCCCACCGCGGTGAGTCGGGCCTTGTAAACAAATAGTGTGCTCTCTGCTGTGTTTTTGCTGTCTGCTTCAACTCTCCCACCGCTGCTTCAACCTTGTGTTCCCCCTGGTACAAGCTACGCGCTGACCAGGTGTGTGTTGACCATGCGGCTAGGGTAGGCACATTGCGTAGCGCCCGCACTCGGTGCTGTGACACCGCGGCGCACGCATAGCCTTTGATACTTAGGTATCTCGGTGCACTGGTGCTCAGTGCATATGGCACACGGTGCCCAGTGCCTCAGCAGTAGTGCACAGTCATAGCGCTGCACGGTACACGGTGCACATAGTGCTGTCGCTACTCAGTGCGCGCAGTACTTGTATGCACAGTGCATGGGGTGCACACTGTGCTTGATATCACTGCTACTACGCTAGTACAGTAACTCATGGTGCTGCACGGTACTCAGTGCACATAGTGCACGGTATTCGGAGCGCACGGTGCACGAGGTGCACGGTGCATGGCCCCTGCCTCAGACCTAGCGCAACAGCTCAAAGTGCTGCACGGTACCCGATGCACATAGTGCCACGGTACTCGGTGCACACAAGGCTCCGCACGCACCTCTCAATTTGAACAGATACAAACAGGATCATCAATTAAGTGCATACTGTCACAATCAGTTTGAAGTTGACTTGCAGTAGAGAGAAACTGCTTGTATATCTTATTTTCATTTAAATGAATTAGTGACATGAAGGACATTCCATTTACTGTACACAAAACTGTCAGAAAACTGTACGTTATATTTCTGGTATATGTTTGGGTGTTTTACTGTCTTATCAGACAAGTAAGAGCAAAGCTTCAGGCTATAAGGTTGTGTTATTACACTTTCTTGTTACTGACAAAGCCATTTGACTGTAATGTTCTTTGCTGTGTGTGTACCTGTTAAATGATCTGCAGAAGTATAGTTATTGTTAAATGTACTGTGTGAATTGCAACTTGTATTTGAATATTAACTGCAGTGGGGCACAACAGCCTGTGTCTCACTGCAGCAAGTGAATACCAGCACACACTGTTTTCAATAAAACATAGGAGAAATTTTGATTAAAAAAAGGTTTAAATAGAGTATTGCACCATTAGCAAATGTGAAACTGAGTTTGTCACTTGTCTGAGAGCAGAACATATTGGATTCTGTCATTTAAGAAAGAAGCATCTCTTTGATTTGCAAAAAGGTGTGATAACAGACATTTTTTGTATCTGTATTCCTTGTGTGTATCATATTTTTTTCAAAGGAAAATGAAAACTAAGATGTTTTATGTGCATGCTGTAGTGTAATACAGCTTGGCTTTTATTTATTTTTAAATGAAAAAAACATCAGACATGACATCGTTTATCTTTATAATTTTCACAGGGTAGTTAACAAAATAATTCAAAAAATGTTCTCTGCCGTACACATCCCTTCATTTTATACTGTAGGTCTCAAATGTGCAGTTTGGACGGTAGCTGGATTTGTAACTTTAAATCCACGCGATGTTATTTAAAGTAATTGTAGCTGACGTACATACCCAGTTTGCACTTTCATTAGCTACTCAAGTCTCAGATGTGCATTTTTGAAAGAAACACATGTATTTGCATTTTAAAACGTTATCTGGTTGTACAATAGGTTGAAGAAAACTGTTTGTAGACATTGCTTTTGAGCCATTTCAGCAGGAGAAATGACATTTTCTCCACCCCTTTACTGACATAATTCTGTGAATAACCAATCAGCTGCTTCCCTTATTGACTGATATCCTTTCAGACAGTAACCCCTGAAGGAACTGTTGGGGTTCAATGACCAAGGAAGTAAAGCAGTAGCAGACTGTCTGGAAAGTAAGGCAGGCAAACTGAGACCTATTCTTTACCAAGTGTAGGACCAGATGTCTGTTATAAAATGAAAATACATTATTTTTATAATGTGTTTCTTTCAGAAATGCACATTTGAGACCTATGTAGTTAATGAACTTGGCAAACAGGTAAGATCTGTGGAATTCTCTTGTGACAGCTACTATCACTTCAAGCAACAGCATGTGGATTTAAAGTTGTCAATCCAGTGCTGTTCAAAGTACTGTATCTTCTGAAGGTGCACCTGCCTAGACTGGGAATTGGTGGGTATTTTGCCATTTTATTTTTTTTATTTTTTAAAAATCAACAGAAATACGACCAAGCAGTTTTCAAATACTTTTGAAATATTACCAGTGTAATTCTAGTTTACTCAATCCTGTCTCCTATTTTTTTCCTCCATTTCCTCCACCAGGAGGTTTGACAAATCTGTGGAGAAGTGGCATCGATTCCACAGCTATTTAAAAAGCCTTGTCCAGTGGCTGACTGAAGCTGAATGTGTTCTGGCTAAGATGAAGACTGACTCTGGGTGCCTTGACCAAACCAAAGCCAAAGAACAATTTAAGGTAATTAATACAAGGATTTCCTGTCTTTTCCTACTTAAAATGCTGTTGTGCCAACTTTCATCAGCTTGAGATACGGTACCAAGGGGTTCTTTTGAAAGATTGGAAATTGATCTTGAATAAATTAACACTCATTTAAGTTGAAGTACAAACAGAAAACTAGTTTTGAAAATAATAGTTGAGGAGGATTCTTCTCATACGAGTGTTTGGTGAAATATGTTTATATATATATATATATATATATATATATATATATATATATATATATATATATATATATATATATATATATATATATATATATACATATACACACACACACACACACACACACACACATTGAAATATATATATATATATATATATATATATATATATATATATATATATATATATATATATATATATATAAAACATTTCACCAAACACTATGAGAAGAAGCCTCCACAACTATTATTACACATACACACACATATACATTGTAGGCACTTACCTTTTACAAATTGGGTATCTCTGATATTACTTTGTGAATATAATGCTTTTTAGATATGTCTTAATTCCCAACAGCCACAAGGGTATTTTTTATTTATGCAGCCCAGTAATATGCCTTAAAATACCCTGGGAATGTACTGGGAATGTACTGGGAATGTACTCGCCAGTCAGATGACCAATGGAGGTCAAATAAGTGGACAGTGACGCAATATTATACTAAATTGTTTAAATCTGTAATTTCACAGTCTATTGGCCACTTGGATGTTTGATGCAAACCTACAGTACTTCTACTTGTGTGGGCCACTTGCTGTTTGTTTATTACTGTTATCTGATTTTCTTTCAAATGAGGTTGAGGCTGCCTTGCAGAGTATAACATGTTAAACATAACCCTGTTGTGCTGAGTGTGGGTTGAAATTGTTCTTGTTGTCTAACAGTAGATTCTGAAATACACTCTTTCTGTGACTTTTGTTTGCAGTGCTGTTTGAAACAAAATTGAAAAATTGAAATAAATTAAAACTAAAAACCATATTCCCTGCTATCTAATATAGCCAATAGACAGTATGAAATAAATATTTGAGATGAAGTGCATGAACAAATAATTGTACTCTATATATAGATTGCTGTCCTTTTGATGTTTTTACAGTTTCGTTTTACCAACATAACATGATAATGCTTGGTAAAAGCACAAGAACACAATAGATTTTCAGACTTCAAGAGAATGGATTGTAGCAAAACATACTTAGCATTGTATGAAAGGCTGTTGATGTAATTAGCACTGTAGCCAGTACCTTCTGTAGTCCATATAAAAGTTCACAACAGATGTCATTGCTAAACATATCAAATCACACTGTCTGTTTATTGAAAAGACTGTGTTTTGAAGCAGTTTTATATATTGCATCACTAGTTCTAATGGGTCCTGTTAGCAGTGAAATGGACACTTGGTTTCCAGTGGGCTTTGGCATATGCTGGTGCACAATTGGTATCTTGAAGTGCTGCACAGACCTTTATGAGTCCAGTTGTTTTGAAGGTTTAACACTCAGTTACAATGCTGACAGAGGAAGATGATAAAAACCTCCATTAGACAGTGCTGTTAAGAGACCCATCAAATGATGCTGCTGCCTTTTATTAGTCTGGTGGCACTGGTGCTGTTTCAGATCAGCACAATTAGTTGATCAGAAAGTGCTTTCTCAAACAACATTTTCACCCTGTGATCTTTCCAGCAAATTGTATTTGATACATATATTGTACTAAGCACCCCCTGGATATTGCTTGTCTGTTTTGCAGAGCCAGATGTTTCTTTGTAGGAACTGCCAAGCATCAGCTAATTTAGACAGGTGGCTGACTGGTATTGAAATGGTTCTTTGACCTGGAAATGATTCAGTTATAAGTTTGCTGCTGCCGACTATACTGAGCACTATAAATGAATTGATCTTGTACAAGCTACTGTAAGTCCTACTAGAATTGACCTGAACAGAAGATTAATTATACATTGTAATTGTGTTAATTATTTTCCATTTCCATTGCCGTTTAATTCCGTGACGTTATTATACCTTAGTTACGAGAGGGAAAACAACACACTTTTTTTTAAATTATTTGCTTCCCTTTTCACTCCGAGAAGACCAAATATAAACTCCATGCTTTCATGTATACAGCTTGTGTCTCTGTAGATCAGATCTAATAGTTTTACACTGTCCTGATTAGCTTTGAAATTAAACAGTTTTACCATTCAACAAAATGTTTAAAACATATTCCAGTTAACATGGATTCCTATTAAAACATTGTACATTAACATTACAATGGCAGTTAAATCTATTTATATTTAATGTGGTGTGGTATGTGTTGCCACATATAATACTGTAACCTAGCACACCAGAATAAAATGAGAGCTCAGACTAACTGGACTACAATTATCTTTTTATACTTTGTATTTGAGTATTGCCACAGTTGCAGAGGTAGAAGAAATTCCAATTGCACACACTTGGTTGGCATTTCTAAAACCAGTTCAGAAAGTTAGCTTTTTCAGTGGTTATAAAGGAGCATTAGTTTGTAATCCTGGTAAATAATAAACCTAAGCAGACACAAAGGTGAATGACATAGAAACATAAAATTATATTAAACAGTTAAATAATTAAATGTTGAGAATGGTATAAAGGATTCATTTAATTGTATAATATAAAGCAAGTGCATAATGCTGCGGACACAGCACAGTGCCATACAGCGTAAGGGAGTCGCATTCAATTCTAGTTACTACCCACAGCCTGCCACCAGAGCCACATTAACCAGATGACCAGGCAACTAATTACATTCACTCTGTTTCTAATTACTTAGGAAAGAAACAGAAGCTCCCTGTGGCCTCTTGAAAATGCTAAGACAAGAATTGAGTAAACTACTGAATAAACTGGGTACTAGGGAGTGTGATTTGCAGACGTTCATACATTTTCATATTAGGGTCTAAGGTCCAGCAGAAGTCATGTTTGGTTAGTCTCTTGTACTTTACTGTTAATGAGACCACAGTGTCTCTTTAGCTAATTATCCATAATGAATGTTTAAGGACAAAATTGTGAACTGATAACTCCTAAAAAAGAAAGGCAGGAGAGCAGGCATTCATGGCCCTGGCCTAGGAGTGTTTGGGGGTTAAGGGGCATTACAGAAAAGAGTTGATAGCCCTCTGCTCACCCAACCTAGTATTTCTGTGCATTGGCTTGTGTACTCCATTAGTACCAGGTATTTGACGCTTCCTAAAATGAGATTTCATTCTGGCACATTATTATAGGAATAAAAGTCTTGGAATTATTATTATTACTATTCCTTTGAAACCTTAAAAAGTTCTTTGGCATCATAAGTTTTATTTTATTGTTGTCGTTGTACTGTATGACCTGTCATGTTTTCTGATGCTCGCTTCATTAGAGTCATGCCGTGGCTGTCAACAGGGGATCACTGTGAATTTGATGCTGCAGCTCAGAGGGTTATCCTGTATAAATATTTACAATAAATACTAAATAAGTCATTTTGTTCTTTTACAGCCTTGCTAGCTTGTTTTTAGCTGTGCTATAAGGCACACAGTAAACACACACATTAAAGTCAGACCTGTCCGAACCATTTCTCTGTGCAGATGCCTCTTTAGGGGATATTCTTGTCGGCAGTCAATGGCCAGTGAAATGGACAAAAATAGACTTCACTAATTACACTAATGGGACAGTGATGGATAATAATGGCAATGCTTGAGGGAAGAAACATTCTCAGTAGCAAAGGTGAAGCACACCTACAGTATATCCAGGCACAAGAATGCTGTTAGATACTACCAAATAACTAAATCAGGCAGTTTTATTTAAAACAAAAAAAATAGCAAACCATTGAGCTAGAGAGAGATTAGCGAATGCTGTATATATAAAATATTTTAAAATATCCCACCGCTGTTATGACAGTCAGCACTGACTGCTCTATTATTATTTGTGTTCAAACATATATATTTATGAATGCAAACACGCTAAACAAAATATTTCGACCTGAACTATACAACAAAATACATGTCTCAGGATTTCAATTGTTCAGACAGATGTTTAGCTAACATAGCAACAATCATAAATATATGTTAATCCACATTACATTTGATTTGGACCCTAATTGCTTACAGATAGTCTTTGTGCTGCATTATGAGAAGTACAGTAGTCTCTGCGTATAGGAACACCTCCTAACAGAATACTTCACCTAAGGGAACACCCTTATGGTGAAACAGATTTTTCCCATTGTAAATGCTCTGTCTAAAAGAACAGGAACTTTGGTTAAAAGAACACCTTCTTGGCACCAATAGCGATTCGTTCACAATGGATACAGTACTGTTTTGTAAAAAAAGCGACTTGTCATCATGAGAGTGTCTTGAGGGACACTGGTTGGTTTATTATTTCCAGAGCCGTCGTCATATCATTGAATTGTTTCGTATTCTGATTTCCATGAGTGCACCTCATCGCTACAAAATAGCATGTAAACAAACAGCAAAATGCACCGCTGTTTCTCTTGCTAGAAAAAGTTGGAAATTGTCCAAGCTCTTGAAAAAAACCCTGAATCAGACACATGTTGCCGAGCAATTTGGTTTTTCCCATTCTGGTGAGTTGCTTCGCATTCTGTTAAATAATGTGCATGTCCTGTATATTGCTGCTGCATTTTGTAACGTGTGTAGGGGTGCTGTGTTAATTTAGTTTGAATTAGGACAGAGGAGAGGGAGGCGGCATGGGCACAGAGTAGAGAGTTAGTGATGGAGCAAAAAACCTGTTTCAGTGGAGTGTGCCGGGCGAAAACCAGATTGGAGGGGGTCGAGCAGAGAATGTGTTGACATGGAAGCAGAGAGCTGGTGGTGTATCGCTCGCTCGAGGGTTTTAGAGAGAAACAGGAGGAGGGAGACAGGACGGTAGTTCTGGAGGGAGGGTTTTGTTAAGATGGGGATGATGCAGGCTTTTATTAAGAGGGCACCCACTTCGGGGATAATGACCACTCAAAAACTGAGGCAATGCAGTAAGTTTCTTACAGTATGTATGCTGGTTTGTGTTTTCCAGTTTACTTTTATTTTTTGTATAATTTGTATTTTCTAATTTACTAGTATCTGTAGTAATTTGCTAAATACTGCATATGGTATATCTTGAGAGAAAAATCAAACAAACAAAAATACATTCTGGTTTATGCATTTGCTTAAGGTAAGCAAGTCAGCAGAGCTAAAGGGCATCAGATCTGACTCCTGGAAATGACATTAACAATCTCCCTTAAATGTTTGACCTGATAACCTGTACATTCATTTAAGCAGCATAATGGATGACTTACCTCCTTACTGTACCACCAAAAGGCTTATTCATGATTATTGAATGGTTGGCAGTTTTTTTTTGTACCTCAGGCAATGGGTAGCTTATGTGCCAAATGTAAATTGACTGCTAATTACCTTGCTTTTAAATTTTCACTGTCTCACAAAGCCTCTTTTAATTAAACCCTAATGACTCCCAGTGTGAGCTCTTCTTGGTCCCTTAGCTGCCCTCCTCTCGTAGAGACTACAATATTGCTTATATTTCATAGAAAGGCAATTTATATAATGGTTATGTCAGAAGAATGTGAGATCAAAAAATCTAAGTGCATCAACTGTAGCCGCTCATGATTTCAGATTGCTGTGCTTCTTTTCTGTATAAACCTATCCTGCTGTGTCTCCCATCAGATCAGGGATGGAGAATACCTTCAGTCATGCTTTATCCAACCCTGTGGCTACAGTAGTTTGCAGTCTTGTCTAAGGCTTTCATCAATCACTATTTTTTTCATCATGCAGCTTTTGACCTCTCTTGGTGACTGCCAACAGAGGTGTCCATTAGTGCCTGTTTTCCAGGTGGTAAGACCATCATAAAGCCACACAAGCCACTAGATCAAGTTCATTTTATGTAATTTTAAACCAAATCAAACAGAACCCCAGGAACACATTTTTCACACCATGTTTGCCAATCCACTGTACCACGCAAAGAGTTGACAAGAATTTGAACATTTTTCATGTGTGAGTTCACATGCTTGAAAGTCATTATGAAGTACAGTTTTTTGGTTTTTTTTTTTAGGGCTGTCAATGGATTAAAAATTTCAATCGGTAATTTATGGCCATTAGTTGATTAATTAGTAGATTAATGTGTGCACATTTTTTTGAAGGTAACTATATTAGAGTGGCTGTCCTGCATAGTAATACTACAAAAATCAATATAATCTAAAAAAAAAAAAAAAAAAAAAAGTAAGCCCAATGGGAATTTGGTCGTTTTAAAAGCATTTTTATTATTATTATTATGTTTATTTTAGTAAATGTAACACATTTTCACAGAACAACCACTTTTTTGGGCCACTGTCAGTCACATACTAGTACCTGAAAACACAAGACAGCTTAGCTGCGTTTCCAACATCGGTTGTTTGAATCTACCATTACAGATATGTACTTGGCTATCTTCCTGTACTCTGCATCTAGCAGAACCTGAGGCACCAAAGAGATTAAGCTGTTTGGAATCTTGTTACAGGTACCTGAGAATACTGTGGCTAGAGACAAGTGATTACTTAACTGCTCACTAATGATTGGACAACTGTAAAACCAAGGCAGATCTTTGACTTGCCCATTGATAAACTCCCAGTTATGTCCCGCCTTTGCTCACTCATGATTGGATACCTGTATAACAAGGGGCAGATCTTTGACTCTGCCATTAGTCAGACATACTAAAGACCTTCAACTGTTTGTCCCGCCTCTGCTCACTTGATTGGGCTGCCGCGGAGCAAATGCAGATGTTCTATTGGTTGATTTTATTTTATATACAATATTTTTATATTTTATATACAATGTACAAAAATAAAATTCTGCACGATTAAATTGTAAAAAAAAAAAAAAAAAAAAAATCTGAGATCAACTCTTAAGTTGATTAATCACTGCGATTAATCTATTAATCAGAGCAGCCCTGTTTTATTTTTTATTTTTTTATTCCGGTACCTTTCTTTCAGGTACATTGCTCAAGAGTTCAAGTTTCAATTAACACACAAAACAAGATAGACTGAGGAAGTCAACAGTCATCTTGCAGACACACCAACATTTAAAACCAGAACTGTACATAAAATATTTAAAAGCTGGGCTTTGCTTAACTAACAGTGTTGTAACACCAGAAGACTATTGGAGACCAGAGCATTAGAATATGTATAATTTATCTCTTACTTTTCCCCCCTTAATATGAAGTTTACTGGTTATGAATGTATAGGTTACTGGTCAGTTTCCAGACCTGTCTACATTTCAGCGTCTCCCCTTGGCGCCATGTACAGTATGGAAAAGCACAGAGCTGTGGTGGATTATGTTAGGAGTAATTAGCTTCAAATGTAATTTATAGTTCCTTTCTTTACATTCCCCTCACTATTTGATGGTGTTAGCAACCACCGAGTGCTTCTTATGTTGCTGCACAGAGTTATCATTTTTGCTCTAAATCTGCCTTTGCTTCCCTTGAATATTCCTAAATGCTGGGACCAAACAGCCTTCAAATCATGTGACAACGGTACCGACTCTAGTTTTCTATACACAGATAGTAGGTGGGGCTGATTTAGAGATTGCAGATATATTTATAGCAACATTACTAAGGCCCTGTGAAAAATCACACAAATTTTCTTTAAAATTCACAGCAGTGTCACAGGTAAAGTATTGTATTTCACGGTGCACGGAAATAAATTATGTGTACAGATTTTTTATTTATTTATTTTTTAAACATGAAATATAGAGAGAAATGCACTGACACCATCAAAACCAACGTCAAAGTTATTCAAGCACTTTACAATAGCTTGTGAAACTGTGTTGTAATTAACAGCCTGTAGGTAAAGTGTATCAGCAAGGACAGCTTTCAGTTCTAGTACGTCAGATGCATATTCACCGTTTAGGTCTTGCAAAACAAGTACAATGTGTAACCCATATTGATCTCGGGCATCAGTCGACTCGTCAGTGACCACCAACAAGCAACCAGACTGTTTTACCAATTCCATAATCTCCTGCTTGATTCTTGCCAACTTTAGGTCTGACGAATTTACGCAACTTTTGGTTGTCCAATTTTTCAAGAGGGATATTTGCGCAAACAAACGCCTAAATGATTTTCAGTGGACTTTTGGAACATGGAAGTCATCGTTTTTTGTTTCTTTTCAAGTAAAGCAGTCACAGTACTGCTCTGGATTTCTGCCTTTCTTTTTCGGTGAAATGCCTGTCAACAACTCATTCTCGATTGTGATCTACAGTAACGTTGCAGGACGTACAGAAGAGCTTACCTCCATCACTGTGTAAAACTCCTGTTGGACACTGCTTTACGTGATTTGCTGCAGACAGATTTTTAGCCTTTTTAGAGATATCCATTTTCTTGTTTACAGTGTGTACTATTTTAATTTCCCATCTAGACTGCATATAGTCACATGACATAATCACTGTACAGCACTGTCTGCATGGCGAATTGTACACGCAGGACCACAGCAGAGCTGTGCAGTTTTGTTAATTTGATTTTCTTTTTGTATGAAATACAAATAGTAATTATGTAATTTATTTTTATTTAAGAATATTGTAAAGCTAATTTCACTATTTCTGCACAGCCCGTGAAATCGCGATTTACACTGGGCCTTAAACATAACCCATAAAATAGGGAAATGTAAAACAGAAATTAAGAAGTAATTTGAAGCTGCTTACTGTTTAATAAGACTTTATGGTTCATCGGTCAGACTTTTAAGAACATGGACCTTCTCTGTTTTGTCTTTTTTTCTGACGCAAAAATGTACAAGTCTAAAGAAAAGGACAATCTTGACACTGGGGCAAAGAGACCTGTACAAACACTGTAATTAGATATGGTGACCTCACTGGCTCCCTGTCTTTCTTTAGACTGATTTTAACTGTCTCCCCAGAATCCCTGACTATTGTGCAGGACATTGTATTTGAATAAGGCATTAAGTTGCTGGCAGCCAGGATTGATTTATTGAACATAAGACAGGTGTAGAACAGCACCAGAGCGGCTTAGTGAAGTTCTCATCAATATGTGTGCTGAGGTCAAACTATAAAACTTTTATTACTAAACTAATGGAAAATCTAGAGACATGATAGATGGGGTGAACTTTTAAACCCAGGTGATGTAAATGTCATCTGGAATTAGACTCAGAAAAATGAGGAGCTCAAAAGATCTGACTATTTTTTCACCTGATTTGTTTTTTTTATTTATAGTTACCAAAAAAAAAAAAGTTTTATGTTTGTTTGAAAACTTGATGACCTTTCAATTTTGCTATTTGCTGATTTTGCTTTTTCAACTAAACTAATAACATTGGATGAATGCAATTAAACTGAAAATATAAAATGAGTAAAAAATTAATGGCAGATTGAAAAATGTCATTTTTACAGTCCCAAATAAATTACAGTAATCATGCAGAGCTCTAATTAAGGAAGCCTCAGAAAAAATTAGCATTCATAAGTGCATGAAAGCAGAAAGCATAAAAAATTGAATTATAGATGTTGTTGATGACAGCAGTTGGGTTTTATATACTATACAACACCATTCATACTCATTCAGTAACAGAAGAGACAGAGTTCATTATTACCTTTAGAGAGTATTTATGGAATATTAACATAATGACTTGTGAGATACAGCATTCCTCTTTCATCACCAGATTAGCTTGTTCACTAACATGACATGTTTCTGTAATAGAAACCACTGGCTTTCTTTAGATCAAATTGCTTAATGAAAATGAAAACAACACTGCATAATATTAACTGCAGCTGAAGATGTGTTAAACACTGAGCTACTTAATTTATGTGCTGCTCACTGATAACACTAACAGTATTTTGTTAACTGACACTACCTGATTTTATTGTATTAATCTAAAAATGCATTCACACAGGGTGCAATGACCTCTAATGCACAGAAAAGCATTCGGTGAATTTCCAGCAAAAAAGCAACTGTGCTGCCAAAAGATGTCTTAGCAAGGCCCTGTGTAATAGCCGTAGTTAAAAATCCCTAGATAATAGACTAGTAATGAATGACTAAACTGAATCATACTTTGGAAAATGGATCAGAGATTTTCTTTAACCTGATTCTTCAATATGAGGCCCCTACTAAAATACAAACACAGCATTCATTTATGTGTTTTACCTTTTTTCTGCTTGATGAAAGTAAGTCTCTGTTCTAGTACACACCCTCTGAATGTTGTCTGTCAATGGAGAGTAAGTCTTTTTCCTTGATGTCCCATATGTTCAATCTGTCTAAATTCAATATAGCAAATAAAGTTAAAAAAAAAAAAAAAAAAACACATTGAGAATAGTGCTTGTCGCTGGTGTGAGTGAGAAATCAAAACAACTGGATGCAGATCAGCATATCGTAATAACAAAGGCATGGTGCTTTCTTCTCTAACAAAGCCACAAGGCTTTGAATAAATGTATTAACTAACTGTGACGAAGTTACTGAACAAACCACACGATCAGCATTAACACGTGTAGGTTACTAGATATTTTTAACTACAAAATCTTTTTTCATTTTTTATTTACTTTCATTAATACAGTAAATAATACTTAAATACTGAAATGTACGCAAGCACATGACCATGCACTCAAATCATAACTAAAACATACAAAGTTAACAGTACTGTTATTCTTTTACATATTTAAGGTAGATGAAAGCAGTTCACAAACTGAACGTAGAGCAGCTCCTTGTAAGCAGTATATTTTGTAATTTTTGTTTTGTATTATGTAATTATTTAGGTTATTGGAAATATCCATAATGCAACATCATCCACTGCTTGGATACTGAAGCCTGTTGTAATTATTGTAAACTCTGGCAATGTAAAATAAAGCCAAGGTCACAATACAAATCAAACCATCACGATACAAGTTAAACCATACTGTAAAAGATTTGTAAGGGTTCACTTTAATATGGACAACTGATGTGTGTTTGCTTGTGCAGTCCATTGAGACCTCTTGTTATGTGTACTGGTATCTGTTAATTTGTGTGTGTACTGATGTGGATCAGTTTACACCACCATCTATTTGTCATTCTCAAGATACCATGCCATTCCTCTGATCAGATCTCAAAGGATTCTACTTGTTTTGCCTTACACTGTAATATTTCTCTACGGAACCAAGCCCCTAGTATCTTAAAGAAGCAAAGATGCAACTGAAAATAAATCTTAGCATAACCACCAGACTGAAAATAATTCATTACAGGTTACGAAGCCTCATGACTTCTGGCAGTTATTCAGATCAGGCCACTTGACTGTGGGAGGACGAACTGGGAGCGTCCTTCTGCATGCCTGTGAAGTGTCTGCCTGTGGCAGAGCAAAGCTCTGCCCTTTTTAAATTGGCAGGGATGGGGTTAATTTCCCCTCCCTGCCTGGGTTTATTATGTTCAGGTGGCTGGGGTTGATTAGGTTAATTAACGATCAATCAGCGCCCAGCCACCTGACATAAAAGGAGGCCTCTGCTTCTCATTTGGGAGGAGGGAGCTGAGGAAGCAGGTTGGTGTTTGTGGTTGTTTTATGATTTTTGAATTTTGATAAATCCAGTGAAGGCATTGCCCAGCCTGGAAACTTTATTTTTGTGAGTTTTGTTTTTGCTTTATTTGTGTTTGAGTATCTGTTATTTTGCCCTTATGCACTTTATTTTTGTGTTTATTTATAATAAAATTGTTACTTTTTTGAACTACAGACTGTCTCTGGGCCTCTATCCACTCACCAGCCTGCCACACTGCCATTCACACCTGATAAGTGGGTGGTCTCTTAAACAGGATCCCCACTTTGAACGTTACAGTCAAAGTAACAGCCCTACCTAGTATAGTGGATCTGCAGTCATCTGGTGACCATTGTTCAATCTGCTGTGTGCGGCAGCAAGTCTTGTTTGTAGCATTGTTGTTATTAAGAGGTAAAGTGAAAACATCATATCACATGACCTGGTGAAACAAACAAAATATCAGGCACTTATACTTGTTATACAACTTGCTTTTTTTCAAACCTCAGAATAACAAGATTCAGTGAAGTCCTGGAATTTTAGTATTTACTCCATAAAAAGTGGAACACAACATCCAGCTAATAATGTTTAAGATATCTCAATAGATTGAACATTTGTCGAAACTCATTGAATTGTTGTCTTTGCAAAAGAAAAAAAAAAAAACTACTGTCTTCCCTCTGTTAATCTTCCCAGCTGCAGTCAGCTGGGTAGCAAAGGGTGAATGATTGATGACTCAGAATTCAATGTTTCATGTTTCCTGGTGGAGGAAAATGGGAGCTGGAAAAATATCTTCAATAGATTTATACTAAGTGAAAAGAATGCAGTAGTGCTGGTCCCCAAGTTGCTCACCTGGTAAAAGCATGCCCATGTAGTGTGGAGCGTGTCATTCAGCCAGGGAAGTGCAGGTATGCGTCCTGTCTATGCAACAACTTGTCTTTACTGGGTATTCCGGAGGGAGTGTCATCATGAGTTCCATTACATGAGTAGATGTTGAACTTCATGCTGATTTGAACTCGGCTCTCACCAAGATAAGCACCAACTAAGACGTAGCTTTGCAGTAAACTAATGTGATTTGCGTTGTTTTCCATTTGATGATGTAGATATCCTTCTGTCTGGTGTTGATTGCTGAAGTGTAATGCTGGCTCGAGGGATCAGCTCATTTTGCCTCCCCAGCGCATCAGCACACACAACGGCTGCAATGCTGGCTCCGGGGATCAACCCAGTGTGGTCTCCCCAGCGCATCAGCATGACAACCATCTGGATTGAGCTAAGTAGGGTACATCTCTGGGGTCTTCAAGTGGGCACCTTCCATCCTCGGTGTTTCGTTGTCTAGCCCACGACACCTCAAGAGGGCTTAACAGTGATTCTGGCGTCCCAGCATCACCACCCTCCATCCCTCACTCAGATCAGCCCAGCTTACTTACCTGTACATCAGCGTAGCTTTCTTTCTGTTGTGCTTGAGATCCCCATCCAGAATCTTTCCGTCTCAACCACAGCTAGTTGCTGCTCCTTTCTGCTGTTTCAGATAAGTTCTTCACTGCGACGCAACTCTTGGCCACTGAACCCGATGTCTCTGAGAAACCGGGTTGTAGAGTGTGCCACAAATCCTCGACAACCCACCTCCACTGGGTAAGCTCGGACTCTCCATCCTCGCACTTGCGCTTCAGCAGCTAGTTGAGCATACTGAAGTTTCTTCCTCTCATAGGCCTCATCCACAACATCTTCCCATGGCACTAACTAACTCTACCAGATGAACAAGGCGTGCTGATCCAGACCACAAGACAATGTCTGGTCAAAGGTTAATGGTGGCAATCTCTGGTGGAAAAATAAGCCGTTGCCCAACATCTGCCAGCATCTTCCAGTCTCTAGCAGCTTCCAGTTGTCCTGGGCGAGGCTTGGTTTTGACACCTTTTCTTGGTGGTTGCTCTCCTGGACGGAGGAATATTGTCTTTTGTGTGTAATGCTTTGATGGAACTGGTGGCAACTTATTGGTCAGGTTACGTTTGTCTTCCAATGCTAAGGTCAGACATCACAGCACCTGGTCATGGCGCCAAGTAACCCGTTAAGACCCACCTTACATCCTGTCAAAATGTGCCTTAATGTTGCAGGTGATGAACACAATAATAATAATAATAATAAGAAGAAGAAGAACACATTTTATTTCTAAGCGCTTATCAAGAATCTCAAAGTGCTGTAAAAGGATACCACAAAAACACATGACAATACATAAAAAGTGCCTAGTGACACCTGCAGGGCTGGCTTTGTCCTTGAGAAGCCAGTAGCTCACTCACAACTCTTGAGATCCTGGGTGTAGAAGAGAAAGCTGGCTGTGTGGGGAATTGTTTTGGAGAGAGGAAAAAGCGAGTGGGCATTCTAAAGTGGAGAGAAAATCAGTGGTACAATTAAAAGGCACTGAAAAAACAAAATACAATAAAAAATAAAACAGTACAACAATGCATACATCAGCATTGGCAATGCAGTCTTTCAATTGCTTCTGCAGTGTTTGGAACATGATGCTATAATTAAAAGCTCAGTAACATCTGCTCAGTGTGCTTTTCTTAAGTATTATAAACAGCCATACTCCCTTACCTCCTGTGAGATTTTAAATACAAGTATAGTTTTAATTAAATACAACTATAGTTTTAAAGAAAACATATTACAGTTAAACAGTAGCCAGTAGCCAGTCAGATCTCGGAGATCTGTTTATACAGAACAAAAACACTTTAGAGTACACTGACCAGTACCTAGACTCCACAAGATTTTGGAATGTGTCTCAGTGGCTGTGAATTAATTTAGTCATTCATATTTCAGACTTGACAAACCTCTCATTGTATTTTCCCTCTCTCCATCAGTACTGTTTTCAGCCACAGCTATCTCTCTTGTGGACCACTCTCCCTTTGTTTTGCCATTGTGGATACGCTCTGATCACAAGCGAGTCATTTCTATGTAAATGCCTGTTTAAAGAAATTATTGTTTTGTATTACCATTATTATTAAGAAATAACTGCTGTTCTTGTGATGATTCTGCGTAATTCTTTTGGTTTATGGTTCCGAGTTTGAGCAAGGAAGTGGTGTTTTAATCAGTACCTGTCTGAGCTGGTGTCCAGAGAGTAACAGTTTCCAGCTTTTTTTTTGTGATTATAAAATGTACATTACCAACTCTCAAGAATTAAAAATGTAAAGACTTGCTTGTTTAGTGGTTTTGTCTTCAATCTGCTCCATAGCTCTGGGGTTTAATGAAATGAAGAGTTATTATATCAATCAGTTTTGTAAGTATTGTTTTATTATACTTGGCCTTAAAGTACTGTAACAACTTTGTACTGCATTTTTGTCTTGTATGACATTGCCATTGACAGAGAGATTGTTATTCAAAGATCTGACACAAAAGAAAACAGCATCATTGAAGATATTTATTGCATTTCTAAATGGTGAGTTCAGACTGATAGTAATTCAAATGTGTATTCAATGGTGGGTGTTTTATATGACGTCGAGGAAAGGAAACTCTAAAGCAAAGATAATACAGTACCTTGAACAGCAACTGGGCTGACACAAAAACTTGTACGGTATGTACGCAAACTTCATTTTTCCAGTCCTACAAGATTTACCTTTTCTGGGAAATGTTGATGTCTTCATTTTGCACATCTTTGATTTAGTTTAATCCATTCAGTCCAGGCAGAAATTTTAATTTTTCAATAATATCATCGCAAACACTTACTACATTTTTAACATCAGCACCCTGTCAGGCATCCTTATACACAGATAGGTGATGAAAGATAGTGATGGATGGGTGTCTACAAACATATACCAGTAACCTGTTTAATTTTTTTTTAAACCTTCATAAAGCATATCATCCCAGCATAGGAAAACAGTCATTTCAACTTTTATACATAAAAAATGAATGGATTATTTCATGGGTATTAGAGATGGATAGCTGTTTAAATAATATTCACAGACTCCAAGACATTGCTCCTAAGCTTATTTTTTTATCACAGACTATATATATATATATATATATATATATATATATATATATATATATATATATATATATATATACAAAACCATCTGGAAAAGTAATTTTCAGCAGGATGTGTGTATTATAGTAAATGATTAATCAACCCTTTTAAAATTAATAATGCAATATTTAGAATACCAGACAGGAAATAGTCGACAATATATATTTGCCAATGATTGGCAGATGGCACTTAATAATTTTCTAATAACACTGTTATTACATATGAACTTTTTAGTAACTATACATTAACTGTACAGATGATTATAACAAGTAAATACTGATATACTTTTATTTTTGAATAACACATGCTGCTACATTATAACTACAAAAACAGCATTATTGTTTGTGACTTTAAAAAATGTATTACAAGTAGGCACATTGTACTCCTTGTATTCATATAGTAAGGCTCTGCAGCTGGACACAGTTGGAGTCATATGCCACACTGCCTTCTCATTTAGGCTCTTCAGATGGACTAAAGGTTAAAGATAGATAAAATAAACAAATGAAGTTCTGAAATGAAATGCTTGTTTTCCCATTGACGCAGCTGTAACAGAAGGTAAGCAGGTGTTTAAGTCTCGTGGTGTGCACAGTTCACGACCTCCCAGTTTGGCATCTTTCAGAGAGGAGCGCTGGTTTGAGGACAGCATAATATGCCTGGAGGTACCCAGCTGTAGGTATTGTACTGGTTACAAAGAGAGATTTATTTATTTTTTTTAATTATTATTATTTAGTACTATTATTGCAAAATATACTTGCCTCTTTTTTTTTTCTTTTTCTTAAAGATAAATTCAGCAAGTAATAAGCAAGTTTGTTACATGGTGATAAGGGGATATGAGCCATATTTGTGCAATGCATGTTTTATTCAGGAGTTTGTACTAGGTTTTTCTGTGCATTGCCGTGGGAATATGTTTTCTCTGGGTTATCATGAGGTACAGCCGCTATTAAAACTAGGAGACAGCAATAAAATGCCATGTTGTTTTCCCTATCAGCCACCAGAATCCTGAAAGTAACCTATAAGTAATCTCAGATAAAATGGAAATGCGTCAGATTTAAATGTGATAGCATTTATTCGATTATTACACCATTTAAAAGGAGGCGTCACTTTACAGTGTGACATTTCATTTTTCTTTTTTCAGCAACTGGGGGAATTATGTTAGCTATTGATTGACACAAGATATCTGTTTAGACCTAAAACATTATTTTAGTATTTAACATAGTGTTAATGAAATGAACAAAATCATATCCTGTTTAATTAACTTGGCTTCACCTTTTCTTAGAATAGAGACATATTTCAGTAGACAGAAAACACTTAGTTACCATCACTAGTTGTGATCATATTTCTTGTTTGCATGAGCGCCTTTTTAAAATGAACCCTAACAATGTTGTCAGTAAATAAATGGGATGACACTAAAGTGGCAGTCCATGTCTTTGACAGATTTGCCAGGTAATGTTTTTTGCTTGCTTGTGTTAGCAGAGGGCAAAAGAACACTGCACCGTCTGGCACTGCTGTTGATAAATTGACCCTTGTACACCATACAAATGAAGAAGCAGTTTGTGCCAGGCATGCCCAAATGGGTCACTATATAAACATTGGACGAGATAGCATGGAAAGGAATGCCACTCCTGACTAGTCACCATGAAATAATTATGCAAATGGATACTGAGCACTCAGTTTTATAACATATGGCATAGCTTGTACAAGAATAAAATGGTTGGCATATGAAGTTACTTCAGTGTACTCAATGTAACAGAACAGCAAAATGGGTACTGCTGGTTAAGATTATTTATAAAATTAAACAGTAATCCAGATTCCCTAAGCAGTAAAACGATATTTCTCATTTATTCAAACCTCATGGCTAAGGTGTTCTCTTGATATTGAATCCTGTTTTCAAATCTGAACTATTTATAGAATATAAATGTAGTAATCCTTTTATTCCCGTATGTGAGCAGTCACTCATAGTAAGAATTCAGAAGCATCACTATGTTTTTAATTAATAATTTAGGTTTCTGGATTTCTTAACATTTTGTCCTTGTTGATATTAGTTCTTCACCTGTCTCTACTGTGCAGTACATCAAGGAGAGAGGGAGACAAAAAGAGAGAGATTCTGTTTTCTTGTTGAATCCAATCCATCACCAGTGAAGATTCAGGCCAGGTTTTCTTTAGAGTCCAAGCAGCTATACACACACATGCACACACACAAAGTTGCTTGATGTACCATTCACAGCATCCTGGCAGCTCTCGCTCCACACAAGCAATGGAAATGCACTGTTCAGATCCGCTGCTGGATATACTGAGCTAAATAAAAAAAATATATATATAATACTTACAGGACCTTAGCAGATTTTGAAACACCCAATTAAAGGTAAGCTTGCATGTGCTATATTCCTGATTGTGCCTTTATTTTCTGGTTTTCTATAAGAGGCTGTGTTTTAGCATTCAAATACAGGTTGTACAGAAGGAAGTGGAAGTAGATGCTTTTTTCCTCTCCCTGCACTTGGAACTAGAAGGTCCAGATTTACTGTTAGTACTGTATATATACAGAAAAGCTGTCTCTTCACGCTGTCTTCAAACACCTCCTACAGTGGCACTGGTGATGTATCTGAATGTACTAGGAAAATGACAAAGGCCAGCAGCCTTTGTGGTACCGTTAGCGCTAGCCTCTGACTGTTTGCTGTTTTGGAAGCCAAATGATCGGAGCCTAACTGAACAGTGTCCCTAGAGGGAACATTTATCTTGTCCTGTCTCTGTCTTTTTAATTGTAAGAACAAGAAGGTGCGATTTGAGACATTACTTGAAATAATCTAAATTCAGAGTTGTTTCTGGAAGTTGGAGTGTGGGTTAGTATATTGAAGGTTGTCTTCTGCCATCTGTTGTTTAGTTCTGTTCGTGGAGATAAGGTAGATGCAAAGTGTTCTTAAAATGTAATGGTTGGTGCTACATCAGTTTTCACTTTTGGTGCTAGGATCTTTAAATTGTGTAATACAGATAAAATTATTAACCACACTTTTAATCTATATACATCTGGATTGGTGGGGTGGGGGTGTCACTTGTTTATGATAAATGTACTGAGGACACTGGGCTGTGCTGAAAGGATTAACTTACCTTTGAAAAGAAACTTTACCAGAGACAATATGACTTTCTCGTTTCACGTTCCGTCATTCATCAGTACTAATGATCGCAGCATCATCACTCTATCAAGAAATCTGTTTCCCTTGATTACTAATCCAATATATTTTATGCTGGCTGGAGGTATATACAATATTTGCCTTGTTCCACTGAGCTCCTTTAAATTGCATGGCAATCACCCCAAGTAGTGTCATATAAAAAGGTTTGTATATTGGTCACACCCTACTGTGTTAGGATTGGCCAGTTTTGGTGGACTGTCGGGTCCCAGAGTGATATTCTCAATGGCTTTTCATTACTGTCTACCGTTCAGGCAGTGTGAGGGCTCTCAGAAAGATGGAGTGGTGTAATTACCAGGTGCACTCGCTCATTAATCCTTCCTTCCTAGGAGAAAGAGAAAAAAAGGAAGGGGGGGGAGCATCAAGTTCTTCAGTGGCCTGTTTTTAAAGCTGTTAATATCTAACTTATGTCTGCCAAGAAGTTATTGTCAAAATTCAGTCCAATTTCATGCACTGCTGCTGAGATCTTTTGACGGGAAAAAGGTTTATAGTAGATTTTCTTACAGGAAATTTACAAGGGAACTCCTGAGTGCCTGTGGTGGCAGTGTTATGTATTGGCTGAGCTGCCGGAAAAAGGCTTTCAAATAGTGCATGTAATCTTTTATATAAATGGTTAGAGTGTACAGCATGCGTGTACATACATACATACATACATACTGTGCAGGCATACACATAGACATCTCTTTGATGTTGTAAGCATGACAAGATGTGGATTTTTTAAATCTAAAATATGCAGCAGTAGGTCAGTTGCCACTATTACAGGCCAGATATCTATGAAAGGTTGCATGTAACTTATTGAATTCAGTCTTCTTCTTAGCGTGTGCTTTTCTTGCGCAGCCAAACAACTGCTGAATCAACAGCTGTGTGT